>NC_080864.1:7461801-7789369 GCF_030435755.1 Ochotona princeps | reverse complement strand
GTTTTTGTTAGTGTTAGGGTTAGGGTTTGTGTTAGGGTTAGGGATAGGGTTAGGGTCGCGTTCGGGTTAGGGTTTGGGTTAGGTTTAGAGTGTTAGGGTTAGGGTTAGTGTTGATGTAAGCATATGGGTTACGGTTGGGTTTAGGGTTAGGGTTAGGGTTTGTGTTAGGGTTCAGGTTAGGGTTAGGATTTGTTTTAGAATTAGGGAGTGTTAGGGTTAGGGTTCTGGTTTGTGTTATTCTTAGCGTTAGTGTTATTGTTAGGGTTAGTGTTAGGGTAAGGGTTGGTGTAAACATTACATTTATGGTTAGGGTAACGGTTTGAGTTACGGTTGAGGTTAGGGTTAAGGTTAGTGTCAGTTATGGAGTGGTTGGGTTATGGTTAGGTTTGGTGTAAGCATTTGGGTTACGGTTGGGATTTGGTTCCAGGTATTTTTAGAGTTACTGTTAGGGTTAGAATTATGGTTAGGGTTTGTGTTAGGGTTAGTGTTAGGGTTGGGTAAGGGTTAAGTTAAGGGTTGGTGTAAGCATTAGTGTTAGTCTTAGGGTTAGTGTTAGGGTTTATTTCAGGGTTAGGGTGAGGGTGAGCTTTAGGGTTAGGGTTAGGGTTGGTGTAAGCAATATGTTTACTTTTAGGGTTAGGATTTCTGTTAGAGTTAGGGTTAGGTTTAGGGTTAGAGAGTGTTGGGGTTATGGATAGGGTTGGTGTATTCAAGAATTACTGTTGGGGGTAGGTTTCCAGGTAGGATTAGGGTTAATGTTAGGGTTCGTGTTTGTGTTAGGGATAGGGTTAGGGTTAATGTTAGGGTTGGTGTAAGTATTAGGATTAGGGTTAGGGTTAGAGTTTGTGTTAGGGTTAGGGAAATAGTTAGGGTTTGGTTCAGGGTTAGGTTTAGGGTTAAAGAGTGTTATGGTTAGGGTTCATGTTGGTGTATGCATTTGAGTTATGGTTGGAGTTTAGGTTAGGATTAGGGTTTGTTTAAGGTTCAGTTTATGCTTATTGTTAGTGTTTGGGTTAGGGTTAGGGTTTGTGTTACAGTTGGGGTTAGGGTTAGTGTTAGAGTTAGGGATTGTTTGGTTTAGGGTTAGGGTTGGTGTAAGCATTTGGGTTACGGTTGGGATTTGGTTCCTGGTAGGATTAGGGTAAGGGTTAGGTTTAAAATAAGGGTTAGGGTTTGTGTTAGTTTAGGTTGAGGGTGAGGGTGAGGGTTAGTGTTAGGGTTGGTGTAAGCATTAGGTTTACAGTTAGGGTCAGGGTTAGGGTTTGTGTTAGGGTTAGGGTGGGGTTAGGGTTAGGGTTGGTGTAAGCTTTAGGGTTAGGGTTAGGGTTAGGTTAGTCTTGGTGTAAGCTTTAGGATTAGGGCTAGTGTTAGGGCTTGTGATAGGGTTTGGGTTAGAGAGTTGTAGGGTAAGCATTAGGGTTAGGTTTGGTGTAATCATTTGGATTACGGCTGGGGTTAGGATCCCAGGTAGGGTTAGGGTTAATGTTCGTGTTAGGGTTAGGTTTAGGGTTAGAAAGTTTTAGGGTTATGGTTCGTGTTGGTGTAAGCATTTAGGTTACGGTTGGTGTTAGGGTTAGGGTTAGGGTTTGTGTTAAGGTTTGCTTTATGGTTAGGGTTAATCTTAGAGTTAGGAAGTGTTAGGATTACGGTTAGGGTTTGTTATAGTGTTAGGGTTAATATTTGGGTTAGGGTTAGGGTTAGGGTTGGGTTGGTGTAAGCATTACAGTTATTGTTAGGTTTAGGGTTTGTGTTAGGGTTGGGGTTAGGCTTAGGTTTACTCTTAGAGTTAGTTAGTTTTTGGGTTAGGATTTGGGTTGGTGTAAGCATTGGGTTACGGTTGAAGTTTGGTTCCAGGTAGGTTTAGGTTTAGGTTTAGGGTTAGGGTTAGAGTTATGGTTAGGGTTTGTGTTAGTGTTAGGCTTAAGGTTTGGGTAAGAGTTATGTTTAGGGTTGGTGTAAGCATTAGTGTTAGTGTTAGGGCTATGGTTAGGCTTAGGGTTAGAGAGTGTTAGGGGTAGGGATCGGGTTAGGGTTGGTGTAAGCATTAAAGTTAGGGTTAATATTAGGGTTAGTGTTTGTGTTAGAGTTAGGGTTAGGGTTAGAGTGTGGTTTAGGCTTAGGTTTAGAGAGTGTTAGGATATGGGTTAGGGTTAGGGATAGTGGAATCATTTGCATTGCGGTTTGGATTAGGATTCCAGGTAGATTTAGGATTAATGTTAGCGTTAGGGTTAGGTTTTGTGTTAGGGTTAGGTTTAGGGTTATGTTTAATGTTGGTGTAAGCATTAGGTTTACTGTGAGGGTGAGGGTTTGTTAGGGTTAGCGTTAGGTTTTCGGTTAGAGAGTGTTAGGGTTAAGGTTAGAGTTAATGTTGGTGCATTCGTTTGGATTTGGTTGGGGTTAGGGTTACAGGTAGGTTTAGGATTAATGTTAGGGTTAGGATTAGGGAAAAAGTTTTTGTTAGTTTTTAGGGTAGGGTTAGGGTTTGTGTTAGGGTTTAGGATATGGTTAGAGTTCGGGTTTGGGTTGGTGTAAGCATTACGGTTATTGTTAGGTTTAGGGTTTGTGTTAGGGGTGGGGTTAGAGTTTGGGTTAGTGTTAGAGTTAGTGAGTGTTTGAGCTAGGGTTAGGGTTGGTGTAAGCATTGGGTTACGGTTGAAGTTTGGTTCCAGGTAGGTCTAGGGTTAGGGTTAGAGTTAGGGTTAGGGTTTGTGTTATTGTTAGGCTTAGGGTTTGGGTAAGAGTTGTTTAGGGTTGGTGTAAGCATTAGTGTTAGTGTTAGGGTTATGGTTAGGCTTAGGGTTAGAGAGTGTTAGGGGTAGGGATCTGGTTAGGGTTGGTGTAAGCATTAGGGTTAGTGTTAGGATTAGGTTAGGGTTTGTGTTAGGGTTTGGCTTAGGGTTAGGTTAGGGTTTGTGTTTGGGTTAGGCTTTGGTTTAGGGTGAGGGTAAGGGTTATGGTTAAGGTGACGGTGAGTGTTAAGGTCAGGATTATGTTTAAGTTTAGGGTTAGGGTGAAGGTGAGGTTTAGGTTTAGGGTTGGTGTAAGCATTAGTTTTAGGTTTAGGGTTAGGGTTAGGGTTTGTATTAGGGTTTTTGTGGGGTTAGGGTTAGGATTGGTATAAGCATTAGGGTTAGGATTAGGGTTTGTGTTAGCGTTAAGGTTACAGTTAGGGTTAGGGTTTGTGTTAGGGTTCGTTTTAGGGTTATGGTTAGGGATGGTGTAAGCATTAGTGTTAGTGTTAGGGTTAGAGTTAGGGTTTGTGTTAGGGTTAGGTTTAGGTTTGGTTAAGGTTAGGATTATGGTTAGGGTTGGTTTTCGGGTTCGTTTTAAGTTTAAGGTTAGGGTTGGTGTAAGCATTAGGTTTAGGTTTAGGGTTAGGGTTAGGATTTGTGTTAGGGTAAGGGAGAGAGTGAGATTTAGGGTTAGGGTTGGTGTAAGTATTAGGTTTAGGGTTTATGGTTAGGGTTTGTGTTAGTGTTAGAGATAGGTTTAGGGTTTGGGTAAGGGTTAGCGTTACTGTTAGAGAGTGTTAGGGTTAGGTTTAGTGTTGGTGTAAGCTTTTAGGTTCTCTTTGGGGTTAGGGATAGGGTTAGGATTTTTGTTAGGATTTTGTTTAGGGTTAGGGTTATGGTTAGTGATAGGGTTTTTGTTCGAGTTAGGGAGTGTTAGGGTTAGGGTTAGGGTTTCTGTTTTGATTAGGGTTAGTGCTCGTGTTAGGGTTTGTGTTATGGTTTGGGTTGGTGTAAGCATTATGTTTAGGGTTTACGTTAGGGTTTGTGTTACAGTTGGGGATAGGGTTAGGATTAGGGTTAGAGTTAGGGATTGTTTGGGTTAGGGTTAGGGCTCGTGTAAGCGTTTTGGTTACGGTTGCACTTTGGTTCCAGGTAGGTTTAGGGTTAGTGTTAGGTTTAGTGTTTGGGTTAGTGTTTGTTTTAGGGTTAGGGTTAGGGTTTGGATAAGGATTAGGTTTAGGGTTAGTGTTAGCATTATTGTTAGTTATAGGGGTAGTTTTAGGGTTAGGATTAGCGTTAAGGTTAGGATGAGGGTGAGGGTGAGGGTTAGTGTTAGGGTTGGTGTAAGCACTAAATTTAGGGTTAGTGTTAGTGCTAGGGTTTGTGTTAGGTTTAGGCTGTGGTTTGGCTGAAGGTTGGTGTAAGCATTAGGGTTAGGGTTAGGGTTATGGTTAGGGTTAGAGTTTCTGTTTTTGTTAGTGTTAGGGTGAGGGTGAGGTTTATGTTTAGGGTTAGGGTTGGTGTAAGCATTAGTGTTAGTGTCAGGGTTAGGGTTAAGGTTAGGTTTAGGGTTAGGGTTTGGGTGAGGGTGAGGTTTAGGTTTGGAATTGGTGTAAGCGTTAGGTTTACGGTTAGGGTTAGGGTTAGGCATAGGGTTAGAGAGTGATAGGGTTAGGGTTAGGGTTGGTGTAATCATTTGAATTATGGTTGTGGTTAGGGTTCCAGATAGGTTTAAGGCTAATGTTAGGTTTAGGGTTATGGTTAGGGTTTGTTTTAGGGTTAGCTTTAGAGTGAGGGTTAGGGTTCGTGTAAGCATTAGGTTTAGAGTTATGGTTAGGGTTATAATTTCTGTTAGGGTTAAGATTAGAGTTAGTGTTAGAGTTAGAGTTAGGTAAGGTTTTGGGTTGGTGTAAGCATTAGAGTTAGGATTAGGGTTACGGTTAAGTTTAGGGTGTGTTCCGGTTAGGGTTATTGTTAGGGTGAGTGTCAGGCTAGAGTTAGAGAGTGTTTTGGTAAGGGTTAGGGTCATGGTTGGTGTAATCATGTGGATTACCGTTGGGCTTAGGTTTCCATGTTTAGGGTTAGTGTTAGGGTTATGGTTAGGCTTAGGGTTAGGGTTAGGGTTGGTGTATTCAGTAGGGTTATGGTTATGGTTATGGTTAGGGTTTGTGTTAGGCATTTGGGTTAGGTTTAGGGTTAGGATTAGGTTTGTGTTAGGGTTCAGATTAGGTTTACGGTTAAGGTTGGTGTAAGCTTTAGGTTAGGGTTTGGGTTAGGGTGTGTCTTAGGGTTAGGGTTAGGTTTATTGTTAGGGTTTGTCTTAGGGATAGGGTTAGGGTTAGAGAGTGTTAGGTTTACGGTTAGTGTTGGCGTAAGCATTTGTGTTACGGTTGGTGTTAGGGTTAGGATTATGGTTTGTGTTAGATTTCGGATTAGGGTTAGTGTTAGTTTTTGGAGTTAGGGAGTGTTATGGTTAGGGTTAGGGTTAGTGTAAGGGATTGGTTTTGGTGTAAGTATTACGGTTTGGGTTAGTGTTAGGGTTTTTGTTAGGGTTGAAGTTAGAGTTAGGGTTAGTGTAAGAGTTAGGGAGTGTTTGGGTTAGGGTTAGGTTTGGTGTAAGCATTTGGGTTACGCTTGGGGATTGGGCTCTAGGTAGGTTTATGGTTAGGGTTAGGGTTAGGTTTAGGGTTAGGGTTTGTGTTACGTTAGGAATATTGTTAGAATAAGGGTTAGGTTAAGGGTTGGTGTTAGTGTTAGTGTTAGTGTTAGTGTTAGTGTTAGTGTTAGTGTTAGTGTTAGTGGTAGTGTTTGGGTTAGGGTTAGTGTTCGGTTTAGGCTTTGTGTCAGTGTTAGGGTGGGGTTAGTATTAGGGTTAGTGTAAGCATTAGGGTTAGGTGTAGGATTAAGGTTTGTGTTAGGGTCAGGAGTAGTTTTAGTGTGAGGTTTAGGATTAGGTTAGGGTTGGTGTAAGAAAGAGGCTTAGGGTTAGGGTTAGAGTTTGTGTTAGGGTGAGGATGAGGCTTCGGGTTAGAGAGTGTTAAGCTTAGCGTTAGGGTTAAGACTGGTGTAATCATTTGTTTTATGGTTGGGGTTAGGGTTCCAGGTAAGTTTAGGGTTAGGGTTAGGGTTAGGGTTAGGGTTAGGGTTAGGGTTTGTGTTACGGTTAAGTTAGGGTGAGGGTTGCAGTTGGTGTAAGCATTATGATTAGGGTTATGGTTAGGGTTAGGGTGTGTGTAAGGGTTAGAATTAGGGTTAAGGTTGGTGTAAGCATTAGGTTCAGGGTTAGGGTTAGGGTTTTTGTTAGGGTTAGGGTTATGCTTAGGGTTAGTGAGTGTTAGGGTTAGGGTTAGGCTTGTTGTTAGCATTTGGCTTAAGGTTGATTTTAGAGTTCCAGTTAGGCTTAGGGTTAGTGTTTGGGCTAGGGTTAGGTTTAGGGTTAGGTTTATAGTGAGGTGTTGTTTAGGGTTATGATTAGGGTTGGTGTAATTTTTAGGTTCTGGGTTAGGGTTTAGGTTTGTGTTAGAGTTAGGGATACGGTTAGGGTTCGGCTTAGGGTTAGGTTTAGAGAGTGTTACGGTTATGGTTAGTGTTGTTGTAAGCATTTGGATTACGATTGTGGTTAGTGTTAGGGTTAGGGTTTGTGTTAGGGTTCAAGTTATTGTTAAGGTTAATGTTAGAGTTAGGGAGTGTTTCGGTTAAGGTTCTTTTTTAGGGTTAGGGTTAGTGTTAGGGTAATGGTTATGGTTTGGGTTGGTGATAGAGTTGTGTTTAGGGTTAGGGTTAATGTTATACTTATAGTGTTTTTGGGTTAGGATTAGGGTTGGTGTAAGAATTTGGGTTACATTTGGGGTTAGGGTTCCAGGTACGTTTAGTGTGAGGGTTAGGATTAGCGTAGGATTAGGGTTATGGTTTGTGTTTGGGTTAGGGTTATGGTTAGGGTTTGTGTAAGCATTAGGGTTAGGGTTGCGGTGAGGGTTAGTGTTATGGTTAGGATTGGTGTAAGCATTAGGGTTATGGTTATAGTTAGCATTTGTGTTAGAGTTAGGGTTAGGGTTAGGGTTGCTGTAAGCATTTGGGTTACAGTTGTGGTGAGGGTTCCAGGTAGGCTTAGGTTTAGGTTTATCATTAGGGTTAGGGTGAGGCTTAGGGTTAGGTTTAGGGTAACGGTCGGTGTTAGGGTTAGGGTTATGGTGAGGGTTATAGAGTGTTAGGTTTAGGGTTAGGGCTGGTTTCAGCATTTGGGTTAAGGTTGTGGTTAGGATTCCAAGTAGGTTGAGGTTTGGGGTTAGGTTTAGGGTTAGTGTAGTGTTACGTTTAGGTTTGGGTTAGGGTTAGGTAAATTTAAGCATTAGGGTTTGGGTTATGGTTATGGTTTGTCATATGGTAGGGTTAGGGTAAGGGTTAAGGTGAATTTAGGGTTATGGTTAGGGTTGGTGTAGGCATTAGGTTTAGGGCTAGGTTTAGGGTTTGTGCTAGGGTAACGGTTAGGCTTAGGGTTAGAGAGGGTGATTGTTAGGGTTACAGTTAGGGTTGGTGTGATCATTTGGATTACGTTTGGGGATATGGTCCCAGGTAGGTTTATGGTTAGTGCTAGTGTTAAGGTTAGGGTTAGGGATCTATTTTGTGTTAGGGTTAGTGTTAGGGTTAATGTTAGGGTTAGGGTTAGGGTTGGTGTAAGCATTTTGGTTACAGTTATTGTTAGGGTTTGTATTAGGGTTATAGTTAGGGTTAGGTATAGGATTAGGGTTAGGGTTAGGATTAGTGTTAGGGCTAGAGTTAGAGTTGGTGTAAGCATTAGGGTTAGGGTTACGGTTAGGGTTATGTTTAGGGTTAGGTTATGTGTTAGGGTTAGGGTTAGCGTTAGGGTTAGGGGTATGTAGCGGGTGAGGTTTAAGGTTATATTTAGGATTAGGGTTTCTGTTAGGGTTAGGGTTAGGGTTAGTGTGAGGGGTATGGTGAGGGTGAGGTTTAGGGTTACGGTTATTTTCAGGGTTTGTGTTAGGGTTAGTGTTTGGGATGGTGTTTGCATTACGGTTAGGGTTAGGGTTAGGGTTTGTGTTAGTGTTGGGGTTATGGTTAGGGTTAGGGTTTGTGTTAGGTTTAGGTTTAGGATTAGGGCTGATGTCAGCATTTGGGTTACGGTTGTGTTTAGGTTTCCAGGTAGGTTTAGGTTTGGGGTTAGGGTTAGTGTTAGTGTTAGAGTTAGGGAGTCTTAGGGTTAGGAATAGTGCTGGTGTAAGCATTTGGATTACGATTGGAGTTTGGGTTCCAGGTAGGTTTATGGTTAGGGTTAGAATTAGGGTTATTTTTAGGTTTAGGTTGGGGTTAGGGTTAGGGTTGGTGCAAGCATTAGTTTTACGTTTAGGGTTAGGGTTAGGGTTACGGTTAGGATTAGGGTTAGGTTTAGGAGTAGAGTTGGTGTAAGCATTAGGGTCAGGGTAAGGGTTTGGGTTAGGCTTAGGGTTAAGGTTAGAGTTTGTGTTAGGTTTAGGGTTAGTGTTAGGGTTAGAGTTGTTACGGTTAGTGTTAGGGTTGGTGTATGCATTTAGGTTACGGTTGCGATTATGGTTCCAGGTAGGCTTTGTCTTAGGGTTAGGTTTAGGGTCAGGGTGAGGGTTAGTGTTAGGGTTAGGGTTATGGTTGCTGGAAGCATTAAGTTTAGGGTTAGGGTTAGGGTTTGTGTTAGGGTTAGGGTTAGAGTTAGGGTTAAAGCGTGTTATGGTTAGGGTTAGGGTTGGTGTCAGCATTTGGGCTACGGTTGTGGTTACTGTTCCAGGTAGGTTTAGGGTTGGGATTAGGTTTAGGGTTAGGGTTAGGGTTAGGGTTAGGGTTAGTTTTAGGGGTAGTGTTTGGGTGAGTGTGAGGGGGAAGGTTAGCCTTAGATTTGGTGTAAGCATTGGGTGTAGGGTTAGGGCTAGAGTTTAGGTTAGGGTTAGGGTAAGGGTAGGTTTATTGTTAATGTTAGAATTAGGTTTAGGGCTAGTGTTAGGATTGGTGTAAGAATTAGGGTTAGGGTTAGAGTTACGGTTAGGGTAAGGTTTGTGTTAGGGTTAAGATTCGGGTTAGGGTTTGTTATGTTAGGATTAGGGTTGTGGTTAGGGTTAGAGAGTGTTAGGGTTAGGGTTAGGGTTGTTGTAAGCATTTGGGTTATGGTTCGGGTTAGTGTTCCAGGTATGCTTAGTGTTAGCTTTAGGGTTAGGGTTAGGTTGAAGGTTAGGATCAGGGTTAGGGTTAGGATTGGTGTAAGCATTAGGGTTAGGGTTTCTGTTAGGGCTAGGGTTAGGGTTAGGTTGAAGGTGAGTTTAGGGTTAGGGTTAGGGTTGGTGTAGTCATTAGGTTTAGGTTTAGGGTTCGGTTTTGTACTAGCATTACTGTTAGGCTTAGGGTTAGAGAGGGTTAGGGTTAGGGCTACGTTTCGGGTGGTGTTAGGGTTAGGGTTGGTGTAAGCATTAGGGTTATGGTTAGGGTTATGGTTTGTGTTAGGTTTAAGGTTAGGTTTGGGGTTAGGGTTAGGGTTGGTGCAGGCATTAGGTTTAGGGTTAGGCTAGGGTTTGTGCTAGGGTTATGGTTAAGCTTAGGGTTTGAGAGTGTTATTTTTATGCTTAGGGTTAGGGTTGGTGTAATCATTTTGTTACGGTTGTGGTAGGGTTCTAGGTAGGTTTAAGGTTAATTTTAGGGTTAGCATTAGGGTTCTGGTTTCTGTTAGTGTTAGGGATAGGGTTAGGGTTAGTGTTAGGTTTAGTGTTAGGGTAAGGGTTTGGGTTGCTGTAAGCATTATGGTTAGGGTTAGGGTTTGTTTTAGGTTTAGGGTTAGTGTTAATGTTATGATTAGGGCTTGGGTTGGTGTAAGTATTAGGGTTAGGGTTAGGGTCACTGTTTGTGTTAGTGTTCGAGTTAGGGTAAGGGTTAGTGTTAGAGTTAGGGAGTGTTTGGGATAGGGTTAGGCTTGGTGTAAGATTTGGGTTACGGTTGGGGTTAGGGTTATAGGTAGGTTTAGGTTTAGGTTAGGGTTAAGGTTAGGGTTAAGGTTAGGGTTATGGTTTGGGTGAGGGTTACGGTGAAGGTTAGGGTTAGGGTTGGTGCAAGCATTAGGTTTAGGGTTAGGGTTAGGATTAGGGTTAGGTTTAGGGTGGGGTTAAGGATAGGTTTTGTGTAAGCATTAGGGATAGGGTTAGGTTTATGGTTAGGGTTTGGGTTAAGGTTAGGTTTAGGGTTAGGGTTAGGGTTAGGGTTGGTGTAAGCATTAAGGTTAGGGTTAGGGTTTGTGTAGGGTTTGTGTTAGGGTTAGGTTTAGGGTTAGGGTGAAGGTGAGTTTAGGGTTAAGGTTAGGTTTGGTGTAGGCAGTAGGTTTATGGTTAGGTTTAGGTTTTGTGCTACGGTTACTGTTAGGCTTAGATTTAGAAAGTGTTAGGGTTAGGGTTGGTTTCAGCCTTTGGCTTACAGTTGTGGTTAGTGTTCCAGGTAGGTTTAGGGTTTGGGCTGGGTTTAGGGTTAGGGTTAGTCTTAGATTTAGGGTGGGGCTAGGATTCGGGTGAAGGTGAGTTTAGGGTTATGGTTAGGGTTGGTGTAGGCATTAGGTTTAGGCTTACTGCTAGGGTTTGTGCTAGAGTTACGGTTAGTCTTAGGGTTAGAAAGGGTTAGGGTTAGGTTTAGAGTTAGAGTTGGTTTTACTATTTGGATTACTGTTGGGGTTAGGGTTCCAGGTAGGTTTAGGGTTAATCTTAGGATTAGGATTAGGGTTCTGGATTGTGATAGGGTAAGGGTAAGGGTTAGGGTTAGGCTTGCTGTAAGCATCAGGTTTACGGTTATTGTTAGGGTTTGTGTTAGGGTTAGGGTTAGGGTTTGGGTTAGGTTTAGGGTTAGGTTTAGGGTTAGGGTTTGGGTTTGTGTTAGGGTTAGGGTTAGGGTTAGCCTTGGAGTAAGCATTAGTGTTACGATTATTGTTAGGGTTTGTGGTAGGTTTATTGTTAGGCTTTTGTAGGCATTAGGTTTAGTGTTAGGGTTAGGGTTTGTGCTAGCGTTAGGGTTATGGTTAGTGTTTGAGAGGTTTAGGGATAGGGTTAGGGTTAGGCTTAGTGTTAGGGTCAGGGTTAGGGTTGGTGTAATCATTTGGATTACGGTTTGGGTTATGGTTCCAGGTAAGTTTATGGTCAATGTTAGGGTGAGGATTAGGTTTCTGGTTTGTGTTAGGGTTAGGGTTAGGGTTATGGTTAGGGTTAGGGATGGGGTTGATGTAAGCATTAGTGTTACAGTTATTTTTAAGGTTTGTATTAATTTTATGGTTAAGTTTAGGTTTAATGTTAGGGTTAGTGTTAAGGTTAGTGTTTGGGTTGGTGTAAACATTAGGGTTACGGTTAGTGTTATGGTTTGGATTAGCCTTAGGTTTTGAGTTGGGGTTGGTGTAAGCATTAGGGTTAGGTTACGGTTAGGGTTAGGATTTGTGTTTGGGTTAAGGTGTGGTTTGTGTTAGTGTTTTGTTAGGGTTCGGGTTAGGGATATGATTAGTGTTCGTGTAAGCATTAGGGTTAGGGTTAGGGTTAGGTTTTGTGTTAGCATTATGGTTAGGGTTAGAGTTACAGAGTGTAAGCATTAGGGTTAGGTTTACTGTTAGATTTAGGGTTTGTGCTAAGTGTAGGGTTAGGGTTAACGTTAGAGAGTGTTACTGTTAGGGTTACGGTTGGTATAAAAATTTGGGTTACGGTTGGGGTTTGGGTTTGTGTTAGGGTTGGGTTAGGCTTACAGTTAGAGAGTGCTAGTGTTAAGGTTAGGGATAGGGTTGGTGCATCATTTCGATTAGTTTTGGGTTAGGGTTTCAGGTAGGTTTATGTTTAATGTTAGGGTCAGTGTTAAGGTTAGGATTTGTGTTAGGGTTAGGGTTACTGTTAGGGTTATGGTTGTTGTAAGCATTAGTGTTAAGTTAGGAATTGTGTTAGGGTTAGTGTAAGCATTTGATTTAGGGTTAGGGTTAGGGTTAGGTTTGGTGTAAGCATAAGGTTTATTATTATGATTAGGTTTAGGGTTAGGGTTTGTGTTAGGTTTAGTGTTAGGTTTAGGGTTAGGGTTTGTGTTAGGGTTGATGTAAGCATTAGGGTTAGGGTTAGGGTTATGATTTGGTGTTATGGGTTAGTGTTACGGTTTGGGTAGGGTTAAGTTTAGGGTTGGTGTAAGAATTAATGTTAGTGTTATGGTTAGGTTTATGGTTAGGGTGAGGGTGAGGTTAAAGGTTAAGGTTAGGGTTAGGTTGAGCTTTAGGCTTAGGGATAGAGAGTGTTAGGCTTAGTATAAGGGTTACGGTTGGGACTAGGGTTCCAGATAGGTTTAGTTTTAATTTTAGAGTAACGGTTTGTGTTAAGGTTTGTGTTAGTGTTAGGGCTAGAGTTGTATTTAGGGTTAAGGTTAGGATTAGGTTTAGGATTACGGTTAGGGTTAGGTTTGCTGTAAGCATTAGGGTTAGGGTTACGGTTAGTGTTAGGGTTTGTGTTAGGGTTAGGGTTAGGGTTTGTGTTAAGGTTCGGGTTAGGGTTAGGGTTAGGGTTGGTGTAAGCATTATGGTTAGGATTAGGGTTATGGTTAGGTTTGTTTTAGGGTTCGTTTCAGGGTTATCGTTAGGGTTGGTGTAAATATTAGGTTTAGGGTTAGGATTAGGGTTTGTGTTAGGGTTAGGGATAGGCTTAGGGGTCTGTTTAGGGTTAGGGTTAGGTTTAGGGTTAGGTTTAGGGAGTGTTAGGGTTAGTTTTAGTGATGGTGTAAGCATTTCGTTTACCATTGGGGTTAGGGTTAGGATTAGGTTTTTTGTTAGGGTTTGGGTTTGTATTAGAGTTAGGAAGTGTTAGTGTTAGAGTTAAGTTTTGTGTTAGGATTAGGGTTACTGTTTTTGTTAGGGTTAGGGTTAGGTTTGGGATTGTGTAAGCATTACGGTTAGGGTTAGACTTTGGGGTTGTGTTAGCGTTGGGTTAGGGTTATTGTTAGTGCTAGAGTTAGGGAGTGTTTGGGATAGGGTTAGGCTTGGTGTAAGCATTTGGGTTACGGTTGTGTTTTGGGTTCCAGGTAGGTTTGTGATTATTGTTTTTTTGTTGATTAGGGTTAGGATTTGTGTTAGTGTTAACGATAGGTTTTGGATAATGGTTAGGTTTAAGGTTGGTGTAAGCATTAGTGTTAGTTTAGTGTTAGGGATAGGTTTAGGGTTAGGGTTAGGTTTAGGGTTAGGTTTAGGGCTTGTGTTAGGGTTAGGGTGGGGTTAGGGTTATGGTCGGTGTAAGCATTAGGGTTACGGTTAGTGTTTGTGTTAATTTTAGGGTTAGCTTTAGTGTGCTGATTAGGTTTAAGGTTAGGGTTATGGTTGGTGTAAGCATTAGGTTTAGCGTTAGGGTTAGGGTTTGTGTTAGGGTTTGGGTTAGGATTAATGTTCGAGAATGTTAGGGTTAGGGTTAGGGTTAATGTTAGGGTTAGGATGGGATAGAGAGTGTAAGGCTCAGTGTTAGGGTTAGGGTTGGTGTAATCATTTCGATTACGGTTGGGGCTAGGGTTCCAGGTAGTGTTAGGGTTAATGTTAGGGTTAGGATTAGGGTTTTGGTTTGAGTTAGGGTTAGAGTTACAGTTAGATTGATTGTTTGTTTAAGCATTAGTGTTAGGATTACCATTAGGGTAAGGGTTCGTGTTAGGGTTAGGGTTAGGGTTAGCTTTAGGATTAGGGTTTCTGTGTGGGTTAGGTTTAATGTTAGGTTTAGGGTTAGGGTTAGTGTAAGCATTAGGTTTACGGTTATGGTTAGGTTAGGGTTAGTGTAAGCATTAGGTTTATGGTTAGGGTTAGGTTAGGGTTAGGGTTAGGGTTAGGTTTAGGCTTAGGGTGAGGGTGAGGGTTAGGTTTCGGATGGTGTTAGGGTTAGGGTTGGTGTAAGCATTAGTGTTAGGTTTACGGTTAGGGTTAGGGTTAAGCTGATGGTGAAGGTTAGGGTTAGGACTAGAATTTGGGTAAGCATTAATGTTAGGGTTACAGTTAGGGTTAGGGCTGGGGTTAGGGTTTGTGCTAGGTTTAGGGTTAGGGTTACTGTTTGGCTTAGGGTTAGAGTTACGCTTTGGGTTAGGGTTAGTGTAAGCATTAACTTTACGGTTAGGTTTAGGTTAGGATTAGTGTAAGCATTAGGTTTAGGGTTACGGTTAGGATTAGGGTTTGTGTTAGGTTTATGGTTAGGGTTTGGGTTAGGGTTGGTGTAAGCAATAGGGTTAGGGTTAGTTATTATGGGTTAGGGTTAAGTTTTTGGTAGCATTAGGTTTATAGTTGGTGTAAGCATTAGTGTTAGTGTTAGGGTAGGTTTAGGGTTCAGGTGAGCGTCAGGGTGAGATTAGAGTTAGGGTTTGTATAACCTTTAGGTTTAGGGTTAGGGTTATGGTATATGTTAGATTTTGGATGGGGTTAGGGTTAGGGTTGGTGTAAGCATTAGTCTTAGGGAAAGGGTTAGGATTAGGGTTTGTGTTAGGGTTATGTTTAGGGTTAGGATTTAGGGTTAAGGTTAGGGTTGGTTTAAGCATTAGTGTTAGGGTAGGGATAGGGTTACGGTTAGTGTTAGGGTAAGAGCGTGTTAGGACTAGGTTTAGGGTTATGGTTGGTGTAAGGTTGAGGGTTAGGGTTAGGATTGGGGTTTGTGTTAAGGTTTGGGTTAGGGTTTCGGTAAGTTTTATGGTTAGGGTTGGCGTAAGCTTTTGTGTTAGTGTTAGTGTTAGGGTTAGATTTAGTTATAGGTTTAGGGTTAGAGTTAGGGTGAGGGTTAGGTTTAGGATTAGTGTTGGTGTAAGCATTAGGTTTAGGGTTAGGTTTAGGGTTTGTGTTACGGTTAGGCTGGGTTTAAGGTTAGGGTTGGTGTAAGCATTATGGTTACGGTTAGGTTTTGTGCTACTATTTGGGTTAGGGTTATGGTGCTGGTGAGGTTAGGGTTAGGGTTAGGGTTGGTGTAAGCATTACGTTTAGCGTTAGGGTTAGGGTTTGTGCTAGTGTTAGGGTAAGGCTTAGGGATAGAGAGTGTTCGGCTCAGTGTTAGGGTTAGGGTTTGTGTAATCATTTGGATTACTGTTGGCACTAGGGTTCCAGGTAGGTTTAGGGATAATGTTAGGTTTAGGATTAGGGTTCTGGTTTGTGTTAGGGTTCAGGATAGGGTTAGAATTAGGGTTGGAGTAAGCATTAGTGTTAGGGCTACGGTTAGGGTTAGGGTTCGTGTTAGGATTAGGGTTGGGTTTAGGTTTAGGGTTAGGATTAGCGTTAGGGTTAGGATTAGTGTTAGGTTTAGGGTGGTGTAAGCATTAGGGTTAGGGTTACGTTTAGTATTAGGGTTTGTGTTAAGGTTAGCGTTAGGGTTAGGGTTTGTGTTAGGGTTAGGTTAGGTGTTATGTTTAGGGATGGTGTAAGCATTAAGATTAGGGTTAATGTTAGGGTTTGTGTTAGGGTTAGGGTGAGGGTAAGGTTTAAGTTTAGGGTTAGGGTTGGGGTAAATATTAGGTTTAGGGTTAGGGTTAGGGTTTTTCTTAGGTTTAGGGATAGGGTTTTGGTTCAGTTTAGGGTTAGTATTAGGGTTAGGTTAGTGTTGGTGTAAGCATTTGGTTTATGGTTGAGGTAACGGTTTGGGTTTGTGTTAGGGTTCGGGTTCGGGTTACGATTTGTGTTATAGTTCAGGAGTTTTAGGGTTAGGGTTAGGGTTTTTGTTAGGATTAGCTTTAGTGTTAGTGTAAGGGTTAGGGTTAGGGATGGTGTAGGCATTATGGTTAGGGGTAGGGTTAGGGTTTGTGTTAGGGTTGGGGTTAGGGTTATGTTTAGTGTTAGAGTTAGGGAATGTTTTGATTAGGGTTAAGGTTGGTGTAAGCATTTGGGTTAAGGTTGGGGTTTCGGTACCACGCAGGTTTGGGATTAGTGTTAGTGGAAGGGTTAAAGTCAGGGTTTGTGCTATTGTTAGCGTTAGTGTTTGGATAATGTTTAGGTTTACGATTGGTGTAATCATTAGTGTTAGGGTTAGCATTAGGGTTAGGGTTAGGTTTAGGGTGAGGGTGAGGGTTAGGCGTGGTGAGCGTCAGGGTTAGGGTTGGTTAACCATTAGGGTTTGGCTAAGGTTTAAGATTAGTGTTAGGGTTTCTGTAAGGGTTAGAGTGAGGGTGAGGTTTAGGGTTAGGGTTAGGTTTGGGGTAAGCATTAGGGTTAGGGTAACGGTTAGGTTAGGGTTTGTGTTGGGTTTACGGTTAGGGTTACTGTTTGTGTTAGGGTTAGTGTTAGGTTTAGAGTTAGGGTTAGTGTAAGCATTAGGTTTTGGGTTAGGGTTAGGGTTTGTGTTTGGTTTGGTGTAAGCATTAGGGTTAGGGTTAGGGTTAGGGTTACGGTTAGGTGTTATGGGTTAGGGATATGGTTTGGGTAAGCGTTAGGTTTATGGTTGGTGTAAGCATTAGTGTTAGTGTTAGGGTTAGTTTTAGGGTTCGGGTGAGTGTGAGGGTGAGGTTAGGGATAGGGTTGGTGTAAGCTTTAGGTTTAGGGTTAGTGTTAGGGTTTGTGTTAGTTTTAGGATATGGTTAGGGTTAGGTTTTTTGTAAGCATTAGGCTTACAGGGTTAGGGTTAATGTTAGCGTTGGTTTAAGCATTAATGTTAGGGTAGTGTTAGGGTTACGGTTAGGGTTAGGTTTAGAGAGTGTTAGGGTTAGCGTTAGGTTTTGGGTTGGTGTAAGCATTATGGTTAGGGTTCGGATTGGGTTTTGTGTTAAGGTTATGGTTAGGGTTAGTGTTTGTGTAAGGGTTCGTTTTAAGGTTAGGGTGAGGGTTTGTGTAAGCATTAGGTTTAGGTTTAGGGTTAGGGTTAGGGTTTGTTTTAGGGTAAGGGTTAGGATGAGGTTTATGGTTAGGGTTAGGGTTGGTTTAAGTATTAAGTTTAGGGATGGGTTAGGGTTTGTGTTAGGGTTAGAGATAGGCTTAGCGTTCGGGTTACGGTTAGGTAGAGTTGGTTAATGTTTAGTGTTTGTGTAAGCATTTGGAATACCTTTAGGGTTAGGGATAGGGTTAGGGTTTGTATTAGGGTTAGGCTTAGGGTTAGGGTTTGTTTTCGAGTTAGGGAGTGTTAATGTTAGGGTTAGGTTTTGTGATTTGATTAGGGTTAGTGTTAGTGTTATGGTTTGTGTTATTGTTTGGGTTGGTGTAAGCATTATGTTTAGGGTTAGGGTTAGGGTTTGTGTTACGTTTGAGGTTATGGTTAGGGTTAGTGTTAGAGTTAGGGATTGTTTGGGGTAGGGTTAGCGTTGGTGTAAGCATTTGGTTTACGGTTGGGTTTGGTTCCAGGTAGGTTTGGGTTAGTGTTATGTTTAGATTTAGGGTTAGGGTTTGTGTTAAGGTTAGGGTTTGTGTTTGGGTAAAAGTTAGTTTAGGGTTGGTGGAAGCATTAGTGTTAGTATTAGTGTTAATGTTAGTGTTAGTGTTAGTGTTAGTGTTAGTGTTAGAGTGAGGTTTAGTGTTAGGGTTAGCGTGAGGGTGAGTGTGAGGGTTAGGGTTAAGGTTGGTGTTATCATTAGGTTTAGGGTTAAGGTTGTGTTAGAGTTAGGCTGTGGTTTGTGTTAGGGTTGGTGTAAGCATTATGGAAAGGCATTGGTTAGAGTTACGGTTTCTGTTACGTTTAATGTTAGGGTTAGGGTGAGGTTTAGTTTTATGGTTAGGGTTGCTTTAAGCATTAGGGTTAAGGTTAGGGTTAGCGATTGTGTTACAATTAGGGTTAGAGAGTGTTAGGGTAAGGGTTAGAGTTAGGGTTGGTGTAATCATTTGGATTACAGCTGGGGTTAGGATCCAGGTAGGTTTAGGGTTAATGTTAGGTTAAGGGTAAGGGTTAGGGTTTGTGTTAGGGTTAGGGTTAGAGTGAGGGTTAGAATTGGTGTAAGCATAAGAGTTAGGGTTAGGGTTAAGGTTAGGGTTTCTGTTATGGTTAGGGTTAGGGTTAGAGTTAGGTTTAGGGTTAGGGTTAGGGTTAGGGTTAGGGTTTGTCTCAGCATTAGAGTTAGGGTTAGGATGAGGGTTAGGCTTAGCTTTAGAGAGTATTTCGAAAGGGTTAGTGTTATGGTTAGTGTAATCATTTGGATTACAGTTGGTGGTTAGTGTTACAGGTTGTTTTTCGGTTAGAGTTAGGGTTAGGGTTAATGTTTGTGTTAGGGTAGGGTTAGAGTGAGGGTTACGGTTGGTGTAAGCATTACGGTTAGGGTAATGGTTAGGGTTAGGGTTTGTGTAAGGGTTAGGTTTAGGGTTAAGGTTAGGGTTAGGGTTAGGGTCTGTGTTAGGGTTAGGGTTAAGGGTAGAGAGTGTTAAGGTTACGGTTAGTGTTGCTGTAAGCATTTGGGTTACGGTTGGGGTTAGGGATCCAGGTAGGCTTAGGGTTAGTCTTAGGGTTAGGTTTAGGGTTTGTGTTAGGATAAGGGTTAGTGTTATGGTTAGGCTTAAGGATAGGGTTTGGTTTTTGTGTAAGTTTTACGGTTTGGGTTAGGGTTAGGGTTTGTGTTAGGGTTAAAGTTAGAGTTAGGGTTAGTATTACAGGTAGGGAGTGTTTGGGTTAGGGTTAGGGTTAGTGTAAGCATTTGGTTGACGGTTGTTTGGCTTCTAGGTAGGTTTAGGGTTAGGGTTAGGGTTGCGGTTAGGGTTAGGGTTTGTGTTAGGTTTAGGGTTAGGGTTTTGTTTAGGGTTAGGTTAAGGGTTGGTGCAAGTGTTAGTGTTAGTATTAGAGTTAGAGTTAGAGTTAGAGATAGGGTTAGGGTTACTTTCAGGTTTTATTTAGGGTGAGCGTGAGGCTGAGGGTGAGGTTTAGCGTTAGGGTTGGTGTAAACATTAGCTTTAGGGTTAGAGTTAGGGTTAGGGTTAGGCTTTTTGTTAGAGTTAGGGTCGGGTTAGTGTTAGGGTTGGTGTAAGCATTAAGGTTAGGGTTAGGGTTAAGGTTTGTGTAAGGGTTAGGTTTAGGGTTGGTGTATTCATTAGTGTTAGTGTTAGGGTTAGGGTTAGGGTTAGGTTTAGGTTTAGGGTTAGGATTGCGGTGACGCTGAGGATGAGGGTGAGGATTAGTGTTAAGGTTGGTGTAAGCATTAGGGTTAGGGTTAGGGTTTGTGTTAGGGTTAGGGTTAGGATTAGGGTTTCTGTTAGGGTTAGGGTTAGTGTTATGGTTGGTGTAATAATTTGCATTACGCTTGGGTTTAGGGTTCCAGGTAGTATTTTGGTTAGGGTTAGGTTTAGGGTTAAGGTTTGTGTTAGGGTAGGGTTAGAGTGAGGGTTACGGTTGGTGTAAGCATTACGGTTAGGGTAACGGTTAGGGTTAGTGTTTGTGTAAGTGTTAGGTTTAGGGTTAGGGTTAGGGTTAGGGGTTAGGGGTTAGGGTTAGGGGTTAGGGTTAGGGGTTAGGGTTAGGGTTAGGGTTAGGTTTAGGTTTAGGGTTAGGGTTAGGCTTTGTGTTAGGGTTAGGGTTAGGATTAGAGAGAGTTAAGGTTACAGTTAGTGTTGGTGTAAGCATTAGGGTGTTTTTGCTAGGGTTCGGATTAGGGTTATGGTTGGTGTAATCATTTGGATTACACTTGGTGTTAGGGTTTCAGGGTTAGGGTTAGGTTTAGGTTTAAGGTTGGGGTTAGGTTTAGGGTTAGGTTTAGAGTTAGGGTTAGGGTTAGAGTTAGGATTAAGGTTAGGGTTAGGGTTGGTGTAAGCATTAGGGTTATGGTTAGGGTAAGGGATTGTGTTAGGGTTGGGGTTATTTTTTGGGTTCGTGTTAGGTTTAGGGTTTGTGTGAGGGTTCAGGTTAAGGTTATGGTTAGGGTTGTTGTAAGCATTAGGGATAGGGTTAAGGTTAGGTTTAGGGTTGTGTTCGTGTTAGCTTTAGGGTTAATGTTAGGATGAGGGTGAGGTGTACGTTTAGGTTTAGGGTTGGTGTAATTATTAGTATTCAGGTTAGTGTTAGGTTATTGTTAGGGTTAGGTTTAGAGTGAGGGTTAGGGTTGGTGTAAGCATTAGGTTTCGGATTACGGTTAAGGTTAGGATTAGGGTTTGTGTTAAGGTTAGCGTTATGGTTACGGTTAGAGTTACTAAGTGTTTGGTTTAGGGTTAGTGTTGGTTTAAGCATTTTGTTTCGGTTGGAGTTTGTTTCCAGGTACGTTTAGATTTAGGCTTAGGGTTAGAGTTACAGTTAGGGTTTGTGTTAGGGTAAGGGTTTGATTTGGTTTAGGTTTAGTTTTAAGGTTGATGTAAGCATTAGTGTTCGTGTTAGAGTTAGGGTTTGGGTTTGGGTTAGAAAGTGTTGCTGTTTGGGTTAGGGTTTGAATTGGTGTAAGCATTAGGGTTAGGGTTAGGGTTATGGTTAGTGTTTGTGTTAGGGTTAGGGTTAGGGTTAGGATCATGGTTAGGGTTTGTGTTACCGTTATTCTTAAGGTTAGGGTTAGGGAAAGGGTTAGGTTAGGTTTAATATGATGGTGAGTGTTAGGGTCTGGTTTCCTTTTAGGTTAGGGTTAAAGTGAGGGGAAGCTTTAGGGTTAGGGTTATTGTAAGCATTAGGTTTAAGGTTAGGGTTTGAGTTATGGTTAGGGGTAGGGTTAGGGTTTGTGTTAGGGTTAGGGTGCTGTTAGGGCTAGGGTTGGTGTAAGCATTAGGGTTAGGGTTACTGTTAGTGTTAGGGCTTGTGTTAGGGTTATTGTTAGGTTTAGTGTTTGTGTTAGGGTTCGATTTAGGGTTATGTTAGGGTTTGTGTAAGCATTAGGGTTAGTGTTAGGGTTAGGATTAGGGTTAGCGTGATTGTGAGGTTTAAGGTTAGGGTTAGGGTTGGTGTAATTATTTGTTTTAGCGTTAGGGTTAGGGTTTGTGTTAGGGTTAGGTTTAGAGTCAGGGTTCGGATAGTGTAAGCATTAGGGCTAGGGTTACGGTTAGGGTTAGGATTAGAGTTTGTGTTAAGGTTAGGGTTACGGTTAGAGTTACTGAGTATTTGAGTTTGGGTTAGTGTTGGTGTAAGCATTGGGTTACAGTTGGAGTTTGGTTCCAGGTAGGGTTAGGATTAGTGTTATGGTTAGAGTTAGGGTTATGGTTAGGGTTTGTATTAGGGTTTGGTTTAGGGTTTGGGTTAGGTTTATTTTTAGGATTATTAAAGCATTAGTGTTAGTGTTAGAGTTAGGGTTAGGGTTCGGGTTAGAGAGTGTTACGGTTAGGGTTAGCATTTGGGTTTGTGTAAGCATTAGTGTTAGCGTTTGGGTTGGTGTAAGCATTAGGGTTAGTGTTAGGTTTAGGGGTACGGTTCGGGTTAGGGTTTGTGTTAGGGTTTGCCTTATGGTTAGGGTTAGGATAAGTGTTAGGGTAAGGGTTAAGGTGATGGTGAGCATTAGGGTCAGGGTTAGGTTTAGGGTTAAGGTGAGGGTGAGGATTAGGGTTAGGTTTGGTGTAAGCATTAGGTTTAGGTTTAGGGTTAGGGTTAGGGTTATGGTTTGTGTTAGGGTTAGATTGGGGTTAGGGTTCGGGTTGGTGTAAGCATTAGGTTTACGGTTAGGATTTGTGCTAGCGTTAGGTTTAGGGTTTAGGTTAGGGTTTGAGTTCGGATTCTTTTTAGGGTTATGGTTAGGGTTCTTGTAAGCATTAGGGTTAGTGTTAGGGTTTTTGTTAGGGTTTGTGTTAGGGTTAGGGTTAGGGTTTGTGTTAGTGCTACGGTTAGGGTTAGGGTTTGTGTTAGGGTTCGCTTTAAAATTAGGGTTAGGGTTGGTGTAAGCATTAGGTATAGGGTTCGAGTTAGGTTACAGTTAGGGTTTGTGTTAGGGTAAGGGTGAGGGTGAGATTTACGGTTAGGTTTAGGGTTGGTGTAAGTATCATGTTTAGGGTTAGTGTTAGGGTTTGTGTTAGGGTTAGAGATAGGTTTAGGGTTCTGTTTAGTGTTACTGTTAGGGCAATAGAGTTTTTGGGTTAGGTTTAGTGGTGGTGTTAGCATTTGGGTTACCTTTGGGTTTAGTTATAGGATTAGGGTTTGTGTTGGGGTTTGGCTTAGGGTTAGGGTTAGGGTTAGCTTTAGAGAGTGTTAGGGTTAATGTTAGTGTTGGTGTAAGCAAAAGGTTACGGTTGGGGTTAGGGTTAGTGTTAGGGTTTTGTGCTAGGGTTCATGTTCGGGTAATGGTTGGTGTAATCATTTGGATTACAGTTGGGGTAGGTTTTCAGGGTTAGGGTTAGGGTTAGGTTTAGGGTTAGGGTTAGAGTTAGGGTTAGAATTAGTATTAGGGTTAGGGTTAGGGTTGGTGCAAGCATTAGGGTTATGGTTAAGATTAGGTTTTGTCTAAGAGTTAGGTTAAGGGTATGGGTAAGGTTTAGGCTTAGGGTTGGTGTAAGCATTAAGTGTTAGGGTTAGTGTTAGGGTTATGGTTGGTGCAATCATTCGGAATACAGTTTTTTAAGGGTTCCAGGGTTAGGGTTAGGGTGAGGTTTGGTTTAGTGTTAGGGTAAGTGTTAGGCTTAAGGGTTAGAATTAGTGTTAGGGTTATTGTTAAGGTTGGTGTAAGCATTAGGTTTAGGGTTACGGTTAGTGTTAGTGTTTGTGTTAGGGTTAGGGTTAGGGTTATTGTTAGGGTTTGTGTTAGTGTTCAGGTTAGGGTTATAGTTAGGGTTGTTGTAAGCCTTAGGGTTAGGGTGAGGGTTAGGGTTTGTGTTATGGTTATGGTTAAGGTTAGGGTTAGGATTAGGATTCTGGCTTGTGCTAGGGTTAAGGTTTGGGTTGGTGTAATCATTTCGATTACGGTTGGGGTTAGGGTTCCAAGTAGCTTTAGGATTAATGTTTGGGTTAGGATTAGGGTTCTACTTTGTGTTAGGGTTAGGCTTTGTGTTAGGGTTATGGTTACCTTTGGTGTAAGCATTAGCTTTAGCGTTTGGTTAGGGTTTGTGTTATGATTATGGTTAGGCTTAGGATTAGAGAGTGTTAGTGTTAGGGTTAGTGTTGGTGTAAGCATTGGGTTACGGTTGGAATTTGGTTCCAGTTAGGTTTAGGGTTAGGGTTAGGGTTAAAGTTAGAGTTAGGGTTTGTGTTAGGGTTATGGTTAGGGTATGGGTAAGACTTATGTTTAGGGGTGGTGTAAGCATTAGTGTTAGGGTTAGGGTTAGGGTTTGAGTTAGAGAGAATTAGGGTTAGGGTTAGGGTTTTGGTTGGTGTAAGCATTAGGTTTAGGGTTAGGATTTGTGTTAGCGTTAGGGCTATGGTTAGGGTTAGGGTTAGTGTTAGGGTTCGTTTTTGGGATTATGATTAGGGTCGGTGTAAGCATTAGTGTTAGTGGTAGGGTTAGGGTTATTGTTTCTCTTAGGGTAAGGGTTAGTGTTAGGGTTTGTTTTAGGGTTCGTTTTAAGGTTAGGTTTAAGGTTGGTGTAAGCATTAGTTTTAGGGTTATGGTTAGGGTTAGGATTTGTGTTAGTGTAGTAGTGAGAGTGAGGTTTAGTGTTAGGATTAGGGTTATGGCTAGAGAGTATTAGGGTTAGGTTTAATGTTGGTGTAAGCATTTGGGTTACCTTTAGAGTTAGGGATAGAGTTACGGTTTGTGTTAGGGTTTGTGTTAGGGTTAGGGTTTGTGTTCGAGTTAGGGAGTGTTAATGTTAGGGTTAGGTTTTGTGTTTTCATTAGTGTTAGTGTTAGTGTTTGTGTTATTGCTTGGGTTGGTGTAAGCATTTTCTTTAGGGTTAGGGTTAGGGTTAGGGTTTGTGTTACGGTTGGGGTTATGATTAGGGTTAGTGTTAGAGTTAGGGATTGTTTGGGGTAGGGTTAAGATTGGTGTGAGCATTTGGTTTATGCTTGTGGTTTGTTTCCAGGTAGGTTAAGGGTTAGTCTTGGGTTTAGATTTAGGGTTAGGGTTTATGTTAGTGTTAGTGTTAGGGTTTTGGGTAAGGGATAGGTTTAGGTTTGGTGTAAGCATTAGTGTTAGTGCTTGGGTTACTGTTAGGGTGAGGTTTAGCGTTAGGGTTAGGGTGAGGGTGAGGGTTAGGGTTAGGGTTAAGGTTGGTGTAAGCATTAGGTTTAGGGTTAGGCTTTGTGTTAGGGTTTGGCTGCGATTTGGGATAGGGTTGGTGTAAGCATTAGGGTAAGGCTTTGGTTAGGGTTACGTTTTGTGTTCGGATTAGTGTTAGTGTGAGGGTGAAGTTTAGGTTTAGGGTTAGTGTTGGTGTCAGCATTAGGGTTAAGGTTAGGGTTAGGGTTTGTGTTAGGCTTAGGGTTGAAGAGTGTTAGGGTAAGGGTTAGAGTTAGGGTTTGTGTAATCATTTGTATTACGGCTGGGGTTAGGATTTCAGGATAGGGTTAGTATTAGGGTTATGGTTAGTTTTAGGGTTAACGTTAGGATGAGGGAGAATTTTAGGGTTAGGGTTGGTGTAAGTATTAGGTTTAGGGATAAAATTAGGGTTTTTGTTAGGCTTAGGGTTAGGCTTAGGGTTAGAGAGTGTTAGGGTTTGGGTTAGGGTTGGTGTAAGCATTTGGGTTAAGGTTGGGGTCAGGGTTCCAGGTAGGTTTAGGGTCAATGTTAGATTTAGTGATAGGGTTACGGTTTGTTTTAGGGTTACGGTTAGGTTTAGGGTTTCTCCTAGGGTTAGTATTAGGATTATGGTTAGGGTTAGAGTTAGAGTTAGGGTTACGGATGGTGTAAGCATTAGAGTCAGGGTTAGGGTTAGGGTCAGGGTTAGGTTTAGGGTTCGGGTTAGGGTGTGTGTTACGGTTAGGGTTAGGTTTAGGGTGAGGTTTAGGCTTAGGGTTAGAGAGTGTTTTGGTAAGGGTTAGGTTTAGGGTTAGGGTTAGGGTTAGGGTTAGGAGTAGTGTTAGGAGTAGGGTGAGGGTGAGGTTTAGGGTTAAGGTTAGGGTTAGGCTTGGTGTAAGTTTTAGGTTTAGGTTTAGGGTTAGGTTTTCTGTTAGGGTTACGGATATGGTTATGTTTCGGCTAGGGTTAGGGTTAGGGTTAGGGTCAGAGAGTGTTAGGTTTATGATTAGTGTTGATGTAAGCATTAGGGTTATGGTTGGGGTTAGGGTTTGGGTTTGTGCTAGGGTTCGGGTTTAGGTTATGGTTGGTGTAATCATTTGGATAAATTTGGGTTTAGGGTTCAGGGTTAGGGTTAGGGTTAGGCTTACTGTTAGGGTTTGATTTAGAGTTAGGGTAAGAGTTAGGGTTATTGTGATGATCAGGGTTAGTGTTTGGGTCAGGGTTGGTGTAAGCATTAGGGTTAGGTTTACGGGTAATGTTAGGGATTGTGTTAGGGTTAGGGTTTGGGTTAAGTTTAGGGTTTGTGTTATGGTTCACGTTAGGGTTAGTGTTAGGGTTGCTGTAAGCATTAGGATTAGGGTTAGGGTTAGGGTTAGGGATAGGGTTAGGGTGAGGGTGAGGTTTAGGGTTAGGGTTACTGTTAGGGTTAGGGTTGGTGTAAGTATTAGGTGTATGATTAGGGTTAGGGTTTGTGTTAGGGATAGGGACAGGGTTAGTGTTCGGGTTAGGGTTAGAGACAGGGTTGAGGTTAGAGTGTGTTAGGGTTATGGTTAGTGTTGGTGTAAGCATTTGGGTTACGCTTGGATTGTGGTTCCACGTAGGTTAAGGTTAGGGTTAGCATTAGGTTTAGGATTAGGGTTTGTGCTAGGGTTATGGTTAGGGTTAGGGTAAGGGATAGTTTTAGTGTTGGTGTAAGTATTAGTGTTTGTGTTAGTGTTAGTGTTAGTGTTAGGGTTAGGGTTAGGGTTAGGTTTAACGTTAGGGTGAGCGTGAGGGTGAGGGTGAGGGTGCAGTTTAGGGTTAGGGTTGATGTAAGCATTAGGTTTAGGGTTAGCGTTAGGTTAGGGGTTAGGCTTTGTGTTAAGGTTAGGGTGGGCTTAGGGTTAGGGTTGGTGTAAGCATTTGGTTTCAGTTTAGGCTTAAGGTTTGTTTTAGTTCAGGGGTAGGGTGGGGTTGAGTTTTAGGGTTATTCTTAGGGTTTGTGTAAGCATGATGTTTAGGGTTATGATTAAGGTTTATGTTAGGGTTAGTGTTAGGCTTAGGGTTAAAGAGTGTTAGGATTAAGGTTCGGGTTGTGGTTGATGTAATCATTTGGATTACGGTTGAGGTTAGGGTTCCAGGAAGGTTAGGGTTAGTGTTAGGGTTAGGGTTTGGGTTATGGTTAGGGCTTGTGTTACAGTTATGGTTAGGGTGAGGTTGAGGCTTGGTGTAAGGATTAGGTTTAGGGTTAAGGCTTGGATTTGTGATAGTGTTAGGGTTATGCTTAGGTTTAGTGAGTGTTATGGTTAGGGTTAGGGTTGGTGTAAGCATTTGGGTTAAGGTTAGGTTTAGGGTTCCAGGTAATCTAGGGTTATTGTTAGGGTTATGGTTAGGGTTTGTGTTATGGTTATGGTTAGGGTTAGTGTTAGGGTTAGTTTGAGGTGAGGTTTAGGGTTATGCTTAGGCTTGGTGTAAGTTTTATGTTAGGGTTAGGGTTAGGGTTTGTGTTAGGGTTAGTTATAGGGTTAGTGTTTGGCTTAGGGTTAGGGTTAGGGTTAGGGTTGGGGTTTGTGTTAGGGTTCAAGTTAGGGTTAGGGTTAATATTAGAGTTAGGGAGTGTTAGGGTTAAGGTTTTTTAGGGTGAGGGTTAGTGTTAGGGTTATGGTTATGGTTTAGGTTGGTATTTGGTTTCGGATTTGGGTTAGGGTTATGTTATACTTGTGGTGTGTTTGGGTTAGGGTTAGTGTTGTGTAAGCATTTGGGTTACATTTTAGGTTAGTGTTCCAGGTAGGTTTAGGGGTAGTGTTAGGTTAGGGTTAGGTTTTTTGTAAGGGTAAGGGTTAGGGATTGGGTTAGGGTTAGGTTTAGAGATGGTGTAAGCATTAGTTTTAGTGATAGGGTTACGGTTAGCGTTAAATTTAAGGTTAGGCTTATAGTGATGATGAGGTTTAGGGTTTTGGTTAGAGTTAGGGAGTGAGAAGTTAGGTTTTTTGTTAGGGTTAGTGTTAGAGTGAGGGTTAGGGTTGGTAATGCATTAGGGTTAGGGTTACGGTTAGGGTTAGGTTTAGTGTTGGAGTTAGGGTTAGGGTTAGGGTTGGTGTAAGCATTAGGTTTAGGGTTAGGGTTTGTGAAAGAGTTATGGTTAGAGTCAGGGTGAGGTTTAGGCTTATGTTTAGAGAGTGTTAGGGTAAGGGTTAGGGTTAGGGTTGGTGTAATCATTTAGATTACGGTTGGGGTTAGGATTCCAGGAATGTTTAGGGTTAATGTTAGGTTCAGAGTTGGGGTTAGTGTTTGTGTTAGGGTTAGGGTTGGTGTAAGATTTACTGTTAGGGTTACGGTTAGGGTTAGGTTTTCTGTTAGGGCTAGGGTTAGGGTAAGGATTAAGTTTAGGGTTGGTGTAAACATTACTCTTAGTGTTAGTGTTAGGGTTAGGGTAAGGTTTAGGGTTAGTCTTAGAGTGAGTGTGAGGGTGTGGTTTAGTGTTAGGGTTTGTGTAAACATTAGGTTTAAGGTTAGGGTTAGGGATTGTGTTAGGATTATTGTTAGGCATAAGGTTAGAGAGTGTTAGGGTTAGGTTTAGGGTAATTGTTGGTGTAATCATTTGGATTAGGTTGGAGTTAGGTGCCAGTTAGGTTTAAGGTTAATGTTAGGGTTACGTTTAGGGTTTGTTTTATGGTTATGGTTACGGTTAGGGTTGGTGTAAGCATTAGGGTTTGGGTTAGGGTTAGGGTTTGTGTAAGGTTAGGGTTACGGTTAGGGTTAGGGTTTGTCTTAGGGTTAGGCTTATTGTTAGGGTTAGCGTTTAGGGTTAGGGTTAGGGTTATTTTTGGTGTAAATATTAGGTTTAGAAATAGTGTTAGGGTTATGGATAGGGTTATGGTTGGGGTTAGTGTTAGGGTTTGTGTTAAGGTTAGCGTTAGGGTTAGGGTTCGTGTTAAGGTTAGGTGGTGTTAGAGTTAAGGTTAAGGTTTTTGTTAGCTTAGGGTTAGTGTTAGAGTTCGGGTTAGGGTTAGGGCTTGTGTTACAGTTAGGAAGTGTTAGGGTTAGTGTTAAGTTTCGTGTTAGAATTAGGGTTAGTGTTAGGGTTATGGTTAGGGTTAGGGTTATGGTTAGGTTTAGGGTTAGGGTTAGTGTTGGTGTAAGCATTAGGTTTAGGGTTAGGGTTTTTGTTTGTGTTAGGGTTTGGTTTAGGATTAGGGATAGAGAGTGTTAGGGTGTAATCATTTGGATTACGGTTGGGGTTAAGATTCCAGGTAGATTTAGGGTTAATGTTAGGGTTAGGGTTGGGGCTAGGGTTTATGTTAGAGTTAGGGTAGAGTGAGGGTTAGGGTTGGTGTAAACATTATTGTTAGCATTAGGTTTTGGTTAGTGTTTGCGTTAGAGTTAGGGTGAGGGTTAGGGTGAGGGTTAGACTAAGGTTTAGACAGTGTTAGGGTAAGGGTTAGGGTAGGGTTGGTGTAATCATTTGGATTACGGTTGGTTTCAGTATTCCAGGTTGGTTTAGGGTAAATGTTTGGGTTAGGGTTAGGGTTTGTGTTAGGGTTAGGGTTAGGATTAGGCTTGGTGTAAGCATGAGGGTTGGGGTTACGGTTAGGCTTAGGGTTTGGTTTTGGTAAGGGTTAGGGTTTTCGTAAGGGTTAGGTTTAGGGTTAAGTTTAGGGTGAGGGTGAGGTTGATGTTTTGGATTAGTGTTGGTGTAAGCATCATATTTAGTGAGTGTTTGGGTTATGGTTTGGGTTGGTCTAAGCATTTGGGATCGGTTGTGGTTAGTGTTAGGGTTAAGGTTTGTGTTTGATTTCGGGTTAGGGTTAGGGTTAGTGTTAGAGTTTGGGAGTGTTAGTGTTAGGCTTAGGGTGTGTGTTAGGATTAGGGTTAGTGTTAGGCTTAGGGTTAGGGTTAGGGTTAGGGTGTGGGTCAAGTTTAGGGTTAGTGTTAGGGTTGGTGTAAGCATTAGGTTTAGGGTTAGGGTTAGCGTTTGTGTTAGGGTTGGGTTTAGGGTTTGTGTTAGGGTTAGTGTTAGGGTTAGGGTTAGGGTTGGTGTAAGTATTAGTTTCAGGGTAGGCTTAGTGTTTGTGTTAGGCTTAGGGATAGGGTTAGGGTTCCGGTTAGGGTTAGGGCTTAGGGTTAGAATTAGAGAGTGTTAGGTAAGGGTTAGGGTTCGGGTTGGTGTAACAATTAGGGTTAGGGTTAGTGTTTGTGTTATAGTTTGGCTTAGGCTTAGGGTCAGGGTTAGGGCTAGGGTTAGGGCTTGTGTTAGGGTTCGGGTTAGGGAGAGGGTTAGGGTGAGGCTTAGGCTTAGGGTTGTTGTAGGCATTTGGTTTATGTTGGGGTTAGGTTTAGGGTTGGTGCTAGGGTTAGGCTGGGGTTGGGATTAGGGTTGGTGTAAGCATTAGGGTTCGGGTTAGCGTTTTTGTTAGAGTTAGGCTTAGTGTTAGTGTTAGGGTTAGGGTTAGGGTTAGGGTTATGGTTAGTATTAGGGTTAGGTTTAGGGTTAGCTTTGGTGTAAGCATTAGGTTTAGGGTTAGGGTGTGTGTTAGCGTTAGCGTTAGGGTTAGGGTTAGATTTAGGGTTGGTGTAAGTATTAGGTTTAGTTTTAGGGTTAGAGTTTATGTTAGGGTTATGGATAAGGAATGTGTTCAGGTTAGCATTAGGGTTAGGGTTAGGGTTAGAGAGTGTAAGCATTAGTGTTAGGGTTATGGTAAGGGTTAGGTTTTGTGTTAGGGTTATGGTGTGGTTAGGATTGGGGTTTGTGTTAGGGTTCGGGTTAGGGTTATCTTTCGGGTTCATGTAAGCATTAGGTTTGGGGTTAGGGTTAGGTTTTGTGTTAGGGTTAGGGTTAGGGTTTGTGTTAGGTTTAGGGTTATTGTTAGTGTTAGAGATTGTGACGTTTAGGGTTTGGGTTTGTAAGCATTTGAGTTACGGTTGGGGTTAGGGTTCCAGCTAGGCTTAGGCTTAGGGTTAGTGTTAGGGTGAGGGTTAGGATTAGGGTTAGGGTTACGGTTTGTGTAAATATTAATTTTAGGGTTGATGTTAGGGTTTGTGTTAGGGTTAGGGTTAGTATTAGGGTTATTGAGTGTTAGAGATAGGGTTAGGTTTGGTGTCAGCATTTGGGTTACGGTTGTGGTTAGGGTTCCCTGTTGTGGGCTGTGGAGCTGATTTACTTTACTTTAGCTGAGCACTCAGGAATCAGGCCTAAGGCAGTAGCACCTGGCCTTTGCAGACTCATTGACGTCCTATTGTCCTGTTAATGGACTTGGGGGGAAGAGGAGATAAAATGTAACAAGGAGGCGTAGGAGCCGCCGGCTCCCAGCAATTCTACCACCACCATGGTCTCTGTGTGTCAGTGCTTTTCACTTGGACATTCGCCGTGCCTACTATGCTGGCTCAGCGGAAGAATACTAATCTGTCCAGGCATTTTCGCTATTGTGAGACTGGCTTTTTACACAATGTGAGCTTGGAGGTTAATGTCAATGATAATGTCTTACAAAAGGTCCTTCTATTATTTCTACTGTTTTGGCTGTCCCCATTGACCTTATGCTAATCAAGGGACCTGTGTTTAGGGTTTCATCCTTTCCTTAATCTTTAGGTTCTCCTTTTCTTTGTGATACAAGAATAGGTTGTAGGATAAGGATTGTAGCAGAAATTTCTGTTGTTTTTGGATAAAGCAGATGGCATGGTTGTCCTTAGAAACACCCACTTGGGGAGACTCGCAAGATGGCCGACATAGGAGGAAGACTGTGAGAGAGCTCACAGACAGAGAGGGCTAGAACGCGACAAAAGAGTAAGTGGAGCAGCATAGAACTACAGGGAGAAGAACGTGAAGTTCCCTGGACAGTGTGGAACCAAAAAAATCCACACAACTCGGAAGAGCAACCAGGGAAAAAACAAAAGAAAGAGCAGGGGAGACGACTTTCCGCTCCTGACCTGCTGAGTCACCTCTGAGTGCAGACACTGAAAGCCGCCGACCGATCCGGAGACCGACCCGCAGACGCGGTGGCCGTGAGGACCAGTGGTGATTGGGACCCGCTGGCATCTGCTCACCCTGGTCACCAGGACCCTGAATCACCGGGACCCGCCGGCATCCGCCCACCCTGGTCGCCAAGCCCCGCCGGGACCTGCCCCAGCCGCAGCCTCCAGGTTCCAGCTGCCTGCACCCGCCGAGACCAGCAACGGACACAGCAGTCGCTGGGAGACGCACCTGCGGCGAGAATTCTGACCAGAGGAAGAGGCAGACTGCAAGAACCTGAGGTTTGAGAGAGTTGGGTGGGGACAGTGGTGGGTTGCAGGCTTCGGGAGTTGGCCCCCCAGGGGCATGCACAAAGCCTGAACACAATTGGTGCTCCTCTCCCCGCCCCTCCCCCACCCCCAGACTCCTGCGTCTAGAGACACAGGGCGAGTGCCTTGAAATTGCCAAAACTGTGTCTGGGAGAAAGGCAAAAGGCACATTGGATATTCCCCCGTGCCTTTGCGGTCTGGCACTCAGCTGGGCGGTGCTATACCACAGGAACCCAAGCACGCCATCTGGGCTGGGCAGTCCCGTGCTAGCGCTGGGGCGGTCGGTCCCCTGCAAGCGCTGGGGTGGGCGGGCCTGCACAGGAGGCGCTTCCAGAGAACACCTGGAACACCCCACGCCCTATAGTCCAGTGCTCCGAGCCCTGTGATCCCGCGCACAGGGGGTGCTCACAGAGAGTGCCTTCACTCCCCCACGCCCTGTGGTAGCATACCTGTAGGGGACGAGCTGAGAGTGCGCTTTGAATCCACTGGGCCCTGGAAGTGGCGCCCTGAGGTCCAGTGTTCTGGAGACGCACGAAAAGTGCCTTGAAAATTCCCACACCCTGCTACTCCACGCCTGCAGACTCCGATCTCTAGAGGATAGTGCTTGGAGACCCCTCAGCACACTGGTGCCTAGGTCTCTCAAAAAAGAAACACTAACACAATGGGAAGAAATACCAGAAAAGGTAATGATCCAGATGAGAGTGCCAACACCCTACCAATACAGGATCGAAAGCCAATGTCTATTTCGGAGATGCGAGATGAAGACATAGAAGATCTACCAGACAAGGAATTCAAAAAAATAATGTTAAAATATGTCAGAGACAATGAGAAGAATTGGGAGGACTTCAAGGAATTCAAGAACCACATAGCCTCAGAAATACAACAAATGAAGAGTAAAATCCTTGACTTAGAGCACAAAATTGAGAGCCTAACCAACAGAACAAATACAGCAGAAGAGAGGATCTCTGAAACAGAAGACACACAAAACGAACATACCCAGTTCATGAAACAGCTGGAGACAAGTCTGAACAAAGCCAATAAGACCATACAAGAAATGAAAGACAACCTCAGAAAATCAAATACTAGGATTATTGGCCTTCCTGAAGGAGCGGAAAAAGAGTCAGGAATGCAAATGGTGCTCGACGAAATTATACAGGAAAACTTTCAAAACACTTGGAACATGAACCCAGCCCAAATCCAGGACGGTCAGAGGACTCCCAGCAGATATGACCCAAAGCGATCTTCACCCAGACATATGGTGCTCAAGTTCCACTCCAACGAAGACAAAGAAAGAATCCTAAGACAAGTACGAAGCAGAGAAAAGATCACATACCGGGGAAAACCAATCAGGATCACTGCTGACTTCTCTGAAGAGACTTTACAAGCAAGAAGAGAATGGACAAAGATCTTCCAAATCCTGAATCAGAACAACTGTCAACCAAGAATATTGTACCCAGCAAAGATCTCATTCGTATTTGAGAACGAAATCAAATACTTCCACAGCAAAGAGAAATTAGAAGAATATGCCAGCACAAAACCAGCTCTACAAAATCTCCTTAGAAATGCACTAAATCCAGAAAAAAAGGAGGTGAATCATAAGCAAAGATGGCAAACAGGAAGATCTTCCCACTAAAGTCCACACAAGGAAGAGCAATTACACAGATATCAACACCCACAAAAACAAGTATGGCAGGGCAAAATCACAACCTCTCAATTTTAACTCTTAACACAAATGGCCTGAACTCACCAATCAAAAGGCATAGATTAACAGAATGGATTATCAAACAGCACCCAACTATCTGTTGCCTACAAGAGACACATCTAACCAGAAGAGATTCGAAGAAGCTGAAAGTGAAAGGTTGGAAACAAATATTTCATGCCAATGGACGAGAAAAAAAGGCTGGGGTAGCTGTCTTAATTTCAGATGATGTGGACTTCAATCTGACACACATCAAAAAGGACAGGGAAGGACATTATATATTGGTGAAGGGACTGATCCATCAGGAAGTAATTACCATTGTGAACATATATGCACCAAATTCAAACGCACCTAGCTACGTGAAGCAATTACTCACGGACTTAAGGGGAGACATAGATATGCACACAATAATAGTGGGTGATCTTAACACCCCACTAACAACTATAGACAGATCAACAAAACAAAAACTCAACAAAGAAACAACAGAGCTCATACAAACAATAGAACAACTGGACTTGGTTGACATCTATAGAATTTTTTACCCTAAGGCCACAGATTATACATTTTTTTCAGCAGTGCATGGCACCTTCTCCAGGATCGACCACATGATAGGACACAAAGCAAACCTAAATAACTTCAAAAAGATAGGAATCATACCATGTACCCTCTCAGACCACCACGGAATGAAGCTGGAAATCAGCAATTCAAAATGTCCCAGGAAATACAGAAACTCTTGGAGGCTGAACAATATGCTATTAAACGAACAATGGATCAGAGAAGAAATTAAAGATGAGATCAAAAAATTTATGGAAACCAATGAAAACTCTGACACAACATTCCAAAATTTGTGGGACACTGCCAAAGCAGTGCTACGGGGTAAACTCATCGCAATTGGAGCTCATGTCAAGGCCCAAGAGAGGCGCCAAATACAGGAACTAAACACACACCTCCAGGAACTGGAAAAACAACAGCAGAAGAGCCCCACACACAATAGGAAACAAGAAATCATCAAAACAAGGGAGGAAATCAACCAGATAGAAATAAAAAAAACCATACACAAAATCAATGAATCAAAAAGCTGGTTTTTTGAGAAGATAAACAAGATAGACACCCCACTGGCCCGACTGACAAGGAAAAAACAAGAGAAGGCAAGAATTACCAGCATCAAAGATGAAAAAGGCAACATAACAACAGACACCGCATCCATTAAGGCCATAATTAGAAATTACTACAAAGCACTGTACTCCAACAAATCAGAAGATCACCAAGAAATGGAAAAGTTCTTAGACTTCTACCACCTGCCAAAACTTAGCCCAGAGGCAACAAACGACCTGAACAAACCCATAACTGAAGTAGAGATTGAATCAGTGATTAAAGACCTCCCAACAAAGAAAAGCCCAGGCCCAGACGGCTTCACTCCAGAATTCTACAAAACATTCCGAACAGAACTGACCCCAATCCTCTACAAACTCTTCAAAACAATAGAAGAAGAGGCAACCCTTCCAAACTCATTCTATGAAGCCAACATTACCTTAATCCCAAAACCAGACAGAGAACTAACAGAGAAGGAAAACTACAGACCTATCTCTTTGATGAACATTGATGCTAAGATTCTCAACAAAATCCTAGCCAACAGAATTCAAAAACACATCAGACAGATCGTTCATCCAGATCAAGTAGGATTCATCCCTGGAATGCAGGGATGGTTCAACATTCGCAAATCCATAAATGTGATACACCACATCCAAAAACTGAAAAACAAGAATCACATGATATTATCAATAGATGCAGAAAAAGCTTTCGACAAAATCCAACACCACTTCCTACTAAAAACCCTAACCAAGGTAGGCATAGATGGAAAAATCCACAACATAATTAAAGCCATATATGAAAAACCCAATGCCAGCATCATACTGAATGGAGAAAAACTGGAACCCTTCCCACTGAGATCTGGAACAAGACAGGGATGTCCACTTTCTCCACTACTATTCAACATAGTCCTAGAGGTACTCGCTGAGGCCATAAGACAAGAAAAAGAAATCAGAGGAATCCAAATGGGAAACGAAGAAGTTAAACTCTCACTATATGCAGATGATATGATTCTTTATGTAGAAGAGCCAAGAGACTCAATACAGAGACTGCTAGAACTTGTACGAGAGTTTGGTAGAGTGGCAGGGTACAAAATTAATGAACAAAAATCAACAGCCATTGTGTATGCGAACAGCACCAAGATGGAAAAAGACTTAACCAGCAATATACCATTCAAAATAACAGAGAAAAGTATGAAATATCTGGGAATAAATCTAACCAAAAATGTAGGAGACTTATTTGAAGAAAACTACAAACTACTTAAAAAAGAAATTGAACAAGACCTCAAAAGATGGAGTAACATCCCATGCTCCTGGATAGGTAAAATCAATATCATTAAAATGTCTATACTGCCAAAAGCAATATATACATTCAACGCAATCCCAATCAAATTGCCCAAAACATTCTTCATGGAACTGGAAACAATGATCCAAAGGTTCATCTGGAAGCACAAAAAACCACGGATAGCTAGAACCATCCTGAAGAACAGAAAGTTAGCAGGGGGAATCACAGTTCCGGACCTCTGGACATACTATAGGGCAGTGGTTATCAAAACAGCGTGGTACTGGCACAAAAATAGAGAAGAAGATCAATGGAGCAGAATAGAAACACCAGAAGGAAACCCACACAGATACAGCCAAATAATCTTTGACAAAAAGACAAACGACAATCCAGGCAAATGGGAAGGTCTGTTCAATAAATGCTGTTGGGACAACTGGTTGATAGCCTGCAGAAACAAAAAAATAGATCCACATCTCTCACCATACACTAAGATCAGATCTAAATGGATAACAGATCTAAACCTACATCCAGAAACCTTCAAACTTTTGGAAGAAAATGTTGGAAACACACTGGAACACTTAGGGGTAGGCCCTCACTTCCTAAAAAAGACTCCAAATGCAGTAGAAATCGAGACCAAAATAAACAATTGGGACCTCATCAAACTAAGAAGCTTCTGTACAGCTAGAGAAACAATCAACAAAGTAAAAAGGCAACCCACAGAATGGGAGAAGATCTTCGCACACGACATAGGTGATAGAGGGCTGATCTCCAGAATATACAAAGAGCTACAAAACAACCAAAATGTCAAAACAAACAAGCCACTCAAGAAATGGGCACGGGAAATGGGCAAACACTTCACAAAGGAACAAACCCAAATGGCAAATAAACATATGAAAAAATGCTCAAGTTCCCTGGCAATAAGGGAAATCCAAATTAAAACATCAATGAGGTACCACCTAACACCAGTAAGACTGGCCCACATGAATAAAAGCACCAACAACACTTGTTGGCGAGGTTGCGGGGAAAAGGGAACCCTACTCCACTGCTGGTGGGGCTGCAGGCTGGTACAGCCTCTATGGAAATCAGTATGGAGAATATTCAAACAACTCAAATTCAACATACCGTATGATCCAGCAATAGCACTCCTAGGAATATATCCAGAACACTTGTTTTATGAGAAACCAACATGCACTCCTATGCTCATAGCAGCACAATCAGTAATTGCAAAAACATGGAAGCAACCAAAATGCCCATCAACAGAGGATTGGATAAGAAAGCTATGGTTCATCTACTCCATGGAATACTACTCAGCTATTAAAAAAAACAAAATGCAGTTCTTTGTGGCCAAATGGGCCAAACTGGAAACCATAATGCTAAGGGAAATGAGCCAATCCCAAAAGGTTAAATACCACATGTTTGCCTTAATTTAAGATGAGGGAAATGAGCCAATCCCAAAAGGTTAAATACCACATGTTTGCCTTAATTTAAGATGATATGATGTTATGTATAACATGTTATGTTTTGAATGTTATATGTTGTGTATAAACTAAGATTGAAGTATAGGTGAGGTGGTCACAGAAGGTGACTGGGAACTCGCATTTACTTTTAACATGTTGGTTACTCATTACTATGTCAATTAATTCCATAATGATGTAAATTTTTGCTGATGGTATGTTGGAGCTTTCAATTGACTGGGATGATGCTCTGCTGGCTCTGTCTTCAGACCAGAGAGGGTATACCTAAGAAGCCGTTGAACTTGACTGGACAATAAGATGCTGGACTCTATGTTTGGTATACGCTTGCAATGGGGGAATCTCAACTGAACTTGAGCTGTGGTTATGCAACAAGGTGGAGGAATCCACCATGGTGGGAGGGTTTGGGGAGGGGTGGGGAGAACCCAAGTATCTATGTAATTGTGTCACATAATACAATGTAATTACTGAAGTTAAATAATAAATATAAAAAAAAAAAAAAAAGAAAAGAAACACCCACTTGACCATGAAGTGGAAAGTCTGAGCCAGAGTTTAACTGATTCTGTATAAATAAAGCAGACGGATTTATTGCCGTGTCCACTATCATCATGGAATCCTAGTGGTCTGTCTCTTTCTTACTGCGCCTCATCCACGCACCCTTCCCGAGTTCCAAAACCCAGGCTGGAGCTGGACTCCGGCAGTTGCCGTTGGTTTAGCGTTGGGGCGGAGTTTAGGGTTAGGGTTAGTGTTAGGTTTAGCGTGGGTTTAGGGTTAGGGTAGGTGTAAGCATGAGGTTTAGGGTTATTGATAGCGTTTGTGCTAGGGTTACGGTTAGGCTTAGGGTTAGAGAGGGTTAGGGTTAGGGTTAAGGTTATGGTTCTGGTTTGTGTTAGGGTTAGGGTTAGGGTTAGGGTTAGGTTACGGTTGGAGTAAGCATTAGAGTTACTGTTATTGTCAGGGTTTGTGTTAGGGTTAGAGTTAGAGTTAGGGTGGGTTAGGTTTAGGGTTAGGGTTAGCGTTACTGTTAGCATTATGGTTAGGGCTAGAGTTAGGGTTGGTGTAAGCATTAGGGTTAGGGTTACGGTGAGGGTTAGGGTTTGTGATAGGGTTAGGGTTAGTGTTAGGGATAGGGTTTGGGATGGTGCAAGCATTACGGTTAGGGTTAGGGTTTGTGTTAGCATTGGTGTTAGGGTTAGGGTTAGTGTTAGAGTAGGTAGTGTTTGGGTTAGGGTTATTCTTTGTGTAAGCATTTGGGTTATGGTTAGGGTTTGGGTTCCAGGTAGGTTTAGGGTTAGGGTTAGGGTTAGGGTTATGGTTCTGGCTTGTGTTAGGGTTAGGGGATAGGGTTTGGGTAAGGGTTAGGTTTAGTGTTGGTGTAAGCATTAGTGTTAGTGTTAGTGTTAGGGTTATGGTTAGATTTCCGGTTAGGATTAGTGTGAGGGTGATGGTGAGATTTAGGGTTAGGGTTGGTGTAAGCATTAGTTTCAGGGTTAGGGATAGGGTTTGTGTTATGGTTAGCGTAAGATTTAGAGAGTGTTAGGGTTAGGGTTCGTGTTAGTGTAAGCATTTGGGTTACAGTTGGGGTTAGGGTTAGGGTAACGGTTTGTGTTCAGTTTCGGATTAGGGGTAAGTTTAGTTTATAGTTAGGGAATATTAGGTTTAGGATTAGGGTTTGTGTTAGGGTTAGGGTTAGTGTTTGGGTGAGGGTTAGTGTTAGGGTTTGTGTTGGTGTAAGCATTGGGGTTAGGGTTAGGTTTAGGGTTAGGGTTTGTGGTAGCGTTAGGCTTAAGTTAGGTTTAGGTTTAGGGTTAGGGTTAGGGTTAGGGTTAGTGTTGGGGTAAGCATTAGGTTTATGGTTGGGGTTAGAGTTAAGGCTAGGGTTTATATTAGGGTTCGGGTTCGGGTTTGTGTTAGTGTTAAGCAGTGATAGGGTTAGGGTTAGGGTTTTCTTTAGGGTTAGGGTTAGTGCTCATGCTAGGGTTAGTGATAGGGTTTGGGATAGTGTAATTGTTACGGATAGTGTTAGGGTTGGGGTTAGGGTTAGGGTTAGTGTTAATGTTACGGAGTGTTTGGGTTAGGGTTAGGGTTGGTGTAAGCATTTGGGTTACGGTTGGGGTTTGGGTCCCAGGTTATTTTTGGATTAGGGTTAGGGGTAAGGTTTAGGTTAGGGTTTGTGTTAGAGTTAGTGTTAGAGTTTGGGTAATGGTTAGGTTTAGGGTTGGTGTAAGCATTAGTGTTAGTGTTAGGTTGAGGGTTAGGGTTAGGCTTAGTTTTAGGGTTAGGGTGAGGATAAGGGTGAGGGTGAGTGTGAGGGTTAGGGTGAGGGTTGGTAAGCATTAGGGTTAGGTTTAGGGTTAGGGTTAAGGTTGGGGTTTCTGTTAGGGTTAGGGTTAGTGCGAGTGTGAGGTTTAGGGTTAGGTCTAAGATTGGTGTAAGCATTAGGGTTAGGATTACGGTTAGGGTTAGTGTTTGTGTTAGGGTTATGGTTAGGGTTACTGTTAGGGTTAGGATTAGGGTTAGGGTTAGGGTTAGGGTTAGGGTTAGTGTAAGCATTAGGTTTAGGATTAGCTTTAGGGTTAGGGTTAGGTTTATGGCTAGGGTTAGTGTTAGGGTTAGGGTTTGTGTTAGGGTTGGTGTAAGCATTAGGGTTAGGTTTAGGGTTATGGTTAGCTGTTATGGAATAGGGTTAGAGTTTGGGTAAGCGTTATGTTTAGGGTTGTTGTAACCATTAGTTTTTGTGTTAGGGTTAGGTTTAGGGTTAGGGTGAGGTTGAGCTGATGGTTTCTGTTAGGGTTGGTGTAAGCATTAGGTTTATGGTTAGGGTTAGGGTTTGTGTTAGTGTTAGGGTTAGGGTTCGGATTAGGGTGTTGATGAGACTTAGGGTTAATTTTGAGTTGGTGTAAGCATTAGTTTTAGCATTAGTGTTAGGGTTGGTGTTAGCTTTTGGTTTAGGCTTAGGGCTAGAGAGTGTTAGGGTTAAGGTTAGGGTTCAGTTTGGTGCATTTTTGGATTAGTTTGGGGTTAGTGTTCGAAGTAGGTTGAGGGTTCCTTTTAGGGTTAGGGTTAGTGTTAGGGTTTGTGTTAGGGTTAGGGTTAGTATTAGGGTTAGGGTTGGTGTAAGTATTAGGGTTAGAGTTAGGGTTACATTTAGGGTTAGGGTTAGGGTTTGGCTTAGTCTTAGGGTTCGGGTTAGAGTTAGGCTTAGTGTTAGGGTTAGTGTGACATTTGGTTTAGGGTTAGGTTAGGGTTAGTGTAAGCATAAAGATTAGGTTTAGGGTTAGGGTTAGGGTTTGTGTTAGGTTTATGGTTAGTGTTAGGGTTAGGGTTTGTGTTAGGGTTGGTTTAAGCATCTGGGTTAGGGTTAGGGTTAGGGTTAGGTGTTATGGGTTAGGGTTACAGTTTGGTTAAGGGTTAGGTTTAGGGTTGGTGAAAGCATTAGTGTTAGTGTTAGGCTTAGGTTTAGTATTAGGGTGAGTATGAGGGTAAGGGTTAGGTTTGGTGCAAGCATTAAATTTAATTTGGGGTTAGGGTTAGTTTTGGTGTAAGGCTTAGGGTTAAGATTAGGGTTAGGGTTTGTGTTATTGTTAAGGTTAGGAATGCTGTTAGGGTGAGGTTTTCTGTTAGAGTTAGGGTTATGGTGAGTATGAGTGTTAGTTTTGCGGTTTGGTTTGGTGTAAGCATTAGGTTTAGGGTTAGGTTTAGAGTTTGTGCTAGGGGTAGGTGAGGCTTAGGGTTAGAGAGTGTTAGGCTTACGGTTAGGGTTAGGGTTGGTGTAATTCTTTCGATTAGGTTCGGGCTAGGGTTTCAGGTACGTTTAGTGTTAATCTTAGGGTTAGTATTAGGGTTCTAGTTTAGGATTAGGGTTATGATTAGGGTTAAAGTTAAGGTTAGTGTAAGTATTTGGGTTAGGGTTACAGTTTGGGTTACGGTTGGGGTTTGGGTTCCAGGCAGGTTTAGGGTTAGGTTTAGGGTTAGGTTTAGGGTTATGTTTAGGGTTAGGGTTAGTGTTGGTGTAAGCATTTGGGTTACGGTTGAGGTTAGGGTTCTGTTTAGGGTTTGTGTTAGGGTTCTGGTTAGGGTTTGGTTTGTGTTAGAGTTAGGAAGTGTTACAGTTAGGGTTAGATTTTGTGTTAGGATTAGGGTTAATTTTAGCGTTAATGTTAGATTTAGGTTTTGGGTTGGTGTAAGCACTACGGTTGGGGTTAGGGTTAGGGTTTGTGTTAGGGTTTGGGGTATGATTAGGGTTAGTGTGAGAGTTAGGGAGTGTTTGGGTTAAGGTTATGGTTGGTGCAAGCATTTGGGTTACAGTTAGGGTTTGGATCCAGGTATTTTTAGGTTTATGGTTGGGATTAGAGTTAGGGTTAGGTTTTGTGTTAGGGTTAGGGTTATGTTTGGGTAAGGGTTAGCTTTAGGTTTGGTGTAAGCTCATCGCTTCTCGGCCTTTGGCTAAGATCAAGTGTAGGGTTAGTGTAAGCATTAGTGTTAGTGTTAGGGTTAGTGTTAGGGTTAGGTTTAGGGTTAGGGTTAGGGTGTGGGTGAGGTGTAGGGTTAGGGTTAGAGTTGGTGTAAGCATTAGGTTTAGGGTTAGGGTTAGGGTTGGTGGAAGTATTAGCTATAGGGTTAATGTTAGGGTTTGTGTTAGGGTTAGGGATACGGTTAGGGTTTCGGCTATGGTGAGGGTTATGGTTAGGGTTAGAGAGTCTTAGGGTTAGGGTTAGTGTTGGTGTAAGCATTTGGGTTATGGTTGAGGTTAGGATTAGGATTAGAGTTTTTGTTAGGTTTCTGGTTAGGGTTATAGTTTGTGTTAGAGTTACGGAGTGTTAGTGGTAGGGTTAGGGTTTATGTTAGGATTAGGGTTAGTGTTAGGTTTAGGGTTTGGTCTGGTGTAAATTTACGGTTAGGGTTAGGGTTAGGGTTTGTGTTAGGGTTGCCGGTATGGTTAGGGTTATTGTTAGAGTTAGGGAGTGTTTGGGTTAAGGTTAGGGTTGGTGCAAGCATTTAGGTTACGGTTGGGATTTGGTTCCAGGTATTTTTAGGTTTTTGGTTAGTGTTAGAGTTAGGTTTAGGTTTTGTGTTAGGGTTATGTTTAGGGTTTGGGTCAGGGATATGTTTAGGGTTGGTGTAAGCATTAGTGTTAGGGTTGGGTTTAGGATTAGGGTTAGGGTGTGGGTGAGGTATAGGGTTATGTTTATGGTTGGTGTAAGCATTAGGTTTAGCGTTAGGGTTAGGGTTTGTTTTAGAGTTAGGGTTAGGCTTAGGTTTTAAGTAAGGGTTAGTGTTGCTGTAATCATTTGGATTACGGTTGGGGTTAGTGTTCCAGGCAGGTTTTCTGTTAAAGTTAGGGTTAGGTTTAGGGTTTGTGTTGGGGTTAGCGTTAGAGTGAGGGTTAGGGTTGATGTAATCATTAGGGTTAGGTTTACGGTGAGGGTTTGGGTTTGTGGAAGGGTTATGGTTAGGGTTAGAATTAGAATAGCGTTAGGGTTAGGGTTGGTGTCAGCAATAGGGTTAGGGTTAGGCTTAGGGTGAGGGTTAGGCTTAGGTTTCGAGAGTTTAAGCGTAAGGGTTAGGGTTAGGGTTGGTGTAATCATTTGGTTTACAGTTAGGGTTAACCTTCCAGGTAGGCTTAGGGTTATGGTTAGGGTTAGGGTTAGGGTTTGTGTTAGGTTTAGGGTGGGGTTAAGCTTAGGGTTGGTGTAAGCATTAGGGTTAGGGTTAGGGTTAGGTTTTGTGTTAGGTGTCAGTTTAGGGTTAGGGTTAGAGAGTGTTAGGTTTAGGGTTTGGGTTGGTGTAAGCATCTGTGTTATGGTTATTGTTAGGGTTTCAGGTAGGCTTAGGGTTAGTGTTAGGGTTTGTGTTCGGGTTAGAGTTAGGATTAGAGTGAGGGTGAGGTTTAGGTTTAGGCTTAGGGTTAGGGTTGGTGTACGAATGAGGTTTAGGGTTAGGGTTAGTGTTAGTGTTATGGTGGGTTTAGGCTTAGGGTTAGAGAGGGTTAGGGTTAGGGTTTTGGTTAGTGTTAGGGCTAATGTGGGTGTAAGTATTAGGGTTAGGTTAGGGTTAGGATTTGTGTTAGGGTTAGTATTAGGGTTTGCGTTAGGATTAGGGTCAGGTTGAGGGTTAGGGTTCGTGTTAGGGTTAGGGTTAATGGTTGTTAGGATTAGAGTTAGTATTGGTGTAAACCTTTGTGTTAATGTTATTTTTAGGATTTGTGTTATAGTTAGGGTTAAGGATAGTGTTAGAGTTAGGGTGTGTTAGGGTTAGGGTTAGGGTTAGTGTTTGTGTTAGGATTAAGGTTAGTGTTAGGGTTAGTGATAGGGTTTGGGTTGGTTTGAGCATTAAGGTTAGGGTTATGGTTAGGCTTTTTGTTACGGTTGAGTTTGGGGTTAGTGTTAGTGTTAGAGTTAGGGAGTGTTTGGGATAGGATTAGGGTTGGTGTAAGCACTTGGGTTATGGTTGGGGTTAGGTTTTACATAGGTTTAGGGTTAGATTAGGGTTAGGGTTTCTGTTAGGGTTAGGGTTAGGATGAGGGTTAGGGTTAGGTTTTGTGTTAGGGTTAGGGTTAGAGTTATAGTTACAGAGTGTTTAGTTTAGGGTTAGGGTTGGTGTAAGCATTTGGGTTAAGGTTGGGGTTATGGTTCCAGGAAGGCTTAGGGTTAGGTATAGGGTTAGGGTTAGGGTTTGTGTTAGGGTTAGGGTTGGGGCAGGGTTAGGATAGGTGTAAGCATTATGGTTAGAGTTAGGGTTTCGGTTAGGTGAGGTTGAGGTTTAGGGCGAGGGTTAGTGTTGATGTAAGCATTAGGTTTAGGGTTATTGTTAGGGTTTGTGTTAGCGTTCTGGTAGGCTTAGGGTTAGAGAGTTTTAGGGTTCAGGTTAGTGTTGGTGCAAGCATTTCGGTTACACTTGGGGTTCGGGTTACAGGTATGTTTAGGTTTTGGTTATGGTTATGGTTAGGGTTAGGTTTATGATTAGGGTTGGCATAAGCATTAGATTTAGGGTTAGAGTTAGGTTTTGTGCTAGGGTTATGGTTAGGGTTAGGGTTTGTGTAAGGGTTAGGCTTAGTGTTAGGGTTAGGGTTAGGGTTTGGGTTGGTGTAGGCAGTAGTTTTGGGGATAGTATCATCTTATAGTTATGTTAGGGTTAGGGTTAGAGTTATGGTTATGTTTAGGGAGTGTTCGGGTTAGTGTTAGGGTTGGTGTAAACATTTATGTTACGGTTGGACTTAGAGCTCCAGGTAGGTTTCGGGTTAGGGTTAGGGTTAGCGTTTGTGTTAGGGTTAGGGTTTGTGTTAGGGTTAGGGTTAGGCTTACGGTCAGGATTAGGGTTAATGTGAGGGTTAGGTTTAGTGTTAGGGTTAATGTAAGCATTAGGATTAGGGTTAGTTTTACGGGTAGGTGTTATGGGTTTAGTGTTATGGTTTGGTAAGGTTAGGTTTAGGGTTGGTGTAAGCATTAGTGTTAGTGTTAGGGTTAGGGCTAAGGTTATGTTTAGGGCTAGTGTTGGGGTGAGTGTGAGGGGTAGGGTTAAGGTTGGTGGAAGCATTAGGTTTAGGGTTAGAGTTTGTGTTCGGGTTAGGTTTAGAGAGTATTTCGGTTAGGGTTAGGGTTGGTGTATGCATTTGGGTTACAGTTAGAGTTAGGGTTCCACGTAGGCTTAGGTTTAGTATTAGGGTTTGTATTGGGGTTAGGGTTAGTGTTTAGGGTTAAAGTGAGGGTGAGGTTTACGTTTAGGTTTTTAGTTAGGGTTAGGTTTAGTGTTAGGGTTAATGTGGGTGTAAGTATTAGTGTTAGGGGTTTGTTAGGTTTTGTGTTAGGGTTAGTGTTAGGGTTAGGTTTCTGGTGAGGGTTAGGGTTAGGGTTAGGGTTGGTGTAAGCATTAGGTTTAGGGTTAGGTTTAGGGTTTGTGTTAGGTTTAGAGTTAGCGTTTGTGTTAGGGTTAGGGTTAGTGTTAGGGTTAGTGTTAGAGTTAGGGAGTGTTACGGTTAGGGTTAGGATTAGGATTAGGTTTAGGGTTACGGTTAGGTTTAGAGAGTGTTAGGGTTAGGGTTAAGGTTATTGTAACCATTTTGGTTACGGTTAGGGTTAGTGTTCCAGGGAGGCTAAGGGTTAGGTTTAGGGTTATGGTTTGTGTTATGGTTAGGGTTGGGGTTAGGGTTTGGTTTGGTGTAAGATTTAGGGTTAGGGTTAGGGTTAGCGTTTTTGTTAGGGTTAGGGTTAGCGTTAGGTGAGGGTGAGGTTTACGGCAAGGGTTAGGGTCGGTGTAAGCATTAGGGTTAGTGTTTCTGTTAGGGTTAGGTTTATGATTAGTGTTAGAGTTAGGGAGTGTTTGAATTAGGGTTAGGGTTGTTGTCAGCATTTGGTTTACGGTTGGGCTTAGGTTTTCAAGTAGGTTTAGGGTTAGTTTTAGGGTTAGGGTTAGGGTTTGTGTTAGGGTTAGCGCTGGGGTTAGTGTTAGGGTTAGGGTTAGGTTTTGTGTCAGGTTTCTAGTAAGCATTACTGTTAGGGTTTGATTTATGGTTACTGTCAGTGTTAGGTTCCCAGTTAAGGTTAAAGTTACAGTTAGGGTTTCGGTTATATTAGACTTAAGGTAAGTATTACCTATAGGGTTACAGTTACGGTAAATGTGAGGCTTAGGGTTTCATTGAGGTTTAGGTTTACGCTTTCATTTAGGGTTAGAGTTAGGTTTAAGGTCAGGATTAGGGCTAGCTTGAGGGGTAGGTTTAGAGTTAGGGTTGGTGTAAGCATTTGGGTTAAGGTTAGGATAAGCGTTAGGTTCAGGGTTAGGGTTAGCGGTGTGTAAGGGTTAGAGTTAGGATTAGGGTTAGGGTTAGGGTTTGTGTTCGGGTTAGGATTAGAGTTAGGGTTAAGGTTAGGGTTGGTGTAAGCATTAGGTTTAGTGTTAGGATTAGGGTTTGTGTTAGGTTTAGGGTTAGGTTTAGGGTTAGAAAGTGTTAGGGTTAGGGTTAGGCTTGATGTAAGCATTTGGGTTATGGTTTGGGTTAGGGTTTCAGGTAGGGTTAGGGTTAGGGTAATGGTTAGGGTTGGTGCAAGCAATAGGTTTAGCGTTAATGCAAGGGTTAGGGTTGGTGTAAGCATTAGGTTTAGAGTTAGGGTTAGGGTTTATGTTAGGGTTATGCTTAGGCTTAGGGATAGTGAATGTTAGGGTTAGGGTTACGCTTGGTGCAGGCATTTGGGTTACGGTTTGGGTTAGGGTTCCTGGTAGGCTTAGGCTTAGGGTTAGGGTTAGGGTTAGTCTTAAGGTTGGTGTAAGCATTAGGGTTAGGGTAGGGTTTGTGTAAGGGTTACAGATAGGGTTAGGGTTAGGTTTATGGTTACGGTTAGATGTAGAGAGTGTTAGGGTTAGCGTTAGTGTTGGTGTAAGCATTTGGGTTACGGTTGGGGTTAGGGTTAGGGTTAGGATTAGGGTTAGGGTTAGGGTTAGGTGTTAAGGTTAGGGTTAGGGTTACGGTTTGGGTAGGGTTAGAGTCAGGGTTAGTTTTCGGGTTATGGTTACAGTTACATTTAGGTTTAGTGTTTTGATTAGGCTTTAGGTAACGATTAGGTATAGGGTTACAGTTACGTTTAATGTTAGGCTTAGGTTAGCGTGAGGGTTAGGTTTATTCTTCGGTTTAGGGTTAGAGTTAGGGATATGGTCAGGATTAGGGTTAGGGTGATGGTTAGGGGTTAGGGTTAGTCTTAGTGTTGGTGTAAGCATTAGGTTTAGGGTTAGCGTTATGGTTAGGTGTTATTGGTTAGCGCTAGTGTTTGGTAAGGGTTAGGTTGAGGGTTGGTGTAAGCATTAGTGGTAGTGTTAGTGTTAGGGTTAAGGTTAGGGTTAGCGTTTGGGTGAGGGTGAAGTTAGGGTTAGGGTTAGGGTTGGTGTAAGCATTAGGTTTAGGGTTAGGGTTAGGGTTTGTGTTCTGGTTAGGGTTAGGGTTAGGGTTAGAGTTAGGTTTGGAGAGTTATGGTTAGTGTCAGGGTTAGGGTTAGGGTTACTGTCAGTGATAGGGTCTGTGTTAGGTTTAGGGTTACATTTAGGGTTTGGGTTATGATTAGGCTTAAGATTAGGATAAGCTATAGGGTTAAAGTTACATTTAATGTTAGGCTTAGTGGTTTGGTTTGGTTTGGTTAGGTTTAGGCTTTGATTTGGGGTTAGAGTTAGGTTTACAGTCGGGATTTGGGTTAGGGTGAGGGTTAGGGTTATTGATAGGGTTGGTGTAGGCATTAGGGTTAGGGTTAGGGTTAGGGTTAGCTGTTATGGGTTATGGTTAAGGTTTGGGTTAGGATTAGGGTTAGGGTAGTTTTTATTTTTATTGTTAGAGAGGGTGAGGGTGAGGGTTAGGGTTGGTGTAAGCATTAGGTTTAGAATTATGGTTATAGTTAAGATTTGTGTTAGGGTTAGGGTTAGGGTGAGGGTGAGCTTTACTGTTCGTGTTAGGGTTGGTGTAAGATTTGGTTTAGGGTTAGGGTTAGGGTTTGTGTTAGGTTTATTGTTAGGCTTAGGTTTATAGAGTGTTAGGGTTAGGGTTAGGGTTGGTGTAAGCATTTGGATTAAGGTTGGGGTTTGGGTTCCAAGTAGGTTTAGGGTTAATGTTAGGTTTAGGGTTCGGGTTACAGTTTGTGTTTTGGTTAGGGTTAGCGTTAGGGTTAGAGAATGTTAGGGTTGGGGTTAGGGTTTTGTGAGCATTTGGGTTACGGTTGGGGTTAGGTTTCCAGGTATGCTTGGGGTTATGGGTAGTGTTAGGGTTTGTGTTAGGGTTAGTGTTTAGGTTAGGGTTAGGGTGTGTGTAAGATTTAGGGTTAGTGTTAGCATTAGGATTTGTGTTAGGGTTAGTGTTAGTCTTAGGGTTAGGTGAGGGTGAGTTCTAGGTTTAGGGATAGGGTTGGTGCATGCATTACGTTTAGGGTTAGAGTTAGGGTTTCTGTTAGGTTTAAGGTTCGAGAGTGTTAGGGTTAGGTTTAGGGTTGGTATAAGCATTTTGTTACAGTTGGTGTTAGGGTTGCAGCTACAATTATGGTTAGGGTTAGTGTTATGGTTAGGGTTAGGGTTATGGTTAGGGTTTGCGTAAGCATTAGTTTAGGGTTAGGTTTAGGGTTAGGGTTAGGGTGAGGGTGAGGGTTAGGGTTAGTGATAGGGTTTGTGTAAGCATTAGTGTTAGGGTTAGGTTTAGGGAAGGGTTAGGGTTTGTGCAAGGGTTAGGGTTAGGGTTTATGTAAGGGTTAGGGTTAGGGTTAGTGTTAGGGTTTTTGTTAGGGTTAAAGTTAGAGTTAGAGTTAGGGTCAGAGAGTGTTAGTGTTAGTGTCATGGTTAATGTAAGCATTTGGGTTACAGTTGGGGTTAGAATTCTAGGTAGGTTTAGGGTTAGTGTTAGGGTCGGGTGAAGGTGAGGTTTAGGTTTAGGGTTAGGGTTAGGATTGGTGTAAGCATTAGGTTTAAGGTTAGTGTTATTGTTTGTGTTAGGGTTGGGTTTAGCTTAGGGTTAGAGAGGGTTAGGGTTAATTTTAGGATTAGTGTTAGGGTTAATGTGGGTGTAAGCATTAGGGTTAGTGTTAGGGTTTGTGTTAGTGTTAGGGTTACGGTTAGGCTTAAGGTGAGGGTGTGTTTTAGGGTTAGGGTTAGGGGGGTGTAAGATATAGGGTTAGGGTTAGGGTTAGCGTTTGTGTTAGGGTTAAGGTTTTGCTTAGGGTTAGAGAGTGTTTTGGTTAGCGTTATGGTTGTAAGCTTTTTGGTTACAGTTGGGGTTAGGGTTACAGGTACGTTTATGGTTAGGATTAGGGTTAGGGTTGGAGTAAGCATTAGGTTTAGGGATAGGGTTAGGGTTTGTGATTGGATTGTGGTAAGGCTTAGGGTTTGATAGTGTAAGGATTAGGGTTAGGCTTGGTGTAGGCATTTGGGTTATGGTTTGTGTTAGGGTGTCATGTAGGCTTAGGGTTAGGTTTAGGGTTTGGGTTAGGGTTAGGGTTGGTGTAAGCATTAAGGTTAGGGTTAGTGTTAGGTTTAGGGTTGGTGTAAGCATTAGGTTTAGGGTTAGGGTTAGGGTTTGTGTTAGCGTTATTCTTAGGCTTAGGGTTAGTGAATGTTAGGGTTATGGTTAGGCTTATTGCAGGAATATGGGTTACGGTTTGTGTTAGGGTTCCTGTTAGGTTTAGGGTTAGTGTTAGGGTTACTGTTAGGGTTGGTGTAAGCATTAGGGTTAGGGTTAGGGGTAGGGTTTGTGTTAATGTTAGGGATAGGGTGAGGGTAAGGATTGGAGTTAGAGAGGGTTAGGGTTAGGGTTAGTGTTGGTGTAAGCATTTGGGTTACCGTTGGGGTTATGGTTAGGAAGAGGGTTAGGGTTAAGGTTAGGATTAGGGTTAGCATTAGCGTTATAATTATGGAGTGTTATGGAGAGTTAGGGTTGGTGTAAGCATTAGGTTTAGGGTTAGGGTTAGGTTTGGTGTAAGCATTAGGTTTAAGGTTAGTGTTAGGGTTTATGTTTGCGTTAGGATAAGGCTTAGGGTTAGGGTTTGTGTTAGGGTTCTTGTTAGTGTTAGGGTTAGGGTTTGTGTTGGTGTAAGCATTAGGGTTAGGGTTAGGTTTATTGTTAGGAATAGGGTTAGGATTAGTGTTAGAGTTAGGGAGTGTTTGACTTAAGCTTGGGGTTGTTGTCAGCATTTGGTTTACGGTTGGGCTTAGGTTTCCACGTAGGTTTAGGGTTAGTGTTAGTGTTATGGTTATTGTTTGTGTTAGGGTTAGGGTTACGGTTAGTGTTAGGGTTAGGGTTAGATTTTGTGTTAGTGTTCTTGTAAGCATTATGGTTTGGGTTAGGCTTAGGGTTACTGTCATTGTTAGATTTCTGGTTAAGGTTAAAGTTACAGTTAGGGTTTCGGTTATGTTTAGACCTAAGGTAAGTATTAGCTATATGGTTACAGTTACGTTTAATGTGAGGCTTAGTGTTTCGTTTAGGGTTAGGTTTACGCTTTCATTTAGGGTTAGAATTAGGTTTAAGGTGAGGATAAGGGCTAGCTTGAGGGTTAGGTTTAGTGTTAGGGTTTTTGTAAGCATTTGCGTTACGGTTGGGGTTAATGTTACAGTCAGTGTTAGATTACTGGTTAAGGTTAAAGTTACAGTTAAGGTTTCGGTTATGATTAGACTTAACGTAAGTATTAGTTATAGGGTTACAGTTACGTTAAATGTGAGGCTTATGGTTTCGTTGAGGGTTAGGTTTACGCTTTCATTTAGGGTTAGAGTTAGGTTTAAGGTCAGGATTAGGGTTAGCTTGAAGGGTAGGGTTAGTGTTAGGGTTGGTGTAAGCATTTGGGTTAGCATTAGGGTTAGGGTTAGGTTCAGGGTTAGGGTTAGCGGTGTGTAAGGGTTAGAGTTAGGATTAGGGTTAGGGTTAGGGTTTGTGTTAGGGTTAGAGTTAGAGTTAGGGTTAGGGTTAGGGTTAGGCTTGGTGTAAGCATTTGGGTTATGGTTTGGGTTAGGGTTCCAGGTAGGTTTACGGTTAGGGTTAGGGTTAGGGTTAGGGTTAGTGTAAGCATTAGGGTTAGGGTTAATGTAAGAGTTAGGGTTGGTGTAAGCATTAGGTTTAGGGTTAGGGTTAGGGTTGTTTTAAGCATTTGTGTTACAGTTGGGGTTAGAATTCCAGGTAGGTTTAGGGTTAATGTTAGGGTTAGGGTTAGTGCTAGGGTTAGGGTTAGGGTTAGGGTTAGGGTTAGGGTTAGGGTTTGTGTAAGTATTATGGTTTGGGTTAGGGTTTGTGTTAGGGTTAGGGTTAGTGTTACGGTCCGGGTTAGGGTTAGGTGTAGGTTTAGGGTTGCTGTAAGTATTAGGTTTAGGTTTTAGGGTTAGGGTTATGTTTAGAGTTAGGGATAGGGTTGGTGTATTCGTTTGGATTACGGTTGGGGTTAGGTTTCCAGGTAGGTTTAGGTTTAATGTTAGGATTAGGATCAGGGTTCTGTTTTGTGTTAGGGTTACGGCAAGGCTTAGGGTTAGGGTTCGTTTAAGCCTTGGGCTTAGGGTTAAGGTTTAGGTTAGGATTTGTGTTAGGCTTACGGTTATGGTTAGGGTTTGGTTTAGGGTTATGGTTTGGGTTATGGTTGGTGTAATCATTTTGATTATGTTTGGTGTTAGGGTTCCAGGTATGTTTAAGGTTAGTGTTGGGATTAGGATTAGGCTTCTGGTTTGTCTTAGGGTTATGGTTGGGTTAGGGTTAGGGTTGGTGTAGGCATTACGGTTAGGGTTAGTGTTAGGGTTAGGGTTTGTGTTAGGGTAGGGTTAGTATTAGTGGAAGGGTTACCTTAGGATTAGAGAGTGTTAGGATAAGGGTTAGCGTTAGGGTTGGTGTAATCATTTGGATTACTGTTGCGGTTAGGATTCCAGGTAGGTTTAGGGTTAATGTTAGAGTTAGGGTTAGGGATAGGGTTTGTGTTACGGTTAGAGTTAGGGTTAGTGTTAGGGTTGGTGAAAGCATTAGAATTAGGGTTACGGTTAGTGTTAGGGTTTGTTTTAGGTTTAGGGTTGGGGTTTGGGTAAGGGTTAGGTTTTGGGTTGATGTAAGCATTAGTGTTATTGTTAGGATGAGGGTTAGGGATAGGTTTAGCGTTAGTTTTAGGGAGAGGGTGAAGGTGAGGTTTTGGTTCAGGGTTGGTGTAAGTATTAGTTTTAGGGTTATGGTTAGGGTTTGTGTTAGGGGATATGGTTAGGCTAAGGTTTAGAAAGGATTAGGGTTTGGGACTGGTTTAGGAGAGGGTTTTTTAAATCATTTGCATTAGGTTGGGATTGGTTTCAGGTAGGTTTATGGTTAATGTTAGGATTAGGGTTAGTGTTAGTGTTAGGGAGTGTTAGGGTTAGGGTTAGGGTTTGTGTTGGTGTTTTGGTTAGTGTGACAGTTAAGGTTTGTGTTAGGGTTTGGATTGGTGTAAGCATTATGGTTAGGTTTAGGGTTAGAGTTTGTGTTAGGGTTGAGGTTTGGGTTAAGGTTAGTGTTAGAGTTAGGGAGCGTTTGGTTTAAGGTTAGGGTTGGTGTAAGCATTTGGGTTACACTTGTGGTTTGGTTCCAGATAGGTTAAGGGTTAGTGTTAGAGTTAGTTCAGGGTTTGTGTTAGGGATAGGGTTAAGATTTGGCAAAGGATTATGTTTTGGTTGGTGTAAGCATTTGGGTTACGGTTGGTGTTTGGTTCCAGGTAGGTTTAGGGTTAGGGTTAGGGTTAGAGTTAGTTCAGGGTTTCTATTAGGGATAGGGTTAGGATTTGGTTAAGGGTTAGGGTTAGGGTTGGTGTAAGCATTAGAATTAGGGTTACTGTTATGGTTAGGGTTTGTGCTAGGGTTAGGGTTACTGTTAGGGTGTGTGTTAGGATTGGTGTAAGGGTTAGGGTTAGGGTTAGGGTTAGGGTTAGGGTTAGGGTTAGGGTTAAAGTTAGGGTTTTTGTAAGGGTTAGGGTTAGTGTAGGGTTAGGGTTAGAATTAGGGTTATTGTCAGGGTTAGTGTAAGAATTAGGTTTAGGGTTAGGATTAGGGTTAGTGTTAGAGTTAGGTTTTGTTTGGTTTAGGGTTAGGGTTGGTGTAAGCATTTGGGTTATGTTTCAGGTTTGGTTCCAGGTAGGTTTAGGTTTAGGTTTAGGGCAATAGTTAATGTTAGGGTTTGTGTTAGGGATACGGTTAGGATTTCTATAAGGGTTAGGTTTAGGGTTGGTTTAAGCATTAGTGTTAATGTTAGGGTTAGGAATAAGGTTAGGGTTAGGTTTAAGGTTAGGGTTAGGGTGAGGGTCAGGGTGAGGTTTCGGTTTAGGGTTAGTTTTGGTGTAAGCATTAGGGTTAGGGTTAGGGTTAAGGTTTATGTTAGGGTTAGGGTGGGGTAAGGGTTAGGGTTAGTGTAAGCATTATGTTTATAGTTAGGGTTAGTTTTAGGGTTTATGTTGGGGTTAGGGTTATGGTGAGGGTGAGGTTTAGGGTTAGCGTTAGGTTTGTTGAAAGCATTAGGCTTAGGGTTCGGGTTAGTGTTTGTGTTAGTGTTAGGTTTAGAGTGAGGGTTAGTGTTGGTTTAAGCATTAGGGTGAGGGTTATGTTTAGGGTTAGGATTTGTTTTAGGGTTTGGGTTAGTGTTTGGGTTAGGGTTAGAGTTAGGGTTATTGTTAGTGTTAGTGTAAGCATTAGGTTTAGGGTTAGGGTTAGTGTAAATGTTAGGGTTTAGGTTAGGGTTAGCGTTAGTTTTAGAGTTAGGGAGTGTTTGGGTTAGGGTTAGGGTTGGTGTAAGCATTTTGATTGTGGTTGAGGTTTGGTTAAAGGTAGGTTTAGGGTACAGGGTTAGGGTTAGGGTAGGGTTAGGGTTTGTGTTATGGATAGGGTTTTGATTTGGGTTAGGGTTAGTTTTAGGGTTTGTGTAAGCATTACTGTTAGTGTTAGGGTTAGCGTTATGGTTAGGTTTAGGGTTAGGGTTAGGGTGAGGGTGAGGTTTAGGGTTTGCTTTTCAGTTGGTGTAAGCATTAGGTTTAGGGTTAGTTTACGGTTAGGGTTTGTGTTAGGGTTAGTGTTACGGTTTGTGTTAGGGTTAGGTTTAGGTTGGGGTTAGGGTTAGGGTTGGTTTAAGCATTATGTTTATAGTTTGTGTTAGGTTTATGCTTTCTCTTAGGGTTAGGGTTAGGGTGAGGATGAGGTTTAGGGTTAGGGTTAGGGTTGGTGTAAGCATTAGGTTTAGGGTAAGTGTTAGGGTTTGTTATAGGGTTAGGGTTAGAGTGAGTGTTAGGGTTGGTGTAAGCATTAGAGTTGGGGTTATGGTTAGGTTTAGTGTTTGTGTTACGGTTAGGGTTAGTGTTAGGGTTTGTGTTATGGTTGGTGTAAGGGTTAGGGTTAGGGTTATGGTTAGAGTTTGTGTTATGGTTAGGGTTAGGTTTAGGGTGAGGGTGAAAGTTAGGGTTTTTGTTAGAGTTAGTAAAAGCATTAGTTTAGGGTTTGCGTTGTGGTTAGGGTTTTTGTAACCATTAGGTTAAGGTTTGGGGTTATTGTTTTAGTTAGGGTTTGTGTTAGTTTTAGGCTTAGGGTTAGGGTTTGTGTTAGGTTTAGTGTAAGCATTAGGGTTAGGGTTAGTGTTAAGGTTAGGGTTTAGGGTTAGTGTTAGGTTTAGGCTTACAGTCCTCGTTAGGGTTAGGGTTGGTGTAATCATTTCGATTACTGTTGGGGTTAGGGTTCAAGGTAGGTTTAGGCTTAATGTTTGGATTAGGATTAGGGTTCTGCTTTCTGTTAGGTTTAGGGTTAGGGTTTGTGTTGGTGAAAGCATTAGGGTTAGGGTTAAGGTTAGGTGTAGGGTTTGTGTTAGGATTAGGGTTAGAGTTAGGATGAGGTTTATGGTTAGGGTTAGGGTTAAAGTTAGGGTTAGGAAGGGTTTTTTTTTAGGGTTAGGGTTAGGGTTTGGTTAAGGGTTAGGTTTAGGGTTGGTGTAAGTGTTAGGGTTAGGGTCAGGGCTGGTGTAAGTATTAGGGTTAGGTTTAAGGTGATGGTCAGGGTGAGGGTTAGGGTTAGGGTTGGTGTAAGCATTAAGTTTAGGGTTAGGGATAGGTTTTTGTTTGTGTTAGGGTTAGTGTTGGTTCAGGGTTATGGTTGGTTTAAGCATTAGAGTTAGGTTTAGGGTTAGGGTTAGGTTTTGTGTTAGTGTTAGGGTTTCGTTCAGGTTTAGAGAGTATTAGGGTAAAGGTTAGGGTTGTGGTTGCTGTAAGAATTAGGGTAAGGGTTAGGGCTAGGGTTAGAGATTCTGTTAGGGTTAGGGATAGGGTTAGGATTTGGTTTAGGGTTAGGGTTTGTTAGGGTTAGTGTAAGGGTTAGGGTTAGGGTTTGGGTTAGTGTTGGTGTATGCAACATGGATTATGGTTAATGTTAGTGTTAGGATCAGGGTTAATGTTTGGGTTGGGGTTAGGGTTATGGTTATTGTTTGGGCTGGTGTATTATTAGGTGTCGGGTTAGTGTTAGGGTTTGTGTTAGGGTTGGATTTAGGGTTAGTGTTAGTGTTAGATTTATGGAGTGTTATGGTTAGGGTTAGGGTTTGGTTTATGGTTAGGGTTAGGGTTAGGGTTAGGGTTGGTGTACGCATTAGAATTAGAGTTAGGTTTAGGGTTATGGTTTGTGTTAGGGTTAGTGTTAGGGTTTGGGTTAGGGTTTGTGTTAGGGTTAGGGCTTGGGCAAGTGTTTGGTTTAGTGTTGGTATAAGGGTTAGTGATAGGGTTAGGTTTAGGGTTGGTGTAAGCATTAGGTTTAGGGCTAGGGTGAGGGTGAGGGTGAGGTTTAGTGTTAGGGTTGGTGTAAGCATTAGGGTTAGGGTTAGGGTTATGGTCAGTGTTAGGGATAGGTCTGTGGTCCACATTAGGATTACGTTTAATGTTATTTTTAGGGTTAGGGTTTGTGTTAGGGTTGGGGTTAAGGTTAGTGTTAGTGTGAGAGTTAGGGTTGGTGTAATCATTTGGATTATGGTTTGGGTTATGTTTACAGGTAGGTCTAGGATTAATGTTAGGATTAGGATTAGGGTTCTGGTTTGTGTTAGGGTTAGGGTGAGGGTTTCGGTTAGGGTTGGAGAAAGCATTCGGGATAGGGTTATGGTTAGGGTTTGGGTTAGGGTTAGGTTTTGTGTTAGGGTTATTGTTAGGGGTAGGATTAGATTTAAGGTTTGGTTTAGGGTTGGTGTAAGCATTAAGATTAGGGTTAGGGGTAGGGTTAGTGTTTGTGTTAGGGTTAGTGTTAGGGTTTGTTTAGGGTTGGTGTAAGCATTAGTGTTTGGGTTAGGGTTAGTTTAGTGTTAGGGTTCTTGTTACTGTCCGAGTTAGGGTTAGGTGTAGGGTTAGTGTTGGTGTAAGTATTAGGTTTAGGGTTAGGCTTAGGGTTAGGGTTATGGTTGGTGTAATCATTTGGATTACTGTTGGGGTTAAGGTTCCAGGTAAGTTTAGGGTTAATGTTAGCATTAGGATTAGGGTTCAGGTTTGTGTTAGGGTTACGGTTAAAGTGAGGGTTAGAGTTGATGTAAAAATTAGTGTTAGTGTTAGGGTTAGGGTTAGAGTTTGTGTTAGGGTTAGAGTTAGGATTAGGATTCGGGATTAGTTTGGGTTGGTGTAAGCATTAGGGTTAGGGTTAGTGTTCTGCTTTGTGTTAGGGTTAGTGTTAGGGTTAGGGTTATGTTTAAGGTTAGGATTGGTGCAATCATTTGGATTACGGTTGGGGTTAGAGTTCCAGGTAGGTTTAGGGTTAATGTTAGGATTAGGATTAGGGTTCTGCTTTGTGTTAGGGTTTTGGTTAGTGTTAGGATTAGGTTTAGGTTTAGGGTTAGTGTTAGGTTTTGTGTTGTGGTTATGGTTAGGGTTTGGGTAGGGGTTAGGTTTAGGGTTGGTTTAAGGGTTGGGGTTACGGCTAGGTTTTGTGTAAGAATTAGGGTTAGGGTTAGGGTTGGAGTAAGCATTAGGTTTAGGGTTAGGATTAAGTTAAGGGTTTGTGTTAGGGTCAGGGTGGGGTCTATTTTAGGGTTGCTGTAAGCATTATGGTTAGGTTTAGGTTTTGGGTTAGGGTTTCTGCTAGGGTTGGTGTAAGCATTAGGTTTAGATTTGGGTTAGGTTTTGTGCTAGGATTCGGCTTATGGTTAGAGAGTGTTAGGATAAGGGTTAGGGTTAGGGTTGTTGTAAGCATTAGGGTTAAGGTTGGTGTAAGTATTTGGGTTAGGGTTTCGGTTAGGGTTAGCGATTGTGTTACGGTTAGGGATAGGGTTATGGTTAGGGTTAAGGTTGGTGTAAGTATTAGGTTTAGGGTTAGGGTTAGGGTTTGTTTTAGGATTGGGGTCAGGGTTAGTGTTAGTGTTAGATTTACGGAGTGTTAGGGTTAGGGTTAGGGTTTGGTTTAGTGTTAGGGTTAGTGTTAGGTTTAGGGTTAAGGTTGGTGTGAGGGTTAGGGCTAGGGTTTGTGTAAGGGTTAGAGTTATGGTTATGGCAGGGTTTGGGTTCAGTTTAGGGTGGGGTTAGGGTTTGGGTTAGAGTTAGAGTTAGGGTTAGGGTAAGGGTTAGGTTTAGAATTAGGGAGTGTTTGGCTTAGGGTTAGTCTTGGTGTAAGCATTCGGATTATGGTTGGGGTTAGGGCTAGTGTTAGGATTAGGGTTAGGGTTAGGGTTAGAATTAGGGAGTGTTTGGGTTAGGGTTAGAGTTGGTGCAAGAATTAGGGTTAGGATTTGGTTTAGGGTTATGCTTTGTGTTAGGGTTAGGGTTAGGTTTCGGGTTGAGGTAAGTATTAGTGTTAGGTTTGGGTTAGGGTTATGGCTAGGGTTAGGGTGAGGTTGAGCTTAAGGGTTAGTGTTGATATAAGCATTAGCGTTAGTTAGTTTTACTATTGTGTTTGGGTTAGGGTTAGGGTTAGGGTTACCGTTAGGTATAGAGAGTGTTTGGGTTAGGGTTAGTGTTTGTGTAAGCGTTAGAGTTAGTTTTAGGTTTAGTGCTAAAGTTTGGGTTGGATAAACATTGGAGTCCGTGTTAGGGTTAGGGTTAAGGTTAGGGTTACGGTATGGTTGGTGTTAGGGTTAGAGTTAGGGTTACAATTGGGGTGTGTTAGGGTTGGGTTAGTGTTAGCATTAGGGTGAGGGTTTGCGTTGGTGTAAGCATTAGCTTTAGGGTTAGGGTTTGGGTTTGTGTTAGGGTTAGGGTTAGATTTAGGTTTACTGTTAGAGATAGGGAGTGTTTGGGTTAGGGTTTTGGTTCGTGTCAGCATTTGGCTTACAGTTGGGGTTAGTGTTCTAGGTAGGTTTAGGGTTAGGGTTAGGGTTAGGGTTAGGATTACGGTTAGGTTTAGGGTTAGGTTTAGGGTTAGGTTTGTTTCGGGTTAGGGTTGATGTAAGCATTAGGGTTATTGTTAGGGTTAGGTATTGGGTTTGTGTTAGGGCTAGGATTAGGGTGAGGGTGAGTTTTAGGGTTATGGTAGGGGTTGGTGTAAGCATTAATATCAGGGTTAGTGTTAGGGTTTCTGTTAGGGATAGGGTTAGGGTTAGAGAGTGTTAGGGTTAGGGTAAGGTTTGGTGTAAGCATTTGGGTTACGGTTGGGGTTAGTTTTCTAGGTAGGTTTAGGGATAATGTTAGGGTTAGAGTTAGGGTTTTGGTTTGTGTTAGGGTTAGGGTAAGTTTTAGGGTTAGGGTTGGTGTAAGCATTAGGGTTAGGTTTAGGGTTAGTGTTAGGATTTGTGTTAAGGTTAGATTTTGTGTTAGTGTTAGGGTTATGGTTAGGATTGGTGTAAGCATTAGGGTTAGGGTTAGTTTTAGTGTTACTGTAAGGTTTAGGGTGAGTGTTAGGTTTGGTGTAAGCATTAGTTTTAGGGTAAGGGTTAAGGTTTGTGTTAGGGTTAGTGATAGAGTTATGGTTAGGGTTAGGGTTAGGGTTAGAGAGAGTTAGTGTTACGGGTAGTGTTGGTGTAAGTATTTGGGTTACGGTTGCGGTTAGGATTAGGTTTTGTGTTAGGGTTAGGATTATGGTTAGGGTTAGTGTTAGAGTTAGGTAGTGTTAGGGTTAGGGTTACGGTTTGTGTTAGGTAGGGTTAGTGGTAGGATTAGTGTTAGTGTTTGGGTTGGTTTGAGCATTATGGTTAGCGTTACGGTTAGTGTTTCTGTTAGGGTTGGGGTTTGGTTTACAGTTATGGTTGGTGTAAGATTTTGGGTTAGAGTTAGTGTTAGGGCTTGTGTTAGGGTTAGCTTAGGGTTAGGTTTAAGGTTTGTTTTAGGGTTAGCGTTAGTGTTAGGGTTAGGGTTGGTGTAAGCATTAGGGTTAGGGTTAGGTTTAGGGTGTGTTTCAGTGTTAGGGTTAGGGTTAGGGTGAGGCTGAGGTACAAGGTTAGGGTTAGGGAGGTGTAAGATTTAAGTTTAGGGTTATTGTTAGGTTTTGTGTTAGGGTTAGGGTTAGCCTTAGGGTTAGAGAGTGTTATCGTTAGGGTTAGGGTTTGTGTAAGCATTTGGGTTACAGTTGGCCTTAGGGTTACATTTATGTTTATGATTAGGGTTAGGTTTACGTTTAGGGTTAGGGTTATGGTTAGGGTTGGCATTAGCATTATTGTTAGGTTTAGGTTTATGGTTAGTGTTAGTGTTCGGGTGAGGGTTAGGGTTAGGGGTTGGGTTGGTGTAGGCATTAGTGTTAGGTTTAATTTTAGGATTAGGGTTAGGGTTTGTGTTAGATTTAGGGTTAGAATTAGGGTTAGAGTTAGGGTTTTGATTTGTGTAAGCATTAGGTTTAGGGTTAGGGTTAGGGTTTGTGTTAGGGTTATGCTTAGGCTTAAGGTTAGAGTGTATTAGGGTTAGGTTTAGGCTTGGTGCAGGCATTTGGGTTACGGTTTCAGTTAGGGTTCCTGATAGGCTTAGGGTTAAGTTTAGTGTTAATGTTAGGGTTGGTCTAAGCATTAAGGTTAGGGTTAGGTTTATGGTTAGAGTTAGGATTAGATAATGTTAGGGTTAGGGTTAGTGTTGGTGTAAGCCTTTGGATTACGGTTGGGTTTAGGGTAAGGGTGAGGTTTAGGGTTAGGTTTAGGATTTTGGTTAAAGTTAGTGTTAAGTTATGGAGTGTTAGTGTTAGGGTTAGGGTTTGTGTTAGGGCTAGGGTTAGCGTTATGGTTAGGGTTAGGGTTTGTGTTAGGGTTGGTGTAAGCATTAGGCTTAGCGTTAGTGTCAGGGTAGGTTTATGGTCAGGGTTAGTTTTCGTTTTAGGGTTAGAGTTACAGTTAAGTTTAGGGTTATGATTAGGCTTAAAGGAACGATTAGGTATAGGGTTACAGCTACGTTTAATGTTAGGCTTATGGTTAGAGTGAGGGTTAGGTTTATTCTTTGGTTTACGGAGAGAGTTAGGGTTACGGTCATTATTAAGGTTAGGATGAGGGTTAGTGTATACTGTTAGGGTTGGTGTAAGCATTACGGTTAGGGTTAGCGTTAAGGTTAGGTATTATGGGTTAGGGCTAGGGTTTCGTAAGTGTTAGGTTTAGTGTTGGTGTAAACATTAGTGTTAGTGTTAGTGTTAGGGTTCAGGTTTGGGTTAGCGTTAGAGTGAGGGTGAAGTTAGCGTTAGGGTTAGGGTTGGTGTAAGCATTAGGTTTAGGGTTGTGGTAAGGGTGTGTGTTAGGGTTATGGTTAGGGTTTGGGTTAGAGAGTGTTACGGTTAGGTTTAGGGCTATTGTAAGCATTTGGGTTACGGTTGAGGTTAGGATTCCAGGTAGGCTTAGGGTTAGGGTTAGCGTTAGGGTTTGTGTTAGCGTTAGGGTTGGGGTTAGGGTTAGTGTTGGTGTAAGATTTAGGGTTAGGTTTAGGGTTTGTGTTAGGCTTATGGTCAGGGTTAGGGTTAGGGTTACTGTCAGTGATAGGGTCCGGGTTAAGTTTAGAGTTACAGTTAGGGTTTGGGTTCTGATTAGGCTTAAGGTAAGGATTAGCTATGGGGTTACAGTTACGTTTAATGTTAGTCTTAGGGTTAGGGTAAGGGTGAGGTTTCGGCTTTGATTTAGGGTTAAAGTTAGGTTTACGGTCAGGTTTAGGGTTAAGGTAAGGGTTATCGTTTGTTTAAGGGTTGGTGTAAGCATTAGGGTTAGGGTTAGGGTTTTGGTTAGGTGTTATGGGTTAGGGTTTGGTTTAGGGTTATGTTTAGGGTTAGGGTACGGTGAGGGAGAGGGTTAGGGTTAGGGTTGGTGTAAGCACTATGTTTAGTGTTAGCGTTATGATAAAGGTTTGTGTTAGGGTTAGTGTTAGGTTTAGGGTGAAGGTGAGGTTTAGGTTAAGGGTTAGGGTTGGTGTAAGCATTAGGTTTAGGGTTAGGATCAGGGTTTGTGTTAGGGTTATGCTTAGGCTTAGGGTTAGAAAGGGTTAGGGTTAGGGATAGGCTTGGTGCAGGCATTTGGGTTAAGGTTTGGGTCAGGGTTCCTGGTCGGCTTAGGGTTAGGGTTAGGGTTAGTGTTAGGGTTTGTGCTAGCGTTAGGGACAGGGTTAGTGTTAGGGTTAGTGTTAGAGAGTGTTAGAGTTAGGGTTAGGGTTGATGTAAGCATTTGGGTAACGGTTGGGGTTAGGGTAAGGGTGAGGGTTACGGTTATGGTTTGTGTTAGGGTTAGGGTTAGGGTTAGGGTGAGGGTGAGGTTTAGGTTTAGGGTTAGGGTTGCTGTAAGCATTTGGGTTACAGTTGGGGTTAGGGTTAGAGTGAAGGTTAAGGTTAGGTTTAGGATTAGTGTTAGAGTTAGTGTTAGAGTTAGTGCGTGTTAAGGTTAGGAAAAAGGGTTTGTGTTAGGGTTAGGGTTAGGGTTAGAATTAGTGAGTGTTTGGGTTTGGGTTAGAGTTTGTGTAAGCATTTGGGTTACGGTAGGGGTTAGGATTCCCGGTAGGTTTAGAGTTAATGTTAGGGTTAGGGTTAGGGTGAGAGTTAGGTTTATTCTTTAGTTTAGGGTTAGAGTTATGGTTATGGTCAGGATTAGGGTTAGGGTGAGTGCTAGGGTTAGTGTTAGGGTTTGTGTAAGCATTAGGTTTAGGGTTAGGGTTAAGGTAAGGTGTTATGGGGTAGGTCTAGGGTTAGATAAGTGTTAGGTTTAGGGTTGATGTAAGCATTAGTGTTAGTGTTACTGTTAGGGTGAAGGTAAGGGTTAGCGTTAGGGTGAGGGTGAAGTTAGGGTTAGGGTTCGGATTGGTGTAAACATTAGATTTAGGGTTAGGGTTAGGGTGTGTTTTAGGATTAGGGGTAGTGTTAGCGTAAGAGAGTGTTAGGGTTAGGGATAGGGTTGGTGTAAGCATTAGTGTTAGGATTAGCTTTAAGGTTAGTGTTAGGGTTGAGGTGTGGATAAGGGTTAGGTTTAGGGTTTGTGTAAGCATTAGGTTTAGGGTTAGGGTTAGGGTTAGTGTTTGTGTTAGCAGTAGGTATAGGGTTAGTGTTAGGTTTAGGTTTAGGGTTAGGGTTAGAGAGTGTTAGGGTTAATGTTAGTGTTGGTGTAAGCATTTGGGTTATGATTGGGGTTAGATTTAGGGTGAAGTTAGGGTTAGGGTTAGGGTTAGGATTAGGGCAAGAATTAGTGTTAGAGTTAGGGAGTGTTAGGGTTAGATTTTGTGTTAGGGTTAGGGTTAGGGTTAGGGTTATGGTTAGGGTTTCGGTTGGTGTAATCATTAGGGTTAGAGTTAGGGTTATGGTTAGGGTTTGTGTAAGGGTTAGGGTTAGGGTTAGGGTTTGTGTTAGGGTTGAGATTAGAGTTAGGGTGTTGGTTAGGGTTGGGGTTGGTGTAAGCATTAGAATTAGGGTTAGGGTTAGGGTTTGTGTTTGGGTTAGGGTAAGGGTTATGGTTAGAGAGTTTTAGAGTAAGGTTAGGCTTGGTGTAAGCATTTGGGTTATGGTTTGGTTAGAGATCCAGGTAGCCTTCGGGTTAATGTTAGGTTTAGGTTTAGAGTTTGTGTAAGCATTGGGGTTATGATCAGGTTTAGGGTTCGCGTTAGGGTTAGAATTACAGTTAGGTTTAGGATTATGGTTAGGCTTAAGGTACCGTTTAGTTATAGGGTTACAGTTACATTTAATGTTAGGCTTAGGGTTAGGGTGAGGGTAGGTTTATTCTTTGGTTTAGGGTTAGAGTTAGGGTTACGGTCAGGATTAGGGTTAGGGTGAGGGTTAGGGTTAGTGTTAGTGTTGGTGTAAGCATTAGTTTTAGGGTTAGGATTGATAAGTGTTATGAGTCAGTGTTAAGGTTTGGGTAATGGTTAGGTTTAGGGTTGGTTTTAAGCATTAGTGTTGGTGTTAGGTTTAAATTTATGGTTATATTTTGGTTAGGGTGAGGGTGGGAGTGAGGGTTTGGGTTAGGGTTAGGGTTGGTTTAAACATTAGATTTACGGTTAGGGTTACGGTTTGTGTTAGAGTTAGTTTTAAGTTTAGAGAGTGTTAGGGTTAGGGTTAGTGTTCGTGTAAGCATTTGGGTTACGGTTGGGGTTAAGTTTCCATATAGGCTTAGGGCTAGGTTTCGGGTTAGGGTTAGGGTTTGTGATAGGGTCAGGGTGGGGTTAAGGTTATAGTTAGGGTTAGTTTTGGGTTTGTGTTAGGGTTAGAATTAGTGTGAGGTTGAGGTTTAGCTTTAGGGTTAGGGTTTGTGTAAGCATTTCGGTTACGGGTGGTGTAAGGTTTAGTGTGAAGTTTAAGGTTAGGGTTAGGATTAGAGGTAGCGTTAGTGTTAGTGTTAGCGATTCTTAGGGTTAGGGTTTGGGTTTGTGTTAGGGTTAGGGTTAGTGTTAGGGTTAGGGTTACTGTTTGGGTTGTTGTAAGTAGTAGGGTTAGGGTTAGGGTTAGGGTTTTTGTTAGGGTTAGGGTTAGGGTTAGGATTAGTGTTAGAGTTAGGGAGTTTTTGGGTTAGGGTTAAGGTTGGTGTAAGCATTTGGGTTATTCTTGGGGTTAGGGTTTCAGGTAGGTTTAGGGTTAATGTTAGGGTTAGGGTTATGATTAGGCTTAAAGTAACGATTAGGTACAGGGCTACAGTTACGTCTAAAGTTAGGCTTAGGGTTAGGATGAGGGTTATGTTTATTCTTTTGTTTAGGGTTAGAGTTAGGTTTACGGTCAGGATTAGGTATAGGGTGAGGGTTTGGATTAGTGTTAGGGTTGGTGTAAGCATTAGGGTTAGGGTTACGGTTAGGTCTTATGAGTTAGGTTTAGGGTTAGGTAAGTGTTAGGTTTACAATTGGTGTAAGCATTAGGGTTACGATTAGGGTTTGGGTTCCTGTTAGGGTTAGGCTTAGGTTGAGTGTGAGGTTTAGGGTTAAGTTTAAGGTTGGTGTAATCATTAGATTTAGGGTTAGGGTTAAGGTTTGTTTTAGGGTTAGGTTTAGTCTTAGGGTTAGACAGTGTTAGAGTTAGGGTTAGGGATAGGGTTGTTGTAATCATTTGGATTATGATTTGGGTGAGGGTTCCAGGTAGGTTTACGGTCAATGTTAGGGTTATGATTAGGGTTAGGGTTTGTGTTAGAGTTACGGTTAGAGTGAGGCTTAGGGTTACGGTTAGGGTTAGTATTTGTGTTAGGTTTAGGTTTAGGGTTAGGTTTAGAGCTAGGGTTAGGATTAGGGTTGGTGTAAGCATTAGGGTTAGGGTTAGGGGTAGGGTTAGGGTTAGGGTTAGGATGAGGATTAAGCTTACGATTAGAGAGTGTTAGGCTAAGGGTTAGAGTTAGGGTTGGTGTAATCATTTGGATTTCGGTTGGGGTTAGGATTCCAGGTAGGTTTAGGGTTAAAGTTAGGGTTAGGGTTAGGGATAGGCTTTGTGTTAGGCTTAGAGTTAGGGTTACGGTTAGGGTTGGTGAAAGCATTAGAGTTAGGGTTATGGTCAGCGCTAGGGTTTGTGTTAGGTTTAGGGTTGGGATTTGTTAAGGGTTAGGTTTTGGGTTGGTGTAAGCATTAGTGTTATTTTTACGATGAGGGTTAGGGTTAGGTTTAGGGTTAGGGTTTTGGATAAAATTGGTGTAAGCATTAGGGTTAGGGTTAAGGTTAGGGTTAGGGTTAGTGTTAGGGTTATGGTTACGGTTAGGGTTAGGGTTAGGGTAAGGGTTAGGGTTAGGGTTAGGGTTGGCGTAAATTTTGGATTAGGTTGGGTTTAGGGTTCCAGGTAGGTTTATTGTTAATGTTAGGGTTAGGGTTTGTGTTAGGATTAGGGTTAGGGTGAGGGTTAAGGTTAGTGATGGAGTTAGGGAGTGTTAGGGTTAGGGTTAGGGTCTGTCTTAGAGATAGAGTTAATGCTAGTGTTAGGTTTGGGGTTAGGGTTTGGGTGGTGTAAGCATTACCGTTAGGGTTAGGGTTAGGGTTAGTGTTATGGTTGTTGTTAGTGTTAGGGTTAGTTTTAGAGTTAGGGAGTGTTTGTGTTAGGGTTAGGGTTGGTATAAGCATTTTAATTATGGTTGAGGTTTGGTTAAAGGTAGGTTTAGTGTATAGGATTAAGGGTAGAGTTAGGGTTAGGGATTGTGTTAGTGATAGGGTTAGGATTTGCGATAGGGTTAGGTTTAGTGTTGGTGTAAGCATTATTGTTAGTGTTAGGGTTAGCGTTAGCGTTAGATTTAGGGTTAGGGTTAGGGTGACTGTGAGGGTGAGGTTTAGGGTTTGGGTTTCTGTTGGTGTAAGCATTAGGTTTAGGGTTAGTGTTAGAGTTAAGGTTTGTGTTAAGTTTAGGGTGGGGTTAGGATTAGGGTTGGTGTAAGCATTATGTTTAGAGTTAGGGTTAGGTTTAGGGTTTCTGTTAGGGTTAGGGTTGGGGTGATTGTGAGGTTTAGGGTTAGGGTTGGTATAAGCAGTAGGTTTAGAGTAAGGGTTCGGGTTTGTGTTAGGGTTAGGGTTAAAGTGAGGGTTAAGGTTGGTGTAAGCATTAGGGTTGGGGTTAGGGTTAGAGTTATGGTTTGTGTTAGCGTTAGTGTTAGGGTTAGGATTTATGTTAGGGTTAGAGTTAGGGTTTGGGTAAGGGTTTGATTTAGGTTTGATGTAAGGGTTAGGGATAGTGTTAGGGTTAGGGTTGGTGTAAGCATTAGGGCTAGGGTTAGGGTGAGAGTGAGGTTTAGGGTTAGGGTTGGTGTAAGCATTAGGTTAGGGTTAGGGTTAGGGTTAGGTTTAGGGTTTGTGTTAGGGTTAGGGTGGGGTCTGGTTTAGGCATTGTGTTACGGTTAGGGATAGGGTTAGGGTTAGGGTTGGTGTAAGTATTAGGTTTAGGGTTAGGGTTAGGGTTTGTTTTAGGGTTGGGGTTAGGGTTAGTGTTAGATTTAGGGATTGTTAGGGTTTGGTTTAGGGTTAGGGTTAGGATTTGGTTTATGGTTGGTGTAAGGATTAGGGATAGGGTTAGGGTTAGGGTTGGTGTAATCATTAGGGTTAGGGTTAGGGTGAGGGTTAGTGTTAGGGTTAGGGTTATTGTCCTTATTAGGGTTAGGTTTACGGTTAGGGTTGGTGTAATCATTTCCATTATTTTTGGGTTTATGTTCCAGGAAGGTTTAGTTTTAATGATAGGATTAGGGTTCTGCTTTGTGTTAGGGTTAGGGTTAGTGTTAGGGTTAGGGTTGGTGTATGCTTTAGGTTTACGGTTAGGATTTGGTTTAGGGTTAGAGTTAGTGTTGAGTTTAGGATTAGGGTTAGGGTTAGGGTTGATATAAGCATTAGGGTTAGGGTTAGGGCCAGGTTTAGGTTTTGTGTTAGGATTTGCGTTAGGGTTAGATTTGGGTTAGGGTTATGGTTGGTGTAAGCATTAGGTTTAGGGCTAGTGTTAGGGTTAGGGTTGGTGTAAGTATTAGGTTTAGGGTTAGGGTTAGGGTTTGTGTTACGATTGAGGTTAGGGTTAGTGTTAGTGTTAGATTTCGTGAGTGTGTCGGTTAGGGTTAGGGTTTGGTATAGAGTTAGAGTTAGAGTTAGGGCTAGGGTTAGGATTTTGGTGAGGTCCAAGGTTTGGGTTGGTGTAAGCATTAGTGTTAGGGTTAAGGTTATTGTTATGGTTTGTTTTAGGGTTAGTGTTAGCTTTAGGGTTTGTGTTAGGGTTTGGGAAAGGGTTGGGTTTAGGGTTGGTGTAAAGGTTAGGGATAGGGTTAGGGTTGGTGTAAGCATTAGGGCTAGGGATAGGGTGAGGGTGAGTTTTAGGGTTATGGTTGGTGTAAGCATTAGGGTTAGGGTTAGGGTTAGGGTTAGGTTTAGTGTTAGGGTTAGGCTTAGGATTAGTGTTAGGGTTAGATTTAGGGTTGGTGTAAGCATTAGGGATATAGTTAGGCATAGGGTTTGTGTTAGGGTTAGGGTTAGGGTTTGTGTTAGGGTTGGTGCAAGCATTAGTGTTTGGGTTAGTGTTAGTGATAGTGTTAGGGTTAGTATTACGGTCCGGTTTAGTGTTAGATGCAGGTTTATGTTTCGTGTAAGTATTAGGTTTAGGGTAGGGTAGGGTAAGGGTTGGGGTTGGTGTAATCATTAGGATTACTGTTGGGGTTAGGGTTCCAGGTAAGTTTAGTGTTAATGTTAGGATTAGTATTAGGGTTCTGGTTTGTGTTAGTGTTATAGTTTTTGTAAGGGTTAGGGTTGGTGTAAACATTAGTGTTAGGTATAGGATTAGGGTTTGTGTTACGGTTAGGGTTAGGGTTAGGGTTAGGGTTTCGTTTAGGTTTAGGGTTAGGGTTATGGTTAGAATTAGGGTTAGGTATAGGTTTGGGTTGGTGTTAGCATTAGGGTTAGGGTTAGGGTTAGGTTTAGAGTTAGGGTTATGATTTGTGTTAGGTTTGGGGTTAGGGTTAGGCTTAGGGTTGGTGTAAGCTTTAGTGTTACGATTGGGATTTGGTTCCGGGGAGGTTTAGGGTTAGGGTTAGATTTTTTGTTAGGGTTAGGGTTAGGGTTAGGGTTGGTGTAAGCATTAGGTTTAGGGTTAGGTTTAGGGTGAGGGTGCGGGTTTGTGTTAGGGTTAGGGTGGTGTTAGGGTTAGGGTTGGTGTAAGCATTAGGGTTATTTTTAGTTTTAGGTTTAGGGTTAGGGTTTCTGTTAGGATTAGGGTTAGGGTGAGGTTTAGCGTTATGGTCTGTGTTGGTGTATGCATTAGTTTTGGGATAGGATTAGGGTTTGTGTTAGGGTTGGGGTTAGGCTTAGGGTTAGATAGTGTTAGGGTTAGGGTTAGGGTTGGTGTAATCATTTGGATTACGGTTTTGGTTAGAGTTCCATGTATGTTTAGGGTTAATGTTAGGGTTAGTGTTAGGGTTAGGGTTTGTGTTAGGGTTAGGGTTAGGCTTAAGGTTAGGGTTGGTGTAAGCATTAGGATTAGGGTTAGGTTTAGGGTTAGGGTTCGTGTAAGCATTAGGGTTAGGGTTATTGTTAGGGTTGGTGTAAGGATTAGGGTTAGGGTTAGGGTTTGTGTTAGGGTTAGGGTTATGGTTTGGGTTAGGGTTAGTGTTTTGGTCCGCGTTAGGGTTAGGTGTAGGGTTAGGGTTGGTGTAATATTAGGTTTAGGTTTAGGTTTAGGGTTAAGTTTATGGTTATATTTAGGGTTAGGGTTGGTGTAATCATTTGGATACGGTTGGGGTTAGGGTTCCAGGTAGGTTTAGGGTTAATGTTAGGGTTAGGATTAGGGTTCTGGTTTGTGTTTGGTAATGGTATGGCTTAGGGTTAGGGTTGGTTTAAGCAGTGAGGTTAGGCTTACGGTTTGGGTTAGGGTTTGTGTTAGGAATACGGTTAGGGTTAGGGTTTGGTTAGGGTTAGGGTTAGGGTTATGATGCGGTTTATGGTTAGGTTAAGGATGGGGTTGGTGTTATTATTAGGTTAGTGTTATGGTTAGGTTTAGGGTTATGGTTTGGGTTAAGTTTGTTGTAATCATTTGGATTATGGTTGGTGTTAGTGTTCCGGGTAGGTTTAGGGTTACTGTTAGGATTAGGATTAGGGTTCTGGTTTGCTTTATGGTTATCGTTGGGTTAGGTTTAGGGTTGGTGAAAGCATTCGGGTTAGGGTTACGGTTAGGCTTAGGGTTTGTGTTAGGGTTAGGATTAGGGTTAGGGTTTAGGTTATCGTTTGTGTTAGGGTTAGTGTTAGGGTTATGGTTAGGGTTATGGTTAGGTTTAGGGTGTGTTGGTGTAAGTTTTAGGTTTGTGTTATGGTTAGGGTTTGTGTTAGGTTTGGGGTTTAGGGTTAGTGTTAGAGTTAGGGAGTGTTTGCGTTAGGGTTAAGGTTGGTGTAAGCATTTGTTTTACGGTTGGGTTTTGGTTCCAGGAAGGTATAGGTTTCGGGTAAGGGTTAAGTTTAGGGTTGGTTTAAGGGATAGGGTTAATGTAAGGGTTAGGGTTAGGGTTGGTGAAAGTATTAGGGTTACGGTAAGGGTGAGGGTTAGGGTTAGTGTTGGTGCAAGCATTAGGTTTAGGGTTAGGGTTAGGTTTTTGGTTTGTGTTAGGGTTAGGTTTGATCAGGATTATGGTTGGTTTAAGCATTAGGTTTAGGTTTAGTGTTAGGGTTAGGGTTTCAGTTAGGGTTGGTGTAAGCATTAGCTTTAGGGTTAGGGTTAGGTTTGGTGTTAGGGTTAGGTTTCGGTTTAGGGTTAGAGAGTGTGAGAGTAAAGGTTAGGGTTAGGGTTGGTGGAAGATTTATGGTTAGGGTTACGGCTAGGGTTAGGGTTTGTGTTAGGGTAGGGATAGGTATAGGGTTTGGTTTAGGGTTAGGATTAGGGTTAGGGTTTGGGTTAGGTTTAGTGCAAGCAACATGGGTTAGGGTTAGGGTTAGTGTTAGGATTTGTGTTAAGGTTAGTTAGGGTTAGGGTTATGGTTAGGGTTAGGGTTGGTGTAAGTATTTCGTTTCGGGTTTAGGGTTAGGGTTTGTTTTAGGGTTGGGGTTAGGGTTAGTGTTAGTGTTAGACTTAGGGAGTGTTCGGGTTAGGGTTATGGTTTGGTTTATGGTTAGGGTTAGGGTTAGCATTCGGGTTAGGATTAGGGTTAGGGTTGGTGTAAGCATTAAGTTTAGGTTTAGGGTTAGGGTTGTTGTCAGCCTTTGTGTTAGGGTTGGTGTGGTTACGGATAGGGTTGGTGTAAGCATTATATTTACAGTTAGGGTTAGGTTTATGGTTTCTGTTATGGTTCGGCTTAGGGTGAGGGAGTGGTTTAGGGATAGGTTTGGTGTAAGCATTAGGTTTACGGTTAGGCTTAAGGTTTGTGTTAGTGTTAAGGTTAGAGTGAGTAAGTGTGGTGGTGTAACTTTACAGTTAGGGTTACGGTAAGGGTTAGGGTTTGTTTTAGTGTTTGTGTTATGGTTAGGGTGGGGTCTGCGTTAGGGTTGCTGTAAGCATTAGAGTTCGGTTTAGGTTTAGGGTTAGGGTTTCTGTTAGGGTTGGTGTAAGCATTAGGTTTAGTTTAGGGTTTGGTTTGTGTTACGCTCCGGCTTAGGGTTAGAGAGTGTTAGGGTAAGGGTTAGGAATAGGATGGTGTAAGCATTAGGGTTAAGGTTACGGTTAGGGTTAGGGATTGTGTTAGGGTTAGGGATAGGGTTTGGATTAGGGTTGGTGCAAGTATTAAGTTTAGGGTTAGGGTTAGGATTTGTATTAGGGTTGGGGTTAGGGTTAGTGTTCGTGCTCGATTTAGGGAGTGTTAGTGTTAGGGTTAAGGTTTAGTTTAGTGTTAGGCTTAGGGTAATGTTTAGGGTTAGGATTAGGGTTAGTGTTAGGGTTGGGGTTGGTGTAGGCATTAGGGTAAGGTTAGGGTTAGGGTTATGGTTTTGTTAAGATTAGTGTTAGGGTTAGGTTTAGGGTTAGGGTTTGTTTTGGGTTATGGTTAGGGTTTGGATAAGGGTTTGGTTTATGGTTCGTGTAAGGGTTAGGGATAGGATTAGGGTTAGCGTTGGTGTAAGCATTAGTGTTAGGGTGAGGGTGAGGGTGAGGGTGAGGTTTAGAGTTAGGGTTGGTGTAAGCATTAGGATTAGGGTTAAGGTTAGGGTTAGGGTTAGTGTTAGGGTTAGGGTTATTGTCTGGGTTAGGGTTAGGTTTAGGGTTAGGGTTGGTGTAATCATTTGGATTACTTTGGGGTTAGGGTTCTAGGTATGTTTAGGGTTAATATTACAATTAGAATTATGGTTCTGCTTTGTGTTAGGGTTAAGGTTAGTGTTAGGGTTATGGTTGGTTTAAGCTTTAGTTTTAGGGTTAGGATTAGGTTTAGGGTTTGTGTTAGGTTTAGGGTGGGGTTAGGGTTAGGGTTGGTGTATGCCTTAGGTTTAGGGTTAGGGTTAGGTTTAGGTTTTTGTTAGGGTAGGGTTAGGGTTAGGTTTACGTTTGATGTAAGCATTAGCTTTAGGGTTAGGGTTAGGGTTAGGGTTGGTGTAAGTATTAGGTTTAGGGTTAGGGTTTCTATTAGGGTTGGGGTTAAGGTTAGCATTAGTGTTAGATTAATGAGTGTTAGGGTTAAGGTTTGGGTTTGGTATAGGGTTGGAGTTAGAGTTAGGGTTAGGGTAAGGATTTTGGTATTTTTTAGGGTTTGTGTTGGTGTAAGCATTAGGGTTAGTGTTAAGGTTATGGTTATGATTTGTTTTAGGTTTAGTTTTAGCGTTAGGGTTTGTGTTATGGTTGGAGTTAGGGCTTGGGTAAGGGTTTGTTTTAGGGTTGGTGTAATGGTTAGTGATAGGGTTAGGGTTAAGGTTGGTGTAAGCATTCGGGCAAGGGTTAGGCTGAGGGTGAGGTTTAGGGTTAGGGTTGGTGTAAGCATTAGGGCTAGGGTTAGGGTGAATTTGAGGTTTAGGGTTAGGGTTGGTGTAAGGGTTAGCATTAGGGTTAGGGCTAGAGTTAGGGTTGGTGTAAGCATTAGGTTTGGGTTACGGTTAGGGTTAAGGTTACGGTTAGGCTTAGGGTTAGAGAGGGTTAGGGTTAGGGTTAGAGTTATGGTTAGGGTTGGCATAATCATTTGGATTATTATTGTAGTTAGGGTTCCAGGTAGGTTTAGGGTTAATGTTAGGGTTATGATTAGGGTTATGGTTTATTTTAGGGTTAGGTTTAGCGTTAGGGTTAGGGTTGGAGTAAGCATTAGTGTTACGGTTATTATGGTTTGTGTTAGGGTTATGGTTAGGGTTAGGGTTAGGTTTAGGGTTTGGGTTAGGATTAGGATTAGCGTCAAGGCTAGAGTTAGGGTTGGTGTAAGCATTAGGGTTAGTGTTTATGTTTGTGTTTGTGTTAGGGTTAGGGTTAGATTTAGGGTTAGTGTTAAGTTTTGGGTTCATGTAAGCATTAAGATTAGGATTAGTGTTAGGGTTAGGGTTTTTGCTGGGTTTGGGGTTAGGGTTAGAGTGGGGTTCGGGTTAGGGTTGCTGTAAGCATTAGAGTTATGGTTAGGGTTAGGGTTAGGCTTAGGGTTTGTTTTAGGGTTAGGGTTAGGGTTAGGGTGTGGGTGAGGTTTGGGGTTAGGGTTAGGGTTTGGTGTAAGGTTAGGGATTGTGTTAGTGTTAGTGTTAGGGTTAGGTTGAAGGTGAGGTTTAGTGTTAGGGTTAGGGATAGGGTTAGTGTTTGGCTTGGGTTTACGGTTGTTGTAAGCATTAGTGTTCGTGTTGCGGTTAGGGTTAGGTTTAAGATTAGGTTTTTGGTGAGGGTGAGTTTTAGGTTATGGCACATGTAAGCATTAGGTTTGGGCTTAGGGTTAGGGCTAGGGTTTGTGTTAGATTTTGGGTTAGGGTTAGGGTGATGGTGAGGGTTAGGTTTAGGATTGGTGTAAGTATTAGGGTTAGGGTTATGGTTAAGGTTTGTGTTAGGGTTTGGGTTAGGATTACGGTTTGTGTTATTGTTACGGTTAGGGTTGGTCTTAGCATTAGGTTTAGAGTTAGGGTTAGGGTTTGTGTTAGAGTTAGGGTGAGGTTAGGGTTAGAGTTGGTGTAAGCATTAAGGTTAGGGTTAGGGTTAGGTTTAGGTTTTTTTTAGGGTTATGGTTAGGGTTGGTGTAAGCATTAGGGTTAGGGTTATGGTTAGGTTTTGGTTATGTGTAAGGGTTAGCTTTAGTGTTAGAGTTGGGTTAGGGTTTGCATTGGTGTAAGCATTAGGATTAGGGTTAGGGTTAGGGTTTGTGTTAGGGTTCGAGTTAGGGTTAGGGTTAGTGTTAGAGTTAGGGAGTAGTTTGGTTAAGGTTAGGGTTGGTGTAAGCATTTGGGTTATGGTTGTGGTTAGGGTTCTAGGTAGATTTATGGTAAGGTTTAGGGTTAGTGTTAGGGTTAGTTTTAATGTTAGGGTTTGGGTTACGGTGAGGTTTAGGGTTCGGATTAGGGTTAGAGTTACATTTAGGGTTTTGGTTATGATTAGGCTTTAGGTAAGGATTAGGTATAGGGTTACAGTTACGTTTAATGTTATTCTTAGGGTGAGGTGAGGGTAGGTTTAGGCTTTGGTTTAGGGTTAGAGTTAGGGTTACTGTCAGGATTAGGTTTAGATATAGGGTTTGGGTTAGTGTGAGGGTTGAGGTAAGTATTTGGGTTATGGTTAGGATTATGATTAGGTGTTATGGGTTAGGGATAGGGTTTGAGTTATGGTTAGGTTTATGGTTGGTGTAAGCATTAGTGTTAGTGTTAGGTTTAGGGTTAGGGTTAGGCTTAGCTTTAGGGTTAGGGTGAGGCTGAGGGTGAGGGTGAGATTTAGGTTAGGGTTGGTGCAATCATTATGGTTAGTTTTAGGGTTAGGGTTAATGTTAAGTTTTCTGTTATGGTTAGTGTTAGGGTGAGGGTGAGGTTTAGGGTTAGGGTTAGGGTTGGTGTAAGCATTAGGATTAGGGTTACATTTAGGGTTAGTGTTTGTGTTAGGTTATTTTTAGGTTTACTGTTAGGGTTAGGGTTAGTGTTAGGGTTAGGATTAGGGTTAGTGTAAGCATTAGGTTTAGGATTAGGGTTAGAGTTAGCCTTAGTGTAAGCATTAGGTTTAAGCTTCGGGTTAGGGTTAGGGTTAGGGTTAGGGTTAGGGTTTGTGTTAGGTTTAGGGTTTTGGTTAGGGTTAGGGTTTGTGTTAGCGTTAGGGAGTGTTTGGGTTAGGGTTAAGGTTGGTGTTACCATTTCGTTACGGTTGAGTTTAAGGTTCTAGGTAGGTTTATGGTTATGGTTATGATTAGGGTTATGGTTAGGGTTACGGTTAGGCTTAGGGTTTGTGTTAGGGTTATGGTTAGGCTTTGTGTAAGGGTTAGTTTTAAGGTTAGTGTGAGCGTGAGGGTGATGGTGAGTGTGAGGGTTAGGGTTGGTGTAAGCATTAGGGTTAGGATTAGGGTTAATGTTATGGTTAGGGTTGGTGTAAGCATTATATTTAGGGTTAGGGTTTATGCTAGGATTTGGTTAGGGTTAGGTTAGTGTTAGATATAGGAGGGTTTGGGTTAGATTTGGGTTGGTGTAAGCATTTTTGTTACGGTTGAGTTTAGGGTTCTAGGTAGGTATAGGGTTAGGGTTAGGGTTATTGTTAGGGTTAGGGTTAGGTTTAGGGTTAGGGTTAGGATTAGTATTAGCATTAGTTTTATGGTCAGGGTTAGGGTTCGTGTTAACATTTGAATTACAGTTAGGGTTAAGGGCGTGATTAGGCTTAAGGTAAGGATTATGTATAGGGTTACGGTTAAGTTTAATGTTAGGCTTAGAGTAAAGGTGAGGGCTAGGTTTAAGCTTTGGTTTAGGGTTAGAGTTAGGGTTATGGTCAGGATTAGGTTTAGGGTGAGGGTTAGGGTTAGTGTTTTGCTTCGGGTAAGCATTAGGTTTATGGTTATGGTTAGGTGTTATGGGTTATGTATAGGGTTTGGCTGTGGGTTATGTTTAGGGTTGGTGTAAGCATTAGTGTTAGTGTCAGGGTTAGGGTTAGGTTTAGGATTAGGGTTTGGGTGAGGGTGTGTGTTAGGGTTCTGGTTGGTGTAAGCATTGGATTTACGGTTAGGGTTATGGTTTGTGTTAGGGTTAGGGTGAAGGTGAGGTTTAGTTTTAGGGTTATGGTTGGTGTAGGCATTAGGTTTAGGGTTATGGTTAGGGTTTGTGCTAGGGTTACATTTAGACTTATGGTTAGAGAGTGTTATGGTTTGTGTTAGGGTTAGGGTTGAGGTAATCATTTGGATTACAATTGGGGTTAGGGTTCCAGGGTTGTGGTTAGAGTTACGGTTAGGGTTAGGGTTTGTGTTAGGGTTAGGGTTAGTGTTATGATTAGGGTTAGGATTAGCGTTAGGGTTCGTGTAAGCATTAGGGTTAGGGTTACGCTTAGGGTTATTGTTTGTGTTTGTGTTAGGGTTAGGATTAGGTTTTGTGTTAGGGTTCAGGTTACGATTATGATTTGGATTGGTGTAAGCATTAGGTTTCGTTTTAGGGTTAGGTTTTGTGTTCGGGTTAGGGATAGGGTTAGGTTTTGGGTTAGGGTTAGGAATAGGGTTAGGGTTAGAGTGTGTTATTTTTAGGGTTAGTGTTGGTGTAAGCATTTGGGTTATGGTTGGTGTTAAGATTAGGGTTAGTGTTTGTGTTAGTGATTGGTACTGTTAGTGTTAGTGTTGGAGTTAGGGACTGTTTGTGTTAGGGTTTGTGTTCGGATTAGGGTTAGGGTTAGGGTTAAGGTTAGGGTTTGGATTTGGTGTAAAAATTACGGTTAGGGTTAGGGTTAAGTTTTGTGTTAGGGTTTCTGTTAGTTATAGGGTAAGTGTTAGAGGTAGGGAGTGTTTGGGTTATGGTTAGGGTTGGGGTTTGGTTTCCAGGCAGGTTTAGCATTTGGGTTAGGGTTAGTATTAGGGTTCGGGTGTTCGTGAGGGTGAGGTTTAGGGTTAGTGTTGGTGTAAGCATTAGGTTTAGCGTTAGGGTTAGGGTTAGGGTTAGGTTTGGTGTAAGCATTAGGGTTAGGGTTAGGGTTTGTGTTATGGTTAAGGGTAGGGGAGGGTGAGGTTTAGTGTTATGGTTACGGTTGGTGTAAGCATGAAGTTTAATGATAAGGTTAGGCTGATTGTTAGGGTGAGCGTTATGGTTAGGGTTACAGTTGGTGTAATCATGTGGATTGCGTTTGGGTTTATTGCTCTAGGTCGGTTTAGTGTTAGGGTTAGTGTTCGTGTTAGGATTATGGTTAGGGTGAGGGTTCCAGTTGGTGTAAGCATTAAGGTTATGGTTATGGTTAGGTTTAGGATTTGTGTAAGGATTATGGTTAGGGTTAAGGTTAGGGTTAGGGTAAGTGTTGGTGTAAGCATTATGTTTAGAGTATGGGTTAGTTTTTGTGTTAGGGTTAGGGTTATGCTTCGGGTTATTGAGTGTTAGGGTTATCGTTAGGCTTGGTGTTAGCATTTGGGTTAAGGCTGGGTTTAGGGTTCCAGGTAGGAATAGGGTTAGGTTTATGGTTATGGTTAGGGTTTTTGTTAGGGTTACGGTTAGGTTTAGGGTTGGTGTAAGCATTAGGGTTACGGTTAGGCTTATGGTTAGGGTTAGAGTGAGGTGAGGTTTAGGGTTATGGTTAGGGTTGATGCAAGTATTAGGTTTGGGGTTAGGGTTTGTGTTAGGTAGGGATAGGTTTAAGGTTCGGCTTAGCGTTAGGGTTAGGGTTAAGGTTAGAGAGTGTTATAGTTAGGGTTAGTGTTGGTGTAAGCATTTAAGTTACGGCTGGGGTTAGGGTTAGGGTTAGGTTTTGTGTAAGGGTTCAAGTGAGGATTAGGGTTAGTGTTAGAGCTAGGGAGTGTTAGGGTTAGGATATTTTTTATGGTTAGTGTTAGTGTTAGGGTTATGGTTAGGGTTTCGATTGGTGTAAGCATTAGGATTATGGTAGGGTTAGGGTTTGTGTTAGGGTTGTGGTTTGGGTTGGGGTTAGTATTATACTTATTGTGTGTTTGGGTTAGGGTTAGGGTTAGTGTAAGCAGTTAGGATACTGTTAGGGTTAGGGTTCCAGGTAGGTTTAGAGTTAGGGTTTGTGTTAGGGTTAGGGTTTGTGTTAGGGTTAGGTTTAGGTTTGGGGTAAGGGTTAAGTTTAGGTTTGGTGAATGCATTAATGTTATTGATAGAGTTAGGGTTAGCATTAGGTTTACAGTTAAAGTTAGGGTGAGGGTGAGGGTGAGGGTTAGGGTTAGGGTTGGTGAATGCATTAATGTTAGTGATAGAGTTAGGGTTAGCGTTAGGTTTACAGTTAAAGTTAGGGTGATGGTGAGGGTGAGGGTTAGGGTTAGGGTTGGTGTAAGCATTAGGTTTATGGTTAGTGTTAGGGTTTGGGTTTGTGTTAGGATTAGGGTATGGTTAGGGTTCGGATTAATGTAAGCATTAGGGTTAGCTTTGGATTTGTGTTAGGATTAGGTTGAGGGTGAGGGTGAGGTTTCGTTTTATGGTTTGGGTTGGTGTAAGTATTAGGTTTAGTGTTATGGTTAGGGTTTGTGTTATGGTTAGGGATAGGGATAGGGTTCAGCTTAGGATTAGGGTTAGGGTTATTTTTAGAGAGTGTTTAGGTTAGGTTTAGTGTTGGTGTATGCATTTGAGTTACGGTTTGGGTTAGAGTTTGGGATGGAGTTTGTGTTAGGGTTCAAGTTAGGGTTAGGGTTAGTGTTGGAGTTAATGCTTGTTAGGGCTAGTGTTTTTGTTAGTGTTAGGGTTATGGTTATGGTTCGGGTGGTGTAAGCATTAGGTTTATGGTTAGGGTTAGGGTTTGTGTTAGGGTTGGGGTTAGGGTTAGGGTTAGGGTTAGTGTTAGAGTTAGGGAGTGTTTGGGTTAAGGTTAGGGTTGATTTAAGCATTTGGGTTACGGTTGGAGTTAGGGCTAGGGTTAGGGTTTGTGTTAGGGTTCAAGTTAGGGTTAGGGTTAGCGTTAGGTTAGGGAGTGTTATGGTTAGGATTTTTTTTAAGGCTAGTATTTGTGTTAGTTTTATGATTAAGGTTTGGGTTGATGCAACCATTGGGTTATGGTTAGGGTTACGGTTTGTGTTAGTGTTGGAGTTAGGGTTAGGATTAGTGTTAGGGAGTTTTTGGGTTAGTGTTAGTTTTGGTGTAACCATTTGGGTTACGGTTGTGGTTAGGGTTACAGGTAGATTTAGGGTTAGGGTTAGGGTTAGGGTTAGGGTTAGGGTTAGGGTTTTTGTTAGCGTTAGCGTTAGGGTTAGAGCTAGGGTTAGGTTTATGTTTGGTGTTAGCATTAGTGTTAGGGCTAGGGTTTGTGTTAGTGTTATGGTTAGGGTTGGTGTAAACATTATGGTTAGGGTTAGGGTTTGTGTTAAAATTCGGTAAGGGTTAGGGTTAGGGTTAGAATTAGATAGTGATTGGGTTAGGATTAGGGTTGGTGTAATTATTTTTGTTTCGGTTGAGGTTAGGGTTCTAGGTAGGTTTAGGGTTAGGGTTAGGTTTAGGGTTATGGTTAGAGTTATTGTTTTGGTTAATGTTACCGTCCGGGTTAGGGTTTGGTTTAGGGTTAGAGTTACAGTTAGGGTTAAGGATATGATTAGGGTTAATGTAAGGATTAGGTATAGGGTTACAGTTACGTTTAATGTTAGGCTTATGGTTAAGGTGAGGGTTAGGTTTAGGCTTCGAATTAGGGTTAGAGCTTGGTTTCTGTCAGGATTATTTTTATGGTGAGCATTAGGGTTAGTGTTAGTCATGGGGTAAGCATTAGGGTCAGGGTTAGGGTTAGGGTTAGGGTAGGGTTAGGTTTAGGGTTAGGGTTTGGGTGAGGGTGAGTGTTTGGGTTATGGTTGGTGCAAGCATTACATTTAGGGTTAGGGTCGGGTTAAGGTTTGTGTTAGCGTTAGGGTTAGGTTGAAGGTGAGGTTTAGTGTTAGGGTAAGGGTTGGTGTATGCGTTAGGTTTAGTGTTAGCGTTAGGGTTTGTGCTAGGGTTAGGATTAGGTTTAGAATTAGATAGTGTTAGGGTTAGTGTTAGGGTTAGGGTTTGTGTAATCTTTTGGATTACATTTGGGGTAAATATTCCAGGGTTATGGTTAGGGTTTGGGTTAGGGTTAGGATTAGGTTAAGGTTTTATTTTAGAGTTAGGGTTAGGGTTAAGATGAGGGTTATTGTTAGTGTTAGGGTTGTGGTTATGGTTAGGGTGAGCCTGAGCGTGAGGGTGAGGGTTAGGGTTAGTGTTGGTGTAAATATTAGGTTCAGGTATAGGTTTAGGGTTAGGGTTTGTGTTAGGGTAGGCTGGGGTTAGGGTAATGGTTGGTGTAAGCATGAGATTTAGGGTTAAGGTTAGGGTTTGTGTTAGGCTTAGGGTTAGGCTTAGGGTTAGAAAGTGTTAGGGTTAGGGTAGGGTTACGGTTGGTGTAATCATGTGGATTACATTTGGGTTTAGGTTTCCAGTTAGGTTTAGGGTTAGGGTTTGTGTAGGGTTTTTTGTAGGGTTTGTGTTACGGTTGGGGTGGGGTTTGGGTTAGTGTAAGCATTAGGGTTAGGGTTTAGGTTAAGGTTTGTTTTAGTGTTATGGTTAGGGTTTGTGTAATCATTACAGTTAGGGTTAGGGTTTGTGTTAGGATTCGGGTTACGGTTGGCATTTGGGTTGATGTAAATATTACAATTAGGGTTAGGATTAGCGTTTGTGTTAGTGTTGGGATTTGGTTAGGCTTAGTGTTAGAGTTAGGGAGTGTTTGGGTTAAGGTTAGGGTTGGTGTAAGCATTTGGGTTACTTTTGTGGTTTGGGTTCCAGATAGGTTAAGGTGGGGGTTCCAGGTTGGGGTTAGGGTTTGTTTTTTGTTTAGGGTTAGGATTTAGGTACTGGTAAGGTTTAGGGCTGGTGTTAGCATTAGTGTTAGTGTTAGGGTTAGGGTTAGGTTTAGGGTTAGCGTGAGGGTGAGGTTGAGGGTGAGGGTTAGGGTTAGGGTTAGGGTTGGTGTAAGCATTAGTTTTAGTGTTAAGGTTAGGTTTAAAGTTTGTGTTAGGATTAGGGTGTGGTTAGGGTTAGGGTTAGCGTAAGCATTAGGGTTAGGTTTAGGGTTACATTTGGGTTTGTGTTAGGTTGAAGGTGAGTGTGAGGTTTAGATTTAGGCTTAGGGTTGGTGTAAATATTAGGTTTAGGGTTAGGGTTAGGGTTTGTGTTAGTGTTATGGATAGGGTTTGGATTCGACTTAGGGTTATGGTTCAGTTGGATTTGTGTTAGGGTTAGGTTTAGTGTTGCTGTAAGCATTTGGGATACGGTTGGGGTTAGGGTTAGGGATAGGGTCTGTGTTAGGAGTCAAGTTAGGGTTAGGATTAGTGTTAGAGTAAATGCGTGTTAGGTTTAGGATTTTTGTTAGGGTTAGGGTTAGTGATAGGGTTATGGTTAGGGTTTCGCTTGGTGTAAGCATTAGGGTTATCTTTAGGGTAAGGATTTGTGTTAGGGTTGGTGTTAGGGTTTGCGTTAGTGTTAGAGTTAGGGAGTGTTTGGGTTAGGTTTAGGGTTGGTTTAAGCATTTGGGTTATGGTTGGAGTTAGGGTTCCAGGTAGGTTTAGGGCTAGGGTTAGGGATAGGGTTAGGGTTTGTGTTAGGGTTGGGGTGGGGTTAGGGTTGGTGTAAGCATTATGGTTAGGGTTAGAGTCAGGATTTGTGTTAAAATTCGGTTAGGGTTAGGGTTCGTGTAGAGTTAGGGAGTGTTTGGATTACGGTTATGGTTGGTGTAAGCATTTGGGTTACGATTGAGCTTAGGGTTCTAGGTAGGTTTAGGATTACGGTTAGTGTTAGGTTTAGGGTTAGGGTTAGGGTTAGTGTTAGGGTTTGGGTTACGGTTAGGTTTAGGATTATGGTTAGTGTGAAGGTGATGTTTAGGGTTACGGTTAGGGTTGGTGTAGGCATTAGGTTTAGTGTGAGGGTTAGGGTTTGTGTTAGGGTTAAGGTTAGGCTTAGGGTCAGAGCGTGTTAGGGTTAGTGTTAGGGTTAGGGTTGATGTAATCATTTGGATTACAGTTAGGGTTAGGATTCCAGTGTTATGGTTAGGGTTAGAATTAGGGTTAAGATTAGGTTTATGGTTAAGGTTAGAGTTAGGGTTAGGGCTAAGATTAGGGTTAGTGTTAGGGATAGTGTTGGTGTAAGCTTTAGGGTTAGGGTTATGGTTAGAATTAGTGTTTGTGCTAGGGTTCAGTTTAGGGTTATGGTTAGGTTTGGTGTAAGCATTAGGGTTAGGGTTTGTGTTACTGTTAGGGTTAGGGTTAGTGTTCGGTTTGGATTTGTGTTAGTGCTAGGTTTAGTGTTGGTGTAAGTATTTGCGATACGTTTGGTGTTAGGGTTAGGGATAGGATTTGTGTTAGCGTTTTATTTAGGGTTAGGAATAGTGTTAGAGTAATGCGTGTTAGGGTTAGGGTTTTTGTTAGTTTTAGGTTTAGTGTTAGGGTTATGGTTAGGGTTTTGCTTGGTGTAAGCATTAGGATTATGGCTAAGGTAAGAGTTTGTGGTAGGGTTCAGGTTCGGGTTCTGTTTAGTGTTAGAGTTAGGGAGTGTTTGGGTTAGGTTTTGGGTTGGTGTAATCATTTGTGTTACGGTTAGAGTTAGGGTTCCAGGTAGGTTTAGGGTTAGGGTTAGGGTTAGGATTTGTGTTAGGGTTAGAGTTAGTATTTGAGTAAGTGTTAGGTTTATGGTTGGTGTTAGCATTAGTGTTAGTGTTAGTGTTAGGGTTAGGGTTAGGGTTAGGGTTAAGTTTAAGTTTAGGGTGAGCGTGAGGGTGACGGTGAGGGTTCGGGTTAGGGTTGGTGTAAGCATTAGGTTTAGGTTTAGGGTTAATGTTAGGATTTGTGTTAAGGTTTGTGTTAGGGTTGGTGTGGGGTTAGGGTTGGTATAAGCATTAGGATTAGGGTTATGGTTAGGGTTTGTGTTAAAATTTGGTTAGGATTAGGGTTAGTGTTAGGGTTAGGGAGTGTTTGGGTTAGGGTTAGGGTTGGTGTAAGCATTTGGGTTAAGGTTGAGGTTAGGTTTCTACATAGGTTTAGGGTTACGGCTAGTGTTAGGTTTAGGGTTAGGGTTAGTGTTAGGGTTTGTGTTATCGTTAGGTTTAAGATTATGGTTTTGTGAAGGTGAGGATGAGGGTTAGGGTTATGGTTGGTGCAAGCATTAGGTTTAGGTTTAGGGTTATTGTTAGGGTTTGTGTTAGTGTTAGGGTTAAGTTTAGGGTGAAGGTGAGGTTTAGGGTTAGGGTTAGCATTGGTGTAGGCATTAGGTTTAGTGTTAGGGTTAGGATTTATGCTAGGGTTATGGTTAGGCTTAGGGTCAGAGCATGTCAGGGATAGTGTTAGGGTTAGCGTTGGTGTAATCATTCCTATTACACTTTGGGTTAGGGTTCCAGTGTTATAGTTAGGGTTAGGGTTAAGATTAGGTTTAGGGTTAAGGTTAGAGTTAGTGTCAGGGTTAAGATTTGGGTTAGGGTTAGGATTGGTGTAAGCATAAGGGTCAGGTTTAGGGTGAGGGTGAGGTTTAGCGTTATGGTTAGGGTTGGTGTAAGTAGTAAGTTTAGGGTTAGGGTTAGGGTTTGTGTGAGGTTAGTGATAGGGATAGGGTTCCGCTTAGGGTTAATGTTAGGGTAAGGGTTAGAGAGTGTTAGCGTGAGGGTTAGTGTTTGTGTAAGCATTTGGGTTACGGTTGGAGTTAGGGTTATAGTTAGGGTTTGGGTTGGTGTAAGCATTAGGATTATGGTTGGCGTTAGGGTTTTTGTTAGGGTTGGGGTTTGGGTCAGGGTTTGTGTTAGTGTTATAGTTATGGTGTGTTTAGGTTAGTGTTAGGGCTTGTGTAAGCATTTGGGTTACGGTTGGGTTTAGTTCCAGGTAGGTTTAGGGTTAGGGTTAGGGTTAGTGTGAGGTTTAGGTTAGGGTTAGGGTTAGGGTTGGTGTAAGCATTAGGTTTAGGGTTAGGGTTAGTGCTTGTGTTAGGGTTGGGTTTCGGCCTAGGGTTAGAGAGGGTTAGGGTTAGTGTTAGTCTTAGGGTTAATGTGGGTGTAAGCATTAGGTTTAGAGTTAGGGTTAAGGTTTGTATTAGGTTTATGCTTAGAATCGGGATAGAGAGTGTTAGCGTTATGGTTACGCTTGGTGCAGGCATTTGGGTTACGGTTTGGGTTAGGGTTTCTGATAGGCTTAGGGTTATGGTTAGCGTTAGGGTTAGTCTTAAGGTTGGTGTAAGCATTAGGGTTAGGGTTAGTGTTTGGGTTAGGGTTAGAGTTTGTGTAAGGGTTAGCGATAGGGTTAGGGTTAAGATTAGGTTTAGAGTTAGAGAGTGTTAGGGTTAGCGTTAGTGTTGGTGTAAGTATTTGGGTTATGTTTGGGGTTAGCATTAGGGCTAGGGGTAGTGTCAGGGGTAGTTTTCTGGTTATGGTTAGAGTAACATTTAGGTTGTGTTTAATTATTAGGCTTAAGGTAACTATTAGGTATAGGGTTACGTTTACGTTTAATGTTAGGCTTATGGTTAAGATGAGGGTTAGGTTTTTTCTTTGGCTTAGGGTTAGAGTTAGGGTTACGGTCAGGATTAGGGTTAGGGTGAGGGTTAGGGGTTAGGGTTAGTCTTAGGATTCATGTAAGCATTAGGATTAGGGTTAGCGTTACGGTTAGGTGTTATGGGTTAGGGCTAGGGTTTGGTAAGGGTTAGGTTGAGGATTGGTGCAAGCATTAGTGGTAGTGTTAGTGTCAGGGTTCAGGTTAAGTTTAGTGTTAGGGTGAGTGTGAAGTTAGGGTTAGGGTTAGGGTTGGTGTAAGCATTAGGTTTAGGATTAGGGTGAGGGTTGGTGTTAGGGTGAGGGTTAGGGTTAGGGTCAGAGAGTGTTAGGGTTAGGGTTAGGGTTAGGGTGAGGGTTAGGCTTAGGGTTAGAGAGTGTAAGGGTAAGGGTTAGGGTTATGGTTGCTGTAAGCATTTGGGTTACGGTTGGGGTTAGGATTCCAGGTAAGCTTAGGGTTTGTGTTAGGCTTAGTGATTGTGTTAGGGTTAAGGTTAGTTTTGGAGAGTTAGGGTTAGGATTAGTGTTAGGGTTAGGGTTACTGTCATTGATAGGGTTCAGGTTATTTTTAGAGTTACAATTACAGTTTGGGTTATGATTAGGCTTAAGATAAGGATAAGCTATAGGGTTACAGTTATGTATAATGTTAGGCTTAGGGTTTTGGTGAGGATTTGGTTTAGGCTTTGATTTAGGGTTAGAGTTAGGTTTATGGTCAGGATTTGTGTTCAGGTGAGGGTTAGGGTTAGTGATAGGGTTGGTGTATGCATTAGGTTTGGGTTTAGGGTTGGGTTAGCCATAATGGGTTAGGGTTAAGGTTTGGGTTAGGGTGAGGGTGAGCTTTAGGGTTAGTGTTAGGGTTGGTGTAAGATTAGGTTTAGGGTTAGGGTTAGGGTTAGGCATAGGTTTAGGGTTAGGCATAAAGTTTTGAGTGTTAGGGTTAAGGTTGGGGTTTGGGTTCCAGGTAGGTTTAGGGTTAATGTTAGTGTTAGGGTTAGGGTTAGTGTTTTTGTTTTGGTTAGGGTTAGTTTTAGTATTAGAGAGTGTTACTGTTAGGGTTAGGGTTTGTGTGAGCATTTGAGTTTCGGTTCGGGTTAGGCTTCCAGGTAGGCTTAGGGTTAGGGTTTGTGTTACGGTTAGTGTGTGGGTTAGGGTTAGGGTGTGTGTAAGATTTAGGCTTAGGGTTAGGGTTAGGGTTTGTGTAGGGTTAGTGTTAGTGCTAGGGTAAGGTGAGGGTGAGGTTTAGGGTTAGGGTTAGGGTTGTTGTAAGCATTAGGTTTAATGTTAGGGTTAGGGTTTCTGTTAGGGTTAAGGTTCGAGAGTGTTAGGGTTAGGGTTAGGGTTGGTGTAAGCATTTGATTACTGTTGGGGTTAGGGTTACAGCTACGTTTAGGGTTAGGTTTCGTGTTACGGTTAGTGTTAGGGTTATGGTTAGGGTTGGCGTAAGCATTATTTTAGGGTTAGGGCTAGTTCTCTTGTTAGGGTTAGTGTGAGGGTTAGGGTTATTGATAGTGTTGGTATAAGCATTAGTGTTAGGGTTAGGTTTAGAGAAGGGTTAGGGTTTGTGTAAGGGTTATTGTTAGGGTTTATGTAAGGGTTAGGCTTAGGATTAGGTTTAGGGTTAGGGTTAGGGATAGGGTTGGTGTAAACATTAGGTTTAGGGTTAGGGTTAGTGTAAGCATTAGGTTTAGGCTTAGGGTTAGCGTTTACGATAGAATTACGCTTAGGATTATGGTTAAAGAGTGTTAGGGTTAGGGGTAGGCTTAGTGCAGGCATTTGGGTTACGGTTTGAGTTAGGGTTCCTGGTAGGCTAGGGTTAGGGTTAGGGTTAGAGTTAGTCTTAGGGTTCGTGTAAGCGTTAGGGTTGGAGTTAGTGTTAGAGTTAAGGTTATGGTTTGTGCTAGTGTTAGGGATAGGGTTAGGGTTAGGGTTAGGTTTAGGGTTAGATACTGCTAGGGTTTGCGTTAGTGTTGGTGTAAGCATTTGGGTTACTTTTGGGGTTAGTGTTAGGGTTATGGTTAGGGGTTCGGGTTAGGGTTTGGGTTAGGGTTAGGGTGAGGTTCTGTTTCGGTATAGGGTTAGAGTTACAGTTAGGTTTGGTGTTAATATTAGGCTTAAGGTAATGAATAGGTATAGGGTTACATTTACGTTTAATGTTAGGCTTGGGGTTAGGGTGAGGGTTAGGTTTATTTATTTGGTTTATGGTTAGAGTTAGGGTTACAGTCAGGATTATAGTTAGGGTGAGGGTTAGGGGTTAGGTTTAGTCTTAGGGTTCTTGTAAGCATTAGGGTTAGGGATAGTGTTAGGGTTAGCGTTAGGGTCAGGGGAAGTTTCCGGTTATGGTTAGAGTTACATTTAGGGTTACTGTTATGATTAGGCTTAAGGTAACGATTAGGTATAGGGTACAGTTACGTTTAATGTTAGGCTTAGGGTTAGCGTGAGGGTTAGGTTTATTCTTTGGTTTAGGGTTAGAGTTAGGGTTACGGTCAGAATTAGGGTTAGCGTGAGGGTTAGGGTTTAGGGTAAGTCTTAGCGTTGGTGTAAGCATTAGGATTAGGGTTAGCGTTACGGTTATGTGTTATTGGTTAGGGCTAAGGTTTGGTAAGTGATAGGTTGAGGATTGGTGCAAGCATTAGTGGTAGTGTTAGTGTCAGGGTTCAGGTTAAGGTTAGTGTTAGGGTGAGTGTGAAGTTAGGGTTAGGGTTAGGGTTGGTGTAAGCATTAGGTTTAGGGTTATTGTTAGGGTTTGTGTTAGGTTTACTGTTAGGCTTAGGGTTAGGGTTAGTGTTAGGTTTAGGGTTATGGTTGGTGTAAGCATTTGGGTTACGGTTGGGGTTAGGGTTCCAGGTAGGCTTAGGGTTAGGGTTAGAGTTAGGGTTTGTGTTAGGGTTAGTGTTGGGGTTTGCGTTAGTGTTGGTGTGAGGGTTATGGCTAGGGTTTGTGCAAGGTTCAGAGATAGGTTTAGGGTTAGGGTTTGTTATAGGGTTAGTGTTGGGGTTAGGGTTAAGTTTGGTGTGAGGGTTAGTGCTAGGGTTTGAGTAAGTGTTAGGGTTAAGGTTAGCGTTATGGCTTGTGTTAGGGTTGGGGTCTGTGTTAGGGTTAGTGTTGGGGTTAGGGTTAGGGTTGGTGTGAGGGTTAGGGCTAGGGTTTGTGTAAGGGTTACAGTTAGGGTTAGAGTTAGGGTTAGGGTTTTTGTTAGGGCTAGTGTAAGGGTTAGGATTAGTGTTAGAGTTAGGGAGTGTTTGGGTTAGGGTTAGGGCTGGTGTAAGCATTGGGATTACGGTTGGGATTATGGTTCCAGGATAGCTTAGGGTTAGGGTTAGAGTTAGGGTTTGTGTTAGGGTTATTGTTTGGGTTCAGTTATGGCTGGTGTAAGCATTGGGGTTACGGTTGGAATTATGGTTCCTGGTAGGTTTAGGGTTAGGGTTAGGGTTAGGGTTTGTGTTAGCATTAGTGTTAGGGTTAGGGTTAGGTTTGGTGTGAGGGTTATGGCTAGGGTTTGTGTAAGGGTTAGGATTAGGGTTAAGGTTAGGGTTTTTTTAGGGTTAGGGTTAGGGTTAGGATTAGTTTTAGAGTTAGAAAGTGTTTGGGTTAGGGTTAGGGTTGGTGTAAGCATTTGGGTTACGTTTTGGGTTAGGATTCCATGTAGGCTTAGGGTTAGGTTTAGGCTTAGGGTTTGTGTTAGGGTTAAGGTGTGGTTATGGTGAGGGTTGATGTAAACATTAGGGTTAAGGTTAGGGTTAGGTATTGGGTTTGTGTTAGGGCTACGGTGAGGGTGAGGGTGAGGTTAGTGTTAGGGTAAGGGTTGATGTAAGCATTAGTGTCAGGTTAGTGTTAGGGTTTGTGTTAGGGATAGGGTTAGGGTTAGAGTGTGTTACGGTTACGGTTAGGGTTGTGTAAGCTTTTGCGTTACGGTTGGGGTTAGGGTTCCAAGTAGGTTTAGGGTTAATGTTAGGGTTACAGATAAAGTTAGGGTTTGTGTTAGGGTTAGGGTTAGTTTTAGGGTTAGGGTTGGTGTAAGCATTAGGGTTAGGTTTAGGGTTAGTGTTTAGGTTATGGTTAGGATTGATGTAAGTATTAGGGTTCGGGTTACGGTTTGTGTAGGGTTTAGGTTAGTGTTATGGTTGGGGTTGGGATTAGGGTTAGAGTTAGAGTTTGGGTTAGGGTAAGGGTTGGGCTTAGAGTTAGGGAGTGTTTATCTTTTTTTTTTTTTTAGTCTATTTCAGTATCTTTTTTTATTATTATTTAACTTCATTAATTACATTGTATTTGTGTTAGGTTTAGGGTTAGGGTTACCGTTAGGTATAGAGAATGTTTCGGTTAGGGTTAGGGTTTGTGTAAGGGTTAGGGTTATTTTTAGGGTTAGGGCTAAAGTTTGGGTTGGTGTAATCATTGGAGTCAGGTTTGGGGTTAGGGTTAGGGTTTCGGTTAGGTTTAGAGTTAGGGTTACAGTTGGGGTGTGTTAGGGTTGGTTTAGTGTTAGTGTCAGAGTTAGGGTTTGGCTTGTTGTAAGCATTAGGTTTAGGATTAGGGTTAGGGTTTAGTTAGGGTTAGGGTTAGGTTTTGGGTTAGTGTTAGAGTTAGGGAGTGTTTGGGTTAGGGTTATGATTGGTGTAAGCATTTGGCTTGCGGTTGGTGTTAGGGTTCTAGGTAGATTTAGGGTTAAAATTAGGGTTATGGTTAGTGTTAGGGTTGTTTTAGGGTTAAGGTTAGGGTTTGTGTTAGTGTTAGGGTTAAGGTTAGGGTTAGGGTTAGGATGAGGATTATGTTTAGGGTGCGGATTAGTGTTAGGTTTAGAGTTAGGGTTAGGTTAGGGTTGGTGTAAGCATTAGGTTTACGGTCAGGGTTAGTGTTTGTGTTTGTGTTAGGGTTAGGGGTTGGGCTAGGGTTTGTGTTAGGATTAGGGTTTGGGTTAGGGTTTGGTTTAGCGTTAGGATTAGTGTGAGGGTTAGATTTGGTGTAAGCATTAGTTTTAGGTTTAGGGTTAGGGTTAGGGTTTGTTTTAGTGTAATGGATAGGGTTAGGGTTAGGGTTAGGTTTAGGGTTAGGGTTTATGTTAGGGTTATTGTTGGGGTTATGTTAGGGTTGGTGTGAGGGTTATGGCTATAGTTTGTGTAAGGCTTAGGGTTAAGGTTAGGGTTAGTGTTAGGGTTAGGGTTAGTGTTAGAGTTAGGGAGTGTTTGGGTTAGGGTTAGGGTTGGTGTAAGCATTTGGGCTATGTTTGGTTTTAGGGTTCCTTGTAGGCTTAGGGTTAGGGTTAGGGTTTGTATTAGGGTTTTTGTGGGGTTAGGGTTAGGGTTGGTGTAAACATTAGGGTTAGTGTTAGGGTTAGTTATTAGGTTTGTGTTAAGGCTTGGCTTAGTGTGAGGGTGAGGTTTAGTGTTAGGGTAAGGGTTAGTGTAAGCATTAGTGTCAGGGTTATGTTAAGGTTTGTGTTAAGAATAGGGTTAAGGTTAGAGAGTGTTAGGGTTAGGGTTGGTGTAAGCATTAGGTTACTGTTGGGTTAGGGTTCAAGGTAGGTTTAGGGTTAATTTTACGGTCAGAGTTAGGGTTAGGTTTTGTGTTAAGGTTAGGGTTAGGGTTAGTTTTAGGGTTAGGGTTGATGTAAGCATTAGGGTTAGGGTTAGGATTTGTGTTAAGGTTAGGTTTAGTGTTAGTGTTTTGGTTATGGTTGATTGATGTAAGCATTAGGGTTCGGATTACAGTTAGGATTAGTGTAAGGATTAGGGTTAGGGTTTTGGGGTCGTGTAAGCATTAGGGTTAGTGTTAGGATTTGTGTTATGGTTATGGTTAGTGTTAGTGTTAGGGTTGGTGTTAGGATTAGACTTAGTGTTAGAGTTAGGGTTAGGGGAAGGGTAGGGTTAGAGTTAGGGTGTGTTCGTGTTAGGGTTAGTGTTGGTGTAAGCATTTGGTTATGGTTGGGGTTAGGGCTAGTGTTAGGATTAGGATTAGGGTTAGGGTTAGAATTAGGGAGTGTTTTCTTTAGCGTTAGAGTTGATGCAAGCATTAGGGTTAGGGTTTGGTTTACGGTTAGGCTTTGTTTTGCTGTTAGGCTAAGGCTTAGGTTTAAATTTAGAGTTAAGTTTAGAGTTGAGGTAAGCATTAGTGTTAGGGTTTGGGTTAGGGTTACGGTTAGGGTTAGAGTGAGGGTTTGGTTAAGGGTTGGTGTTGTTATAAGCATTAGCATTAGGGTTAGGTTTAGGGTAAGGGTTACTATTTGTGTTAGGATTAGGCTTAGGGTTACCGTTGTGTATTGAGAGTGTTTGGGTTAGGGTTAGGGTTTGTGTAAATGTTAGGGTTAGTGTTAGGGTTAGGGCTAAATTTGGATTGGTGTAAGCATTGGAGTCAGGGTTAGGGTTAGGGTTTCGGTTAGGGTTAGAGTTAGGGTTACAGTTGGGGGTGTGTTAGGGTTGGGTTAGTGTTAGTGTTAGAGTTAGGTATGGGTTGGTGTAAGCGTTAGGTTTAGGGTTAGAGTTGGGGTTAGGGTTATGCTGAGTGTTAGGGTTGGTGTTAGGGTTAGGGTTATGGTAAGGGTTAGGGGTAGGGTTTGTGTTAGGGTTAGGGTTAGGGTTGATGTAATCATTAGGATTAAGGTTAGGGTTAGGTATTCAGTTTGTTTTAGGGTTAGGGTTAGTGTGAGGATGAGGTTTAGGGTTAGGGTTAGGGTTGGTGTAAGCATTAGTGTCAGGGTTAGTGTTAGGGTTCGTTTTAGGGATAGGGTTAGGGTTAGAGAGTATTACGGTTAGGGTTAATGTTGGTGTAAGCATTTGGTTTACGGTTGAGGTTTATTGTTCAAGGTAGGTTTAGGGTTAATGTTAGGGATAGAGTTTGGGTTAATGTTTGTGTTAGGGTTAGGGTTAGTTTTAGGGTTAGGGTTGGTGTAAGCATTAGCGTAATCGTTTAGGGTTAGGTTTAGGATTTGTGTTAAGGTTAGGTTTAGTGTTAGTGTTAGGGTTAGGATTAGGGTTGGTGTAAGCATTACGGTTAGGGTTAGGGTTAGTGTAATGCTTAGGGTTAGGGTTTTGGGTTCATGTAAGCATTAGGGTTAGGGTTAAGGTTGGGGTTAATGTTAGGTTTAGAGTTAGATTTAGGGTTAGGGTTAGGTTGAGGGTTAGGTTAGAATTAGGGAGTGTTTGGGTTAGGGTTAGGGTTGGTGCAAGCATTAGGGTTAGGGTTTGGTTTAGGGTATTCTTTGTGTTAGGGTTAGGGTTAGGGATAGGGTTAGTGTTAGAGGTCGAAATAGGTTTAGGTTTGGCGTAAGCATTAGTGTTAAGGTTTGGCTTAGGTTTACCTTTAGGGTTAGGGTGAGGGTTAGGTTAAGGGTTAGTTTGGTATAAGGATTAGCGTTAGGGTTAGCTTTAGGGTTAGGGTTACTATTTGTGTTAGGGTTTGGGCAAGGGTTACCGTTAGGTATAGAGAGTGTTTGGGTTAGGGTTAGGGTTTCTGTAAGGGTTAGGTTTAGTTATAGGCTTAGGGCTAAAGATTGGGTTGGTGTAAGCATTGGAGTCAGGGTTAGGGTTAGGGTTAACGTTAGGTTTAGGGTTCAGTGTGGGGTGAGGTTGGGGTTAGTGTTTTTTTGTGTTAGGTTTTGTGTTAGGGTTAGGGTTATGGTTAGGGTTGGAGTAAGCATTAGTGTTAGCGTTAGGGTTATGTTTAGTGTTAGGGTTCAGGTGAGGGTTAGGGATAGGGCTGGTGTAAGTATTTGTGTTAGCTTTATGTTTAGGGTTAGTGTTTGTGTTTGGTTCAGGGTTGGAATTAAGGTTAGAATTATGGTTAGGGTTTGTTTAAGCATTAGGTTTAGGGTTATGGTTAGGGTTTGTGTTAGGGTTATGCTTAGGCTTGGGGTTATAGAGTGTTAGGGTTATGTTTAGGCTTGGTGCAGGCTTGGGTTATGGTTTGGTTTAGATTTCCTGATAGGCTAAGGGTTAGGGTTAGGGTTAGGGTTAGGGTTAGGGTTAGGGTTAGGGTTAGGGTTAGGGTTAGAGTATGTTAGGGGTAGCGTTAGTATTGGTATAAGCCTTTGAGTTATGGTTGGGGTTAGGGTTAGGGTGAGGTTTAGGGTTAGGGTTAGGATTAGGGTTAGACTTAGTGTTAGAGTTAGGGATTGTTAGGGTTAGGGTAAGGATTAGGGTTTTTGTTAGAGTTAGTGTTAGTGTTAGGATTAGTGTTAGAGCTAGGGAGTGTTTGGGTTAGGGTTGTGGTTGGTGTAAGCATTTGGGTTATGGTTGGGGTTAGGGTTTCGGTAAGCTTAGGGTTAGTGTTTGGGTTATGGTTAGGGTTTGTGTTAGAGTTAGGGTTAGGGTTAGGGTTAGTTTTAGGGTTAAGGTTATGGTTTGTGTTAGGGTTAGGGTTAGGTTTAGGGTTAGGTTTTGTGTTAGTGTTGGTGTAAGCATTAGGGTTAGGGTTAGTGTTCGGGTTAGAGTTATGGTCAGGGTTAGTTTTCTGTTTAGTGTTAGAGTTACTGTTAGGTTTAGGGTTATGATTAGGCTTAAGGTAAAGATTAGGCATAGGGTTACAGTTACGTTTAATGTTAGGCTTAGTGTTAGATTGTGGGTTAGGATTATTCTTTGGTTTAGGGTGAGAGTTTGGGTTATGGTCAGGATTAAGGTTAGGGTGAGGGTTAGTGTATTGTGTTATGGTTGGTGTATGCCTTCGGGTTAGGGTTAGCGTTAACGTTAGGTATTATGGTCTAGGGCTAGGGTTTGGTAAGGGTTAGGTTTATTGTTGGTGTAAGTATTAGTGTTAGTGTTAGAGTTTGGGTTCAGGTTTGGGTTAGCGTTAGAGTGAGGGTGAAGTTAGGATTAGAGTTAGGGTTGGTGTAAGCATTAGGTTTAGGGTTGGGTTTAGGGTGTGTGTTAGGATTAGGGTTAGTGTTAGGGTTAGGGTTAGAGAGTGTTAGGGTTAGGGTTAGGGCTATTGTAAGCATTTGGGTTACGGTTTGGCTTAGGGTTCCAGGTAGGCTTAGTTTTAGGGTTAGCGTTAGGGTTTGTGTTAGCGTTAGGGTTGGGTTTAGGGTTAGGGTTGGTGTAAGATTTAAGGTAGGGGTAGGGTTTGTGTTAGGGTGAGGGTTACTGTTAGGGTTATGTTTGGTGAGTTAGGGTTAGGGTCAGGTTTAGGGTTAGGGTTACTATCAGTGTTAGGGTTCAGATTAGGGTTAGAGTTACATTTAGGGTTTTGGTTATGATTAGGCTTAAGGTAAGGTTTAGCTCTAGGGTTACAGTTACGTTTAATGTTAGGCTTAGGGTTAGGGTGAGGGTTAGTTTTAGGCTTTGATTTAGGGTAAGAGGTTTACAGTCAGGATTAGGGTTAGGGTGAGGTTTAGGGTTAGGTTAGGGTTGGTGTAAGCATTAGGGTTAGGGTTAGCAGTACGGTTAGGTGTTATGGGTTAGGGTTAGGGTTTGGTTTATGGTTAGGTTTAGGGTTAGGTTAGGGTGAGGGAGAGGGTTTTGTTTAGGGTTGGTGTAAGCACTATGTTTATGGTTACGGTTATGGTTATGGTTTGTGTTAGGGTTAAGGTTAGGGTTAGGGTGAAGTTGAGGCTTAGGGTAAGGATAAGGGTTGGTGTAAGCATTATTTTTAGGGTAAGGGTTAGGGTTGGGTTTAGGGTTAGGATTAGGCACAGGATTGAGAGTGTTAGTGTTAGGTTTAGGGTTGATGTAAGCATTTGGGTTACGGTTGGGGTTAGTGTTACAGGTAGATTTAGGGTTAATGTTAGGGTAAGGGTTAGGTTTTGTGTTAGGGTTATGGTTAGTTTTAGGGTTAGAGAGTGTGAGGGTTAGGGTGAGGGTTGGTGTAAGCATTAGGTTTAGCGTTAGTGTTAGGGTTTGTGTTAGGGTTATGCTTATGTTTAGGGTTAGAGAGTGTTAGGGTTGGTGTTAGGCTTGGTGCCGGAATTAGGGTTACGGTTTGTGTTAGGGTTCCTGGTAGACTTACGGTTATGGTTATGGTTAGTGTTAGGGTTGGTGTATGCATTAGGGTTAGGTTTATGGTTAGGGTTTCTGTTAGGGTTAGGGATAGGGTTAGGGTTAGGGATAGTGTTAGGGTTACTGTTGGTGTAAGTATTTGGCTTACGGTTGTGGTTAGGTTTAGGGTGAGTGTTAGGGTTAGGCTTAGGCTTGAGAGTGTTAGGATTAGGGTTAGGGTTGGTGTAAGCATTTGGGTTATGGTCGAAGTTAGGGTTACAGGTAGACTTAGGGTTAATGTTAGGGTTAGGGTTAGGTTGAAGTTTAGGTTTATTCTTTGGTTTAGGGTTAGTGTTAGTGTTAGTGTCAGGATTAGTGTTAGGGTGAGGGTTAGGGTTAGTGTTAGGGTTGGTGTAAGCATTAGGGTTAGGGTTAGGGTTACGGTAAGATGTTATGGGGTAGGTCTATGGTTAGGTAAGGGTTAGGTTTAGGGTTGGTGTAAGCGTTAGTGTTAGTGTTAGGGTTAAGTTTAGGGTTAGTGTTAGGGTGAGTGAGAAGTTAGGGTTAGGGTTAGGATTAGGATAAGTGTTAATGTTAGAATTAGGGAGTGTTAGGGTTAGGGTTAGGGTTTGTGTTAGGGTTAGTGATAGTGTTAGGGTTAAGGTTAGGGTTTCGGTTGGTGTAATCATTAGGGATAGAGTTAGGGTTAGGATTAGGATTGTGTAAGTGTTAGGGTGGTTAGGGTTAGGGTTAGGGTTTGTGTTAGGGTTAGGATTAGAGTTAAGGTGTGGGTTAGGTTTAGGGTTGGTGTAAGCATTAGTTTTAGGGTTAGGGTAAGGGTTTCTCTTAGGGTAGGTTAAGGCTTAGGGTTAGAGAGTGTTAGGGTTACGGTTAGGGTTGTGTTAAGCATTTGGGTTATGGTTTGGTTAGAGTTCCTGGTAGGCTTAGGGTTAGTGTTAGGGTTAATGTTAAGGTTTGTGTAAGCATTAGGGTTAGGGTTAGGGTTCAGGTTTCTGTTAGGGTGAGGGAAAGGGTTAGGGTTAAGGTTAGGGTTAGGTTTAGATACTGTTAGTGTTAGGGTTAGTTTTGGAGAAAGCATTTGGGTTACTGTTGGGGTTAGATTTAGGTTTTGAGTTAGGGTTAGGGTTAGTGTTAGGGTTAGGGTTTGTGTTAGGGTTGGTGTAAGCATTAGGGTTAGGGTTAGGGTTAGGGTTAGTGTTAGGGTTAGGGTTAGGGTCAGGGTTAGGGTTCGCGTTAGGTTTATAGTTACAGTTAGCTTTAGGGTTATTAGGCTTAAGGTATCCTTTAGTTATAGGGTTACAGTTACGTTAATGTTAGGCTTAGGGTTAGGCTGAGGGATAGGTTTATTCTTTGGCTTATGGTTAGAGTTAGGGCTACCGTAAGTATTAGGGTTAGGGTAAGGGTTAGGGTTAGTGTTAGTGTTGGTGTAAGCATTAGTTTTAGGTTTAGGTTTAAGGTTAGGTGTAATGGGTTAGTGTTAGGTTTTGGGTAACGGTTAGGTTTAGGGTTGGTTGTTAGCATTAGTGTTAGTGTTAGGGTTAGGTTTATGGATATTTTTTGTTAGGGTGAGGGTGGTGGTGAGAGTAAGGGATAGGTTTAGGGTTGGTTTACACATTAGATTTACGGTTATGGTTACGGTTTGTGTTAGAGTTAGCTTTAAGTTTAGAGAGTGTTAGGGTTAGGGTTAGTGTTGCTGTAAGCATTTGGTTTACGGTTGGGCTTAGGGTTCCAGGTAGGCTTAGGGTTAGGCTTAGGGTTAGGGTTTGTGTTAGGGTCAGGGTGGTGTTACGGTTAGGGTTCGTGTAAGCACTAGGGTTAGAGTTAGGATTAGGATTTGGGTTTGTGTTAGGGTTAGGGATAGTGTGAGGTTGAGGTTTAGCTTTAGGGTTAGGGTTTGCATAAGCATTTTTTTACGGTTGGGGTTAGGGTTAGAGTGATGTTTAGGGTTAGGGTTAGGATTAAGGTTAGAGTTAGTGTTAGAGTTAGCGAGTGTTTATGTTAGGGTTTGAGGTTGTGTTAGGGTTAGGGTTAGTCTTAGGTTTAGGGTTAGTGTTTGGGTTGTTGTAAGTATTAGGGTTAGGATTAGGGTTAGTGTTCTTGTTAGGGTTAGGATTAGGATTAGTGTTAGAGTTAGGGAGTATTTGGGTTAGGATTAGGGTTGGTGTAAGCATTTGGGTTATGGTTGGGGTTAGGGTTCCAGGTGGGTTTATGGTTAATGTTAGGGTTAGGGTTAGGGTTAGGGTTAGAGTTTGGCTTGCTGTAAGCATTACGGTTAGGTTTAGAGTTAGGATAAGGGTGAGGGTGAGGGTGAGGGTGAGGGTAAGTGTTAGGGTTAGGGATGGTGTAAGAATTAGGTTTAGGCTTAGGGTTAGGGTTTGTGTTAGTGTTAGGGTCGGGTTAGGGTTAGGGTTGGTGTAAGCATTATGTTTATAGTTAGGGTTAGTTTTAGGATTTCTATTAGGGTTAGGATTAGGATCAGGCTGAGGTTAGGGTGAGGGTTAGGTTTGGTGTAAGCATTAGCTTTAAGTTTAGTGTTAGGGTTTGTTTTAGGGATAGGGTTTGAGTGAGTGTTAGGGTTGGTGTAAACATTAGGGTTAGGTTTACGGTCAGGGTTAGGGTTAGTGTTAGGGTAAGGGTTAGTGTTAGGGTTTGTGTTATGGTTGGTGTAAGGGTTAGGGTTAGGGTTATGGTTTGTGTTAGGGTTAGGCTTAGTGTTAGGATTAGGGTTAGAGTTAGGGTTATTGTTAGTTTTAATGTAACCTTTAGGTTTAGGGTTAAGGTGAGGTTTAGTGTAAGCATTAGGTTTAGTCTTAGTGGTAGTGTTAATCTTAGGGTTTTGGTTAGGGCAGGATTAGTGTTAGGATTAGGGATTGTGTTAGGGTTTTTGTTAGCATTAGAGTTAGGGTTATGGTTAGGGTTAGCGTTAGAGTTATGGTTACCGTCTGCGTTAGGGGTAGGTTTAGTGTTAGGGTTGGTGTAATAATTTGGGTTAAGGTTGGGGTTAGATTTTCAGTTAGGTTTAGGGTTAATGTTGGGATTAGGATTAGGGTACTGATTTGTGTTAGGGTTAGGGTTAGGGTTAAGGTTGGTTGTAAGCATTTGGATTAGGTTGGTGTTAGGGTTCAGGTAGCTTTATTGTTAATGTTAGGGTTAGGGTTTGTGTTGGGAATAGTGTTTGGGTGAGGGTTAGGGTTAGTGTTAGGGTTTAGGATTTGGGTTAGGGTTAGGGTTTGGGTTGGTTAAGCATTATGGTTAGGGGTTAGGTTTTGTGTTATGGTTGGTGTTAGGGTTAGTGTTACTGTTAGAGTTAGGGTTTATTTGAGTTAGGGTAGGGTTGGTGTAAGTATTTTGATTATGGTTGAGATTTGGTTAAAGGTAGGTTTAGGGTATGGGATTAGGCTTAGAGTTAGGGTTAGGGTTTGTGTTAGGGATAGGGTTAGGATTTGGGTTAGGGTTAAGTTTAGGGTTGATGTAAGCATTAGTGTTAGTGCTAGGGTTAGCGTTAGGGTTAGGTTTAGGGTTAGGGTTAGGGTGAGGGTGACGGAGAGATTTAGGGTTTGGGTTTAGGTTGGTGTAAGCATTAGAGTTTGTGTTAGCGTTATGGTTAGGGTGCGGGTTGGTGTTGGTGTAAGCATTAGTGTTGGACTTATGGTTAGGGTTAGGGTTTGTGTTAGGGTTGGTGTAAGGCTTAGGGTTATGGTTAGAGTTTGTTTTAGGGTTAGGGTTAGGGTTAGGGTGAGGGTTAGAGTTAGGGTTATTGTTAGAGTTAGTGAAAGCAATAGTTAGGGTTATGGTTAGGGTTAGTGTGAGCATTAGGTTTACGGTTAGGTTTAGTGTTACTGTTAGGGTTTGTGTTACGATTAGGGTTAGAGTTAGGGTTTGTATTAGGGTTGGTGTAAGCATTAGGATTAGGGTTAGTGTTAGGGTTAGGGTTAGGGTTAGTGATAGGTCCAGGTTAGGTTTAGGTATGGTTTAGTCATTTGTATTACGGTTGTTGTTAGGGGTCCAGTTAGGTTTAGGGTTAGTGTTAGGGTTAGAATTAGGATTCGCCTTGGTGTTAGGGTTAAGGTTGGTGTAAGCATTAGTGTTAGCGTTAAGGTTTGTGTTAGGTTTTGTGTTAGGGTTAGGGTTAGGTTTCGGGTAAGTGTTAGGTTTGGGTTGGTGTAAGGGTTAGGGTAAGGGTTAGGGTTGAGGTTGGTGTAAGCATTAGGGTTAGGGTAAGGGTGAGGGTAACGGTGAGAGTTAGGGTTAGGGTGGGTGCAAGCAATAGGTTTATGGTTAGGTTTATGGTCTGTGTTAGGTTTAGGGTGCTGTCAGGTTTAGGGTTGGTGTAAGCATTAGGGTTAGATTTAGGGTTAGGATTAGGGTTAGGTTTTCTGTTATGGTGGTGTAAGCATTAGGCTCAAGGTTAGGGTTAGGTTTTGTATTATGGTTAGGCCTAGGGTTAGAGAGTGTTAGGGTAAGGTTTTCGGTTACGGTTAGGGTTAGGGATTGTGTTAGGATTAGGGAGGGGGTTAGGGTTAGGATTAGCGTTGGTGTAAGTATTAGGTTTAGTGTTAGGGTTGACGTTAGGGTTAGTGTTAGTGTTAGATTTATGGAGTGTTAGGTTTAGGGTTTGGGTTTGATTAAGGGTTAGGGTTATTTAAGGGTTAGCGTTAGGATTACGGTTAGCGTTAGGGTTAGGGTTGGTAAAAGCATTAGGGTTATGGTTATGGTTAGGGTTATGGTTTATGTTAGGGTTAGTGTTAGGGTTAGGGTTAGGGTTAGAGTTTGTGTTAGGCTTAGGGTTAGGGTTTGGGCAAGGGTTTGGCTTAAGGTTAGTGTAAGGGTTATGGATAATTTTAGGGTTAGGGTTGGTGTAAGCATTAGGGTTGGGGTTAGGGTGAGGGTGAGGTTTAGATTTATGGTTTGTGTAAGCATTAGGGTTAGGGTTAGAGTTAGTGTTAGGGTTAGCGTTGGTGTAAGCATTAGGTTTAGGGTTATGTTTAGGGTTACTGTTTGTTTAGGGTTAGTGCTTGGATTAGGTTTAGGGTTAGGTTTTGTGTTAGGGTTATGGGTTGGTGTAAATATTAGGTTTAAGGCTAGGGTTAGGGTTTGTGTTAGGGTTGGGGTTTGGGTTAGTGTTAGTGATAGATTTAGTGAGTGTTAGTGTTAGGGTTAGGGTTTGGTATAGGGTAGGGTTAGAGTTAGTGTTAGGGTTAGGATTTGGGTTAGGTTTAGGGTTAGTGTTTGTGTAAGCTTTAGGATTAGGGTTAGGGTTAGGCTTATGGTTTGTGTTATGGTTAGTGTTAGTGTTAGGGATATGGTTAGTGTTTGTGTTAGGGTTATGGTAGGGTTTTGGTAATGGTTTGTTTTAGGGTTGGTGTAAGCGTTAGGGATAGTGTTCAGGTTAGGATTGCTGTAAGCTTTAGGGCTAGGGTTAGGGTGAGGGTGAGGTTTAGGGTTAGGGTTGGTGTAAGCATTAGGAGTAGAGGTAGGGTTAGATTTAATGTTGATGTAAGTATTAGGGTTCGAGTTAGGGTTAGGGTTTATGTTAGGGTTGGGATTAGGGTTAGTGTTAGTGTTAGATTTAGTGAGTGTTAGTGTTAGGGTTAGAGTTTGGTATAGGGTTAGAGTTAGAGTTAGTGTTAGGGTTAGAATTTGAGTTAGGTTTAGGGTTAGGGTTAGTGTAAGCATTAGGATTAAGGTTAGGGTTAGGATTATGGTTTATTTAGGGTTTGTGTTACGGTTAGCGTTAGGGTTAGGGTTTGTGTTAGGGTTATGGTAGGGTTTGGGTAATGGTTTGTTTTAGGGTTATTGTAAGCGTTAGGAATAGCATTCGGGTTAGGATTGGTTTAAGCTTTAGGGCTAGGGTTAGGGTGAGGGTGAGGTTTAGGTTTAGGGTTGGTGTAAGCATCAGGGTTAGGATTAGTGTTAGGTTTTGTGTTAGGGTTAGCTTTAGGGTTAGTGTTAGGCTTAGAATTAGAGTTAGGGTTAGGTTTAGTGTTGATGTAAGTATTAGGGTTCGGTTAGGGTTAGGGTTTGTGTTAGGGTTAGGGTTAGGGTTTGTGTTGGGTTTGGTGTAAGCATTAGGTTTTGGGTTAGTGTTAGTGTAAGGGTTAGTGTTACGGTCCGGGTTAAGGTTAGTTGTAGGGTTAGGGTTGGTGTAAGTATTAGTTTTAGGGTTAGGGTTTGGTTTAGGGTTGATGTAATTATTTGAATTACTGTTGCGGTTAGTGTTCCAGGTAAGTTTAGGGTTAATATTAGGATTAGTATCAGGGTTCTGGTTTGTGTTAGTTTTATGGTTAGGGTTAAGGTTATTGGTGGTGTAAACATTAGTGTTAGGTTTAGGCTTAGGTTTGTGCTACGGTTAGCGTTAGGGTTAGGGTTTGGTTTAGGGTTAGGTTTAGCGTTATGGTTATGATTAGGGTTAGGGAGAGGCTTGGATTGGTGCAAGCATTAGGGTTAGAGTTAGGGTTAGGGTTAGGGTTTGTGTTAGGGTAGTGTTAGGGCTAGGGTTAGGGTTAGGGTTATGATTCTGGTTTGTTTTAGGGTTAGTGTTATGGTTAGGTTTAGGGTTAGGGTTATGATTTGTGTTAGGGTTGGGGTTAGGGTTAGGTTTAGTTTTGGTGTAAGCTTTAGGGTTATGGTTGGGGTTTGGTTCCGGGTAGGTTTAGGGTTAGGTTTAGGTTTTGTGTTAGTGTTAGGGTTAGGGTTGGTGTAAGCATTAGGGTTACGGTTAGGGTGAGGGTGAGGGTGAGGGTGAGGGTTATGGTTAGGATTGGTGTAAGCATTAGCTTTAGGGATAGGTTTAGTGTTAGGGTTAGGGTTTGTGTTAGGGTTAGGGTGGGGTTTGGGTTAGGGTTGGTGTAAGCATTAGGGTTGATTTTAGGTTTTTGTTTAGAGTTTGGGTTTCTGTTAGGATTAGGGGTAGGGTTAGGTTTAGGGTTATGGCTAGGTTTGTTGTATGCATTCTGTTTAGGGATAGGATTAGGGTTTGTATTAGGGTTATGGTTAGGCTTAGAGTTAGACATTGTTAGATTCAGGTTTAGGGTTGGTGTAATCATTTGGATTACGGTTGCGGTTAGAGTTCCATGTAGATATGGGTTAATGTTAGGGTTAGTGTTAGGGTTATGTTTTGTGTTAGGGTTATGTTTTGTGTTAGGGTTAGGGCTGGTGTAATCATTATTGTTAGGGTTAGGTTTTGTGTTAGGGTTATGGTTAGGGTTTGTGTTAGAGTTGGTGTAAGCCTTAGGGTTTGGGTAAGGGTTAGTGTTAGGGTTAGGGTTAGTGTTACGGTGCAGGTTAGGGTTAGGTGTGGGGTTAGGGTTGGTGTAAGTATTAGGTTTAGGTTTAGGGTTACGGTTATGGTTAGGGTTAGGGTAAGGGTTGGTGTAATCATTTGGATTATGGTTGGGGTTATGTTTACAGGTAGGTTTAGGGTTAATGTTAGGATTAGAATTAGGGTTCTGCTTTGTGTTTGGTTTATGGTAAGGCTTAGGGTTAGGGTTGGTGTAAGCAGTGGGGTAGAGCTAGTTTTTGGGTGAGGGTTTGTGTTAGGGTTAGGGTTTCATTTAGGGTTAGGGTTAGAGTTATTATTATGGTCCGGATGAGGGTTAGATTTAGGAATGGTGTTGGTGTTAGTATTGGATTAGGGTTAAGGTTCGGTTTGGGCTAGGGTTGGTGTAATCATTTGGGTTACGGTTGGTGTTAGGGTTCCAGGTAGGTTTAGTGTTAGTGTAACGATTAGGATTAGGGTGAGGGAGAGGGTTTTGTTTAGGGTTGGTGTAAGCACTATGTTTATGGTTACGGTTATGGTTACGGTTTGTGTTAGGGTTATGGTTAGGTTTAGGGTTAGGGTTGGTGTAAGCCTTAGGTTTACGGTTACGGTTAGGGTTAGGGTTTGTGTTAGGTTTAGAATTAGGTTTAGGGTTTGGGTTACGGTTTGGTTTATGGTTAGTGTTAGGGTTACTGTTAGGTTAGGGTTAGGTGTGGTGTAAATATTAGGTTTAGGTTTAGGGTTAGGTTTTGTGTTAGGGTTGAGGTTAAGGTTAGGGTTAGTGTTAGAGTTATGGAATGTTTGGGTTATGGTTAGTGTTGGTGTAAGTTTGGGTTACGGTTGGGTTTTGGTTTCAGGTAGGCATAGGGTTAGGATTAGGGTTAGGGTAATGTTAGGGATTGGGTTAGGTTTAGTGTTAGAGTTAGGGTTAGGGTTAGTGTTTGTGTTAGGGTTAGGGTTAGGGTTAGGGTTTGAGTAAGGGTTAGGTTTAGGGTTGTTGTAAGTGTTAGGTTGAGGGTTAGGGTGAGGGTGAGGGTGATGGTGAGGGTTAGGGTTAGGGTTAGCGTTAGGGTTAGGGTTGGTGTAAGCCTTGGGTTGAGGGTTAGGGTGAGGGTGAGGATGAGGGTTAGGGTTAGGTTTGGTGTAAGCATTAGCTTCAGAGTTAGGGTTAGGTTCATGGTTTGTGTTAGTGTTAGGGTGGGATTAGGGTTAGGACTGGTGTAAGCATTAGGGTTAGGGTTAGGGTTATTGTTAGGGTTAGGGTTTCTTTAAGGGTTAGGGTTAGGGTGAGGGTGAGGGTGAGGTTTAGGGTTAAGATTATGGTTGGAGTTAGCGTTAGTGTTTGTGTTAGGGTTAGGGATAGGGTTAGAGTTAGGTTTAGGAGGGCTTAGCAGCGTGGCCTAGTGGCTAGGGCCCTCGCCTTGATCTCATGTGGCTGCTGGTTTTGATCCCGGCAGCTCCACTTTCTCTCTGCTTCTCCTCCTCTCAGTATATCCGACTTTGTAATAAAAATAAATAAATCTTTAAAGAAAAGAGTTAGGTTTAGGATACGGTTTGGTGTAAACATTAGGGTTAGGGTTAGGGTTAGTGTTTGTATTAGGGTTACATATACAGTGAGGGTTAGGGTTACGGTTAGCGTTAGTGTTAGTTTTAGGGTTAGGGATAGGGTTAGAGTTAGGTTTAGGATTAGGTTTGGTGTAAACATTAGGTTTAGGGTTTGTGTTAGGGTTAGGGTGAGGGTTAGGCTTAGGCTTAGAGAGTGTTGGGGTAAGGGTTAGCGTTAGGGTTGGTGTAATCATTTGAATTCCGGTTGGGGTTAGGATTCCAGGCAGGTTTAGGGTTAATGTTAGGTTTAGGGTGAGGTATAGGATTTGTGTTAGGGTTAGTGTTAGGGTTTGGGTAAGAGTTAGGTTTAGTGTGAGAGTGAGGTTTAGGTTTAGGGTTGCTGTAAGCATTAGTTTAGGGTTAGGGTTAGGTTTCGTGTTATGGTTAGTGTTAGGCTTAGTTTTAGAGAGGGTTAGGGTTAGGGTTAGGGTTAGAGTTAGGGTTGGTTTTATCATTTGGATTAGGTTTGGGTTGGTTCCAGGTAGGTTTAAGGTTAATGTTAGGGTTAGGGTTTGTGTTAGGATTAGGATGAGCGTTAGGGTTAGTGTTAGAATTAGGGAGTGTTAGGGTTAGGGTTAGGTTTAGTGTTAGACTTAGGGAGTGTTTGGGTTAGGGTTAGGGTTGGTGTAAGCGTTTGGGTTTACGGTTGGGGTTTTGTTCCAGGTAGGTTTAGGGTTAGGGTTAGATTTAGGGTTAGAGTTTGTGTTAGGGATAGGGTTAAGATTTGGATAAGGGTTAGGTTTAGGTTTGGTGTAAGCTTTAGGGTTAATTTAGATTTAGTGTTAGGGTTAAGTTCTGTTAGGGTTAGGTTTAGGTTGAGGTTTTAGGGTTATGGTTAGGGTTTTTGTAAGCATTAGGTTTAGGCATAGGGTTAGGGTTAGGGTTATGATTAGGATTAGGCTTAGGGTTGGTGTAAGCATTAGGTTTAGGATTAGGGTTAGTGTTAGCGTTAGGGTTTGTGTTAAGGTTAGGGGTATGGTTAGTTTTTGTGTTAGGGTTGGTGTAAGCATAAGGGTAAGGGTTATAGTTAGGGTTAGAGTAAGGGTTAGGGTTGGTGTAATCATTTGTATTACGTTTGATGTTGTGTCCCAGGCAGGTTTAGGGTTAATGTTAGGAATAGGATTAGGGTTTAGGTTTGTGTTAGGGTTAGGGTTTGTGTTAGGGTTAGCGTTAGTGTTAGGATTAGCTTTAGGGTTAGGGATAGGCTTAGGGTTTATTTTAGGGTTAGGGTGGGGTTAGGGTTAGGGTTGGTATAAGCATTAGGGGTAGGGTTTGTGTTAGGGTTAGGGTTAGTGTTAGGATTAGTGTTAGGGTTAAGGTTTGGGTAAGGGTTAGGTTTAGGTTTGGTGTAAGGTATAGGTTAGGGTTAGGGTTGGTGTAAGCATTAGGGTTAGGGTTAGGGTGAGTGTGAGGGTGAGTGTTAGGGTTAGGGTTCGTGTAAGCATTAGGTTTAGGGTTAATGTTATGTTTAGGGTTTGTGTTATGGTTATGGTGAGGTTATGGTTAGCGTTGGTGTAAGCATTAGGGTTAGGTTTAGGGTTAGGTTTATGGTTAGGATTTCTGTTATGGTTGGTTTAAGCATTAGGTTTATGGTTAGGGTTAGGTTTTATGTTATGTTAGGGTTCAGCTTAGGGTTAGAGAGTGTTATGGTAAGGGTAGGGATAGGATTGGTGTAAGCATTAGGGTTAGGTTTTGTGTTAGGATTAAGGTTAGTGTTAGGGTTAGGGTTAGGATTATGGTTTGGGTTATTGAAAGCATTACGGTTAGGGTTAGGGTTAGGGTTTGTGTTAGTGTTGGGGTTTAGTAAGGGGTAGTGTTAGAATTATGGAGTATTTGGGTTAGGGTTTTGGTTGGTGTAAGCATTTTGTTTATGGTTGGGGTTTTATTCCAGGTAGGTTTAGGGTTATGGTTAGGGTTAGAGTTAGGGTTAGGGTATGTGTTACTGATAGGGTTAGTATTTGTGTAAGGATTAGGTTTAGGGTTGGTGTAAGCATTAGTGTTAGTGTTAGGGCTGGTGTTAGAGTTAGGTATAGGGTTAGGATAAGTGTGAGGGTGAGGGTGAGGGTGAGGGTGCAGGTGAGTGTGAGGGTTAGTGTTAGGATTGGTGTAAGCATTAGGGTTAGCGTTAGGGTTAGGGTTAGGGTTAGTGTTAGGGTTTGTGCTATGGTTAGGGTTAGGGTTAGAGTTAGAGTTAGGGTTATTATTAGGGTTAGTGTAATCATTAGGTTTAGGGTTAAGGTTAGTGTAAGCATTAGGTTTAGGTTTAGGGTTAGCGTTTGTCTTAGGGTTAGGGTTTGGGTTATGGTTCGTGTTAAGTATGGTGTAAGCATTAGGGTTAGGGTTAGGGTTACTGTTAGGGTTAGGGTTACGGTCTGGTTTAGGGTTAGGTTTAGGGTTAGGGTTGGTGTAATCATTTGGATTACGGTTGGAGTTAAGTTTCCAGGTAGGTTTAGGGTTAGTGTTAGGATTAGATTTAGAGTTCTGGTTAGTGTAAGGGTTAGGGTTAAGGTTAGGGTTAGGGTTAGGGTTAGGGTTGGTGTAAGCCTTAGGGTTAGGGTTACTTTAGGGTAGTGTGGGTGTTAGGGTTTGTGTTTGGGTTAGGGTAAGGGTTTGAGTTAGGGTTAGGGTTAGGTTTTGTATTAGCGTTAGGGTTAGGGTTTGGATAAGGGATAGGTTTAGGTTTGGTGTAAGGGTTAGGGTTAGGGTTAGGGTTGGTGTAAGCATTAGGTTTAGGGTTAGGGTTAGGTTTAGGGATTGTGTTAGGGTTAGGGTGGGGTTAGGATTGGTGTAAGCATTAGGGTTAGGTTTTGGGTCGGGGTTATTTTTAGGGTTTCTGTTAGGGTTGGTGTAAGCCTAAAGTTTAGCGTTAGGATTAGGGTTTGTGTTAGGGTTAGGGTTAGAGTGAGGGTTATGGTTGGTATAAACATTACGGTTATGGTTACGGTTAGGTTTAGTGTTAGGGTTAATGTTAGGGTTTGGGTTAAAGTTAGGGTTTTGATTAGGTTTAGTTTTAGTGTAAGCATCATGTTCAGGGTTAGGCTTAGTGTTAGGGTTAGGGTATTTGTTAGGGTTAGGGTTAAGGTTACGGTGAGGGTTTGGCTTAGGATTATAGAGTGTTAGGGTAAGGGTTAGGTTAAAGTTGGGTGTAATCATTTGTATTACGGTTGGGGTTAATATTCCAGGTAGATTTATGATTAATGTTAGGGTTATGGTTAGCGATAGGGTTTGTGTTATGGTTAGAGTTAGGGTTAGTGTTAGGGTTGGTGTAAGCATTAGAGTTAGGGTTACGGTTAGGGTTATGGTTTGTGTTAAGGTTAGGGTTAGCTTTTGGGTAAGGGTTTGGTTTTGGGTTGGTTTTAAGCATTAGTGTTACTGTTAGGATGAGGGTGAGGGTGAAGTTTAGAGTTAGGGTTGGTGTAAGCATTAATTTCAGGGTTAGGGTTAGGGTTTGTGTTAGGGTTTAGGTTAGGCTTTGGATTAGAGAGGGTTAGGGTTATGGTTACGGTCAGGGTTGGTTTAATCATTTGGATTAGGTTGTGGTTGTTTCCAGGTAGGTTTAGGGTTAATGTTATGGTATGGGTTTATGTTAGGGTTAGGGTTAGGATTAGGGTTTGTTTTAGAGTTAGGGTTAGTGTTAGGGTTAGTGTTACGGTTAGTGTTTGGATTTAGGTTGGTTTAAGATGACGGTTAGGGTTAAGGTTAGAGTTGTGTTAGGGTTAGGGTTTAGGGTTAGTTTTAGAGTTAGGGAGTGTTTGGGTTAGGGTTAGGGTTGGTGTTAGCATTTGGGTTGCGGTTGGTGTTTTGTTCTAGGTAGGTTTAGGGTTAGGGTTAGCTTTAGAGTTAGGGTTAATGTTTGTGTTAGGAATAGGGTTAGGATTTCGGTAAGGCTTAGGTTTAGGGTTGGTGTAAGCATTATTGTTAGTGTTAGCGTTAGCGTTAGGGTTAGATTTACGGTTAGGATTAGGTTAGGTTTTGTGTTAGGATTAGGGTTAGAGAGAGGGTTAGCGATGGTGTAAGCATTAGGGTTAGGGTAACGGTTGGGGTTAGGGTTTGTGCTAGGGTTAAGGTTAGTGTTAGGGTTTGTGCCTGGGCTATTTAAGGGTTAGGGTTAGAGTTAGGGTTAGGTTTTCTGTTAGGGTTAAGGTTAGCGTTAGGGTTAGGGTGAGAGTTAGGGTTATTGTTAGGGTTGGTGTAAGCATTAGGTTTAGGGTTAAGGTTAGTGTTAGGGTTAGGGTTTGTTTATGGTAGGGTTAGGGTTAGGGTTAGGGTGTGTGTTAGGGTTGGTGTAAGCATTAGGGTTAGGGTTAGGGTTAGTGTTAGGAGTAGGGTTAGAGTTAGGATAAGTGTGAGGGTGAGGGTTAGGGTTAGGGTTGGTGTAAGCATTAGGTTTAGGGTTAGGGTTAGGGTTTGTGTTAGGGTTAGGGTGGGGTTAGGGTTAGGGTGGGTGTAAGCATTATGTTTATAGTTACGGTTAGGTTTAGCGTTTCTGTGAGGGTTAGGTTTAGGGTGCAGGTGAGGTTTACGGTTAGGGTTAATTATGGTGTAAGCATGAAGTTTAGGGTTAGGGTTAGTGTTTGTCTTAGGGTTAGGGTTACAGTGAGTGTTGTGGTGGGTTTAAGCATTATGGTTAGGGTTACGGTTATGGTTAGGGTTTTTGTTAGGGTTAGGTTTAGAGTCAGGTTTTGTGTTAGCTATGGTGTAAGGTTTAGGGTTAAGGTTAGGGTTGTGATTAGTGTTAATGTTTGTGTTAGGGTTAGGGTTAGGGTTAGGGTTAGAGTTAGAATTATTGTGAGGGTTAGTGTAAGCATTAGGTTTAGGTTTAGCGTTAGGCTTTTGGTTGGTGTAAGCATTAGGTTTAGGGTTATGGTTAGGTTTAGGGCTTGTGTTATGGTTCGGTTGGGGTTAGGGTTAGGGTTGGTGTAAGCATTAGGGTTAGGTTTCGTGTTAGGGTTTTGGTTAGGGTTTCTGTTAAGGTTGGTGTACGCATATGGTTTAGAGTTAGGGTTAGGCTTTGTGTAAGGGTTTAGGTTAGAGTGAGTGTTAGGATTGGTGTAAGATTTAGGGTTATGGTTAAGGTTAGGGTTTGGGTTTGGGTTAGTGTTAGGATTTCGTTAGGGTTAGCACTAGGGTTAGGTTTAGGGTTGGAGTTAGGGTTATTGTTAGGGTTAGTGTAATTATTAGGTTTAGGTTTAGGGTTAGGGTTAGGGATACAGTTGGTGTAAGCATTAGGTTCAGGGTTAGGGTTAGTGTTAGGGTTAGGGTTTCTGTTAGTGTTACTGTAAGGGTTAGGGGAAGGGTTAAGGTTGTGTTAGGGTTTGTTTTAGGGTTGGTGTAAGCATTAGTGTTATGTTTAGTGTTAGGTTTAGTGTTACGGTCTGGGTCAGCGCTAGTTTTAGGGTTAGGGTTGGTGTAATCATTTGGATTATGGTAGGGGTGAGGGTTCTGGACAGGTTTAGGGTTAATGTTAGGATTAGGATTTGGGTTATGGTTTGTGTAGGGTTAGTGTTAGGGTTAGGGTTGGTGTAAGCATTAGGTTAAGGGTTAAGGTTAGGGTTAGGGTTTGTGTTAGGATTAGGGTTAGTGTTAGGGTTAGGGTGAGTGTTAGTGTTAGAGTTAGGGAGTGTTAGGGTTATGGTTGGAGTTTGTGTTAGTGTTAGGGTTAGGGTTAGAGTTAGGGTTGGTATAAGCATTACGGTTAGGGTTAGGGTGTGTGTTAGAGTAGGCGTTAGGTTTAGCGTTAGTGTTAGAGTTAGGGAGTGTTTTATTAGGGTTAGGGTTGGTGTAAGCATTTTGGTTACGTTTGAGGTTTGGCTTCAGGTAGGTTTAGGGTATAGGGTTACGAATAGTGAGTGTTATGGTTAGGGTTAGCGTTGGTGTAAGCATTATGTTTAGAGTTAGGGTTAGGTTTAGGGTTTCTGTTAGGGTGAGGGTGACGTTTAGGGTTAGGGTTATGTTTGGTGTAAGCATTAGGTTTAGGCTAAGTGTCAGGGTTTGTGTTAGGGTTAGAGTTAGAGTGAGGTTTAGGGTTGGTGTAAGCATTAGGGTTAGGGTTACGGTTAGGGTTAGGGTTTGTGTTATTGTTAAGGTTAGTGTTAGGGAGTGTGTTAGGTTTAGGGTTAAGGTTATGGTTAGGGTTAGTGTAAGCATTGGGTTAAGTGTTAGGGTTAGTGTTAGGGTTAGGGTTTGTGTTAGGGTTAGAGTTAGGATTAGGGTTAGTGTTAGGTTTGGTGTAAGCATTAGCGTTACGGTTAAGGTTAGGGTTAGGGTTTGTGTTAGTGTTAGGATTATGTTTAAGGTTAGGGTTAGGGTTAGGGTTAGGTTTTGTGTTAGGGTTACGGTTACGATTAGAGTTAGGGTTAGGTTTCATGTTGATGTAAGGGTGAGTATTAGGGTTAGTGTTGGTGTAAGCATTAGGTTTCGGATTAGGGTTAGGTTTAGCATTTGTGTTAGGTTTATGGTGGGGTTAGTGTTAGGGTTTGTGTAAGCATTAGGGTTATGGTTACAGTTAGGGTTAGGGTTAGGGTTAGTGTTAGGGTTTGTGTTTGGGTTAGGGTTAAGGTTAGTGTTAGAGTTACTGTGTTTGATATGGTAAGTGCAATCATTTGGTTTAGGTTTAGGGTTTGTGTAAGGGTTAGTGTAAGTATTAGTTTTAGGGTTTGGGTTGGTGTAAGCATTACGGTTAGTGTTAGGATTAAGGTTTGTGTTGGGTTGAGGGTTAGGATTATGGTTAGTGTTTGAGTTAGGGAGTATTTGGGTTACTGTTAGGGTTGGTGTAAACATTTGGGTTAAGGTTGAGGTTTGGTTCCAGGTATATTTAGCATATAGGGTTAGTGTTAGAGTTAGGGTTAGGGTTTGTGTTAGGGAAAGGGATAGTATTAGGGATTGTTTTTGGGCTGGAGTAAGGGTTAGGGATAGGGTTATGTTTAGGGTTTGTGTTAGGGTTAGGGTTAGGGTTAGTGTCAGAATTATGTTTAGGTTTAGGTTTATTGTGAGGGTTAGGGTGGGGTTATGTTAGGTTTAGGGTTAGGGTTAGCGTTGGGGTTACGGTTAGGGTTAGGGTTGGTGTAAGCATTTGGATTAGGTTTGGGTTAGGATTCCAGGTAGGGTTATTGTTAATTTTAGGGTTAGGTTTTGTATTAGGGTTAGGGTTAGGGTTAGGGTTAGTGTTAGAGTTAGGGAGTGTTAGGGTTAGGGTTATGGTTTGGTTAGTGTTAGGGTTAGGGTTAGGGTTAGGGTTAGGGTTAGGCTTTGGGTTCATGTAAGCATTACGGTTTGGGTTAGGGTTCCATTTAGGTTTAGAGTTAATGTTAGGATTAGTATTAGGGTTCTAGTTTATGTAAGGGTTAGGGTTAGGGTTTTGGTCAGTGTAAGCATTAGGGTTAGGGTTAAGATTAGGGTAGGGGTTTGTGTTAGGGTTAGGGTTAGTGTTAGGATAGTGATAGGGTTAGGATTAGGGTTAGAGTTGGTGTAAACATTTGGATTAGGTTGAGTTTAGGGTTCCACATAGGTTTATTGTTAATATTAGTGTTAGTGTTTGTGTTAGGGTTAGGGTTAGTGTTTGTGTTAGAGTTAGGGAGTGTTAGGGTTAGGGTTACGGTTTATGTTAGGGTTAGGGTTAGTGTTATGGTTAGGGTTATGGTTAGGGTTTGTAATGATGTAAGCATTACGGTTAGTGTTAGGGTTTAGGGTTGGTGTAAGCTTTAGGTTTAGGGTTAGGTTTTGGTTTATGGTTTGTGTTAGGGTTAGGGTGGGATTAGTTTTAGGATTAGTGTAAGCATTACTGTTAGGGTTAGGGTTAAGGTTTCTGTTAGGGTTAGGGTTTGATTGAGTGTGAGGTTTGGGTTAAGGTTAGGGTTGGTGTAAGACTTAGTTTTAGGTTTAGGGTTAGGGTTTGTGTTAGGGTTAAGTTTAGAGTGAGGGTTTGTGTTACGGTTATGGTTAGTGTTTGAGTCAGGGTTAGTGTTAGGGTTAGAGTTAGGGTTAGGATTAGGGTTGTTGCAAGCATTAGGGTTAGGGTTAGGGTTAGGGTTAGGGTTAGTATTTGTGTTAGGATTAGGTTTAGGGTGAGTTTTAGTCTTAGGCTGAGAGAGTGTTAGGGTAAGGGTTAGTATTAGGGTTGGTGTAATCATTTGCATTCCGGTTGGGGTTAAGATTCCAGGTAGGTTCAGGGTTAATGTTAGGGTTAGGGTTAGGGATAGGATTTGTGTTGGGGTTAGAGTTTGGGTTAAGGTTAATATTTCAGTAAGCATTAGAGTTAGGGTTACAGTTAGGGTTAGGGTGTGTTAGCGTTAGGGTTAGGTTTTGTGTAAGGGTTATTTTTTGGGTTGGTGTAAGTATTAGCGTTATGGTTAGGATGAGGGTTAGGATTAGGTTTAGGGTTAGGGTTAGTGTGAGGGTGATGTTTAGGGTGAGGGTTGGTGTAAGCATTAGTTTAGGGTAAAGGTTAGGGTTTCTGTTAGGGTTAGTGTTAGGCTTAGGTTTAGAGGGGGTTAGGGTTAGGGTTAGGTTTGTTAGAACATTTGGATTATTTTGGGGTTGGTTCATGGTAGGTTTAGGGTTAATGTTAGCTTTAGGGGTTTTGTTAGGGTTAAGGTTAGGGTGAGGGTTAGGCTTAGCTTTAGACAGTGTTAGGGTAAGGGTTAGCGTTAGGGTTGGTGTAATCAATTGCACTCTGGTTGGGGTTTGGATTCCAGGTAGGTTTAGGGTTAATGTTAGGGTTAGTGTTAGGCTTAGGGTTTGTGTTAGGGTTAGGGTGAGATTGAAGTTTAGGTTTGGTGTAAACATTATTGATAGGGTTACGTTTAGGGTTAGGATTTGTGTTAGGGTTAGAGTTAGTGTTAAGCAGAGGCTTAGAATTAGGGTTAGGGTTAGGGTTGGTGTAATCATTTGGATTATGGTTGGGGTTCGGATTCCAGGTAGGTTTAGGGTTAATGTTAGGGTTTGTGTTAGGCTTAGGGTTTCTGTTAGGGTTAGAGTTAGGGTTAGGGTTAATGCTCGTGTAACCATTAGAGTTATGGTTACGCTTAGGGTTAGGGTTTGTGTTAGGGTTAGGGTTAGTTTTGGGGTAAGGGTTAGGTTTTGAGTTGGTGTTAGCATTAGCGTTATTGTTAGGATGAGAGTTAGGGTTAGGTTTAGAGTTAGGGTTATTGTGAGGGTGAGGTTTAGGTGAGGGTTGGTGTAAGCATTAGTTTATGGTGTGGGTTAGGGTTTGTGTTAGGATTAGGTTGGTTCAATAATTTGGATTAGGTTGTGGTTGGTTCAAGGTAGGTTAAGGTTTAATGTTAGGTTTAGGGTTTGTGTAAGGATTAGGCTTAGAGTTAGGGTTAGGTTTTGTTTTAGGGTTAAAGTTCAGCTTAGTGTTAAAGAGTGTTAGGGTAATGGTTTTGGCTAGGGTTGGTGTAAGCATTAAGTTTAGGGTTAGGGTTAGGTTTATGGCTAGTGTTAGGGTTAGGGTGGGGTAGGGTTATGGTTGGTGTAAGCATTAGGGTTAGGGTTAGGATAAAGGTTAGGGTTTCTGTTAGGGTTAGGGTTCAGGTGATGGTGAAGTTTAGTGTTAAGGTTAGGGTTGGTGTAAGCTTTAGGTTTAGGGTTAGTGTTAGGGTATGTGTTAGGGTTTGGTTTAGGCTTAGGGTTAAAGACGGTTAGGATTATTGTTAGGGATAGGGTTGTTGGAATCATTTGCATCACGGTTTGGGTTAGGATTCCAGGTAGGTATAGGGTTAATGTTAGTGTTAGGGTTAGGGTTAGTGTTTGTGTTAAGGTTATAGTTAGAGTGAGGGTTAGGGTTAGGGTTCGTGTTTATGTTAGGGTTAGGGTTAGTGTTAGGGTAAGAGTTAAATTTAGGATTAGGGTTGGGGTTAGCATTAGGGTTAGGGTTAGGGCTAGGGTTAGGGTTTGTGTTAAGGTTATAGTTAGAGTGAGGGTTAGGGTTAGGGTTCCTGTTTATGTTAGGGTTAGAGTTAGTGTTAGGGTTAGAGTTAAGGTTAGGATTAGAGTTGGGGTTAGCATTAGGGTTAGGGTTAGGGCTAGGGTTAGGGTTTGTGTTAGGATTAGGATTAGGGTCAGGGTGAGGGTTTGGCTGAGGATTAGAGAGTGTTAGGGTCAAGGTTAGCGCTAGGGTTGGTGGAATCATTTGGATTACGGTTGGGGTTAGGATTCCAGGTAGGTTTTGGGTTAATGTTATGGTTAGGGTTAGGGATAGGATTTGTGTTAGGGTTAGAGTTAGGGTTAGTGTTAGGGTTGGTGTAAGCATTAGAGTTAGGGTTACGGTTAGGGTTAGGGTTTGTGGTAAGGTTAGGATTAGTGTTTGGGTAAGGGTTAGTTTTTGGGTTGATGTAAGCATTAGTGTTTTTGTTAGGATGAGGGTTACGGTGAGGGTGAGGGTGAGGATTAGGGTTAGGGTTGGTGTAAGCATTAGTTTTAGGGTTATGGTTAGGATTTGTGTTAGGGTTAAGGTAAGGCTTAGGTTTAGAGAGTGTTAGGGTTATGGTTAGGGTTGGTTTAAGCATTTGGATTAAGTTGGGTTTGGTTCAAGGTAGATTTAGGGCTAATGTTAGGGTTAGGGTTTGTGTTAGTGTTAGGGTTAGGGTTAGTGTTAGAGTTAGGGAGTCTTAGGGTCATGGTTAGAATTGTGTTATGCTTATGGATTTTGTAGGGTTAATGTTATGGTTAGGGTTTGGGTTTTTGTAAGCTTTACGGTTAGAGTTAATTTTAGAGCTTGTGTTAGTGTTGGGGTTAGGCTTAGGGTTAGTGTTAGAGTTAGGGAGTGTTTTTGTTAGGGTTGGTGTAAACGTTTGGATTAAGCTTGGGGTTTGGTTCCAGGTAGGTTTAGGGTTAGGGTTAGTGTTAGCGTTGGGGTTAGGGTTTGTGTTAGGGATAGGGTTAGTATTTGGGTAAGGGTTAGGTTTAGGGTTGGTGTAATCATTATGTTAGATTTAGAGTTAGCGTTACATTAGGGTTAGTGTTAGGATAAGGGTGAGGTTGAGGATCAGGGTTCGGGTTAGGGTTAGAGTTGGTGTAAGTATTAGGTTTAGGGTTAGGGTTAGGGTTTGTGTTATGGTTTCAGTGGGGTTAGGGTTAGGGTTGGTTTAAGCATTATGTTTATAGTTAGTGTTATGTTTAGGGTTTATGTTAGGGTTAGGATTAGGGTGAGGGTGAGGTATAGGGTTAGGGTTAGGGTTGGTGTAAGCATTAGGTTAGGGTTATGGTTAGGGTTTGTGTTAGCGTTAGGGTTAAAGTGAGGGGTAGGGTTGGTATAAGCATTAGAGTTAGGGTTACGGTTAGGGTGTGGGTTTGTGTTATTGTTAGGGTTAGTGTTAGAGTTTGTGTTAGGTTTGATGTAAGGTTTAGGTTTACGGTTGGGGTTAGGGCTAGGGTTAGGGTTTGTGTTAGGGTTAGGATTAGGGTTAGGGTTAGGTTTGGCTGAGGATTAGAGAGTGTTAGGGTAAGGGTTAGCGCTAGGGTTGGTGGAATCATTTGGATTACGGTTGGGGTTAGGATTCCAGGTAGGTTTTGGGTTAATGTTATGGTTAGGGTTAGGGATAGGATTTGTGTTAGGGTTAGAGTTAGGGTTAGTGTTAGGGTTGGTGTAAGCATTAGAGTTAGGGTTACGGTTAGGGTTAGGATTTGTGTTAAGATTTTGGTTAGTGTTTGGGTAAGTGTTAAAGTTAGGGTTAGTGTTAGTGCAAGCGTTAGGTTTAGGGTTAGTGTTAGGGTTAGGGTTAGTGCAAGCATTAGGTTTAGGGTTAGGTTTAGTGTTAGGGTTTGTGTTAGGGTTAGGGTTATGGTTTGTGTTAGGGTTGATGTAAGCTTTAGGGTTAGGGTTAGGTTTAGTGTTAGACTTAGGGTTACAGTCTTGTTTAGGGTTAAGTTTAGGTTAAAGTTGGTGTAATCATTTGGATTATGGTTGGGGTTAGTGTTCCAGGTAGTTTTAGGGTTAATATAGGATCAGGATTAACGTTGTGGTTTGTGTTAGGGTTAGGGCTAGGCTTAGGGTTAGACAGGGTTACGGTTAGGTTTTGGATTAGGGTTGGTTTAATCATTTGGATTTGGTTGAAGTAGGTTCCAGGCAGGTTTAGGGTTATTGTTTGTGTTAGGGTTTGTGTTAGGGTTAGGGTTAGTGTTAGAGTTTGGGTTAGGGTCAGGGTTGGTTTAAGCATCACGGTTAATTTTAATTTTAGGGTTAGGGTTAAGTTTTCTGTTAGGGTTTTGGTTAGCGGGAGGTTTAGGGTTATGATTAGGGTTGATGTAAGCATTAGGTTTAGGGATAGGGTTAGGGTTTGTGTTAGGGTTAGGGTTAGAGTGAGGGTTAGGGTTGGTGTAAGCATTAGGGTTATGGTTACAGTTAGGGTTAGGGTTATGGTTAGTGTTAGGGTTTGTGTTTGGATTAGGGTTAGGGTTAGTGTTAGAGTTTGAGTGTTTGATATTTTAAGTGTAATCATTAGGATTAGGTTTAGGGTTAGAGTTTGGGTTAGTGTAAGCATTAGATTTAGGGTTTGTTTTAGTGTTAGGGTTAAGGATTGTGTTAGGGTTAGGGTTAGGGTTGGGGTTAGGGTTTGTGTAGGGTTGGTGTAAGCGTTAGGTTTAGGGATAGGGTTAGGGTTATGGCTGGTGTAAGCTATTGGATTAGGTTGCGGTTAGGGTTAGGGTAGGTTGATTGTTAATATTAGGGTTAGGGTTAGGGTTAGTGTTAGCGTTAGGAAGTGTTTGGGTTAGGGTTAGGGTTTGTGTTAGGGTTAGGGTTAGTGTAAGCATTAGGTTTAGGGTTTGTTTTAGTGTTAAAGTTAGGGTTTGTGTTAGGATTAGGGATAGGGTTACCGTTAGGGCTGGTGTAAGCTTTTGGATTAGATTGCGGTTAGGGTTAGGGTAGGTTGATTGTTAATATTATGGTTAGGGTTAGGGTAAGGTTTAGTGTTAGAGTTAGGGAGTGTTAGGGTTAGGGTTAGGGTTTGTGTTAGGGTTAGGGTTAGTGTTAGGGTTATTGTAGGGTTAGATTTGGGTTGAGGTAAGCATTACGGTTAGAGTTAGTTTTAGAGCTTGTGTTAGGGTTGGGGTTAGGCTTAGGGTTAGTTTTAGAGTTATTGAGTGTTTGGGTGAGGGTTAGGGTTGGTGTAAACATTTGGGTTAAAGTTGAGGTTTTGATCCAGGTATTTTTAGGGTATAGTGTTAGTGTTAGTTTTAGGATTAGGGTTTGTGTTAGGGATAGTGTTAGTATTAGGGATTGTGTTTGGGTTAGTGTAAGGGTTAGGGATAGGGTTATGGTTAGCGTTTGTGTTAGGGTTAGGGTTAGTGCAAGCATTAAGTTTAGTTTTAGGGTTAGTTTTAGGGTTAGGGTTGGGTTAGGGTTAGGGTTAGGGTTAGGGTTAGGTTTAGAGTTAGGGTTGGTGTAAGCATTTGGATTAGGTTTGGGTTAGCGTTCCAGGTAGGGTCATTGTTAATGTTAGGGTTAGGTTTTTTTATTAGGGTTAGGGTTAGTGTTTGAATTAGGGAGTTTTAGGGTTAGGTTTAGTGTTGAATTAGGGAGTTTTAGGGTTAGGGTTATGGTTTGTGTTAGGGTTATGGTTAGTGTTAGGATTAGGGTTAGGGTTAGGTTATGGGTTAGTGTAAGCATTACAGTTAGGTTTAGGGTTAGGGTTTGTGTTAGGGTTGGGGTTACTGTTAGGGTTATTATTAGCGTTTGGGAGTGTTTGGGTTAGCGTTATAGTTGCTGTAAGAATTAGGTTTAGGGTAAGGGTTATAGTTTGTGTTAGGGTTTGTGTTAAAATGAGGGTTAGGGTAGGTGTAAGCATTAGGGTTAGGCTTACGGTTAGGATTAGGGTTTGTGTTAGGTTTAGGGTTAGTATTAGGGATTGTGTTAGGGTTGGTGTAAGGATTACTTATAGGGTTATGGTTAGGGTTTGTCTTATGGTTAGTGTTAGGGTTAGGGTTAGGATAGGTGAAAGCATTATATTTATAGTTAGGTTTAGGTTTTGGGTTTCTGTAAGGTTTAGGGTTAGGATGAGGGTGAGGTTTAGGGTTAAGTTTAGGGTTGGTGTAAGCATTAGGTTTAGGATTAGGGTTAGGGTTTGTGTTAGGTTTAGGGTAGGGTTAGGATTAGGGTTGGTGGAAGCATTATGTTTAGAGTTAGGGTTAGGTTTAGGGTTTCTCTTAAGGTTAGGGTTAGGGTGAGGGTGAGGTTTAGGGTTAGGTTAGGGTTGGTGTTAGCATTAGGTTTGGGGGAAGGGTTAGGGATTGTGTTAGGGTTACGGTTAAAGTGAGGGTTAGGGTTGGTGTAAGCATTAGGGTTAGGCTTACGGTTAGGGTTAGGGTTTGTGTTAGGGTTAGGTTTAGTATTAGGGATTGTGTTAGGGTTGGTGTAAGGGTTATGGATAGGGTAATGGGTAGGGTTTGTGTTAGGGTTAGGGTTAGTGTAAGCATTATGTTTAGTTTTATGGTTAGTGTTAGGGTTGGTGTTGTTAGGTTTAGGTTTAGGGTTAGGGTTATGTTTAGTGTTAAGGTTAGGGTTAGGGTTGGTGTAAGAATTTGGATTAGGTTTGGTTTAGGGTTCCAGGTAGGGTTATTGTTAATATTAGGCCGAGGTTTTGTATTAGGGTTATGGTTAGGGTTAGTGTTATAGTTAGGGAGTGTTATTGTTAGGGTTATGGTTTCTGTTAGGGTTATGGTTAGTGTTAGGGTTAGGGTTAGGGTTAGGTTTTGGCTTAGTGTAAGCATTAAGGTTACGGTTAGTATTAGAGTGTGTGTTAGGGTTGGGGTTAGGGTTATGGTTAGAGTTAGAGATTGGGAGTGTTTTTGCTAGGGTTAGGGTAGGTTTAAGCATTAGGTTTAGGCTTAGGTTTCGGGTTAGGGTTAGTGTTATTGTGAGGTTTAGGGTTAGTGTTAGGGTTGGTGTAAGGATTAGGTTTAGGGTTAGGGTTAAGTTTTGTGTTAGGGTTAGTGTTAAAGTGAGGGTTAGGGTTGGTGTAAGCTTAGGGATATGGTTAGGGTTTGTGTTAGGGTTAGTGTTATCTTTTGTGTTAGGGTTTGGCTTAGGGTAGGGTTAGGGTTATGGTTTGTGTTAGGGTTAGGGTTAGTGTTAGGGTTTGATGTAGGGTTGATGGAAGGGTTAGGTTTTGCGTTATGTTTAGGGTATGTGTTAGGGTTAGCGTTAAGGTTTGGATAAGGGTTTGGTTTAATGTTGGTTTAAGGATTAGAGTTAGTAATAGGGTTAGTGTTGGTGTAAGTCTTAGGGTTAGGGTTAGGGTGAGGGTGAGGGTGAGGTTTAGGGTTAGGGTTGGTGTAAGTATTACGGTTAGGGTTAGGATTAGTGTTAGGGTTATTGTTATGGGCCGGGTTACGGTTATTTTTAGGGTTATGGTTGGTGTAAGTATTAGGTTAGTGTTTGGATAGGGCTAGAGTTGGTGTAATCATTTGGATTACGGTTAGGGTTTGGTTGCCAGGTAGGTTTAGGGTTAATGTTTGGATTAGGATAAGGGTTCTGGTTTGAGTTAGGGTTAAAGTTAGGGTTATGGATAGGGATTGTGTAAGCATTAGTGATAGGGTTATGGTTAGAGTTAGGGTTCGGATTAGGTTTATGGTAGTGTTAAGGTTAGGGATAGGGTTAGGGTTTGTGTTAGGGTTAGGGTTAGGATTAGAGTTAGGGTTAGGTTAAGGTTTGCTATAAGCATTAGGGTTAGGGTTTGTGTTAGGGTTAGGGTTAGTGTTAGGGTTTGTATCAGGGTTGGTGTAAGCATTAGGGTTTGGTTTACAATTAGTGTTAGTGTTACGGTCCTGGTTAAGGTTAGTTGTAGGGTTAGGGTTTGTGTAAGTATTAGCTTAGGACTATGGTTATGGTTAGTGTTAGGGTTGGTGTAATCATTTGGGTTATGGTTGGGGTATGGTTCCATGTAAGTTTAGGGTTAATATTAGGATTAGTATTAGGGTTCTGGTTTGCGTTAGGGTTATGGTGAGTGTTAGGGTTAGGGTTTTTTTTTAAAGATTTATTTATTTTTATTACAAAGTCAGATATACAGAGAGGAGGAGAGACAGAGAGGAAGATCTTCCGTCCGATGATTCACTCCTCAAGTGAGCCGCAACGGGCTGATGCGCGCCGATCCGAAGCCTAGAACCTGGTTAGGGTTAGGGTTAGGGTTAGGATTTGGTTCAGGGTTAGGGTTAGTATTTGTGTTAGGATTAGAGGTAAGGTTAGGGTTAGGGTTAGGATTTGTGGTAGGGTTTGGGTTAGGGTCAGGGTTAGGGTTGGTGTAAGCTTTACTGTTACAGTTGGGGTTTGGTTCCAGGTAGGTTTAGGGTTAGGGTTAGGTCTTGTGTTATGTTTAGGGTTAGTGATAGGGTTAGGGTTGGTGTAAGCATTTGGTTTAGGGTTAGGATTAGGGTTAGGGTTTGTGTTATGGTTAGGTTGGTGTTAGGGATAGGGCTGGTGTAAGCATTAGGGTTAATTTTAGGCTTAGGTTTAGGGTTAGGTATTCTGTTAGGGTTAGGATTAGGCTTTCTGTTAGGATTAGGGTTAGGGTGAGGTTTAGGGTTATTGTTAGGGGTGGTGTAAGCATTAGGTTTAGTGATAGGGTTTGGGTTTGGGTTAGTGTTAGGGTTAGGCTTAGAGTTAGAGAGTGTTAGAGTTGGGTTAGGGTTAAGGTTGGTATAATCATTTGGATTACGGTTGGGGTTAGAGTTCAAGGTAGGTTTAGGATTAATGTTAGGGTTAGGGTTAGGGTTAGGGTTTGTGTTAGATTTTGGGTTAGGCTTAAAGTTAGTGTTGGTGTTATCATTAGGGTTAGGGTTAGAGTTAAGTTTTGTGTTAGCGTTGTTGTTAGGGTTAGGATTAGGGTTAGAGTTAGAGTTGGGGTTAGGCTTAGCCTGGTGTAAGCATTAGGGTTAATATTAGTGTTAGGTTAGTGTTAATGGCCGGGTTAGTGTTAGTGTTAGGATTAGGGTTGGTGTAATCATTTGAATTATGGTTGGCATTAGAGTTCCAGTTAGGTTTAGGGTTAATGTTAGGATTAGGATTAGGGTTCTGATTTGTGTTAGGGTTATGGTTAGGGTTAGGATTAGGATTGGTGTAAGCATTAGTGTTAGGGTTACGGTTAGGGTTAGGGTTTGTGTTAGGGTTAGGGTTAGGATTAGGGTGAGGGTTAGGGTTAGGGTTTGTGTTAGGTTTGGGGTAAGGGTCAGGGTTAGGGTTGGTGTAAACTTTAGGGTTATAGTTGGGGTTTGGTTTCAGGTAGGTTTAGGGTTAGGGTTAGTTTAGGTTTTGTGTTAATTTAGGGTTAGGTTTTGTATAAGGGTTAGGTTTAGGGTTAGTGTATTTGTTAGGATTAGGGTTAAGTTTAGGGTTAGGGTAATGGTTATGGTTAGGGTTTGTGATAGGGTTAGGGTTAGGATTAGAGTTAGGATTAGGTTTAGGGTTGGTGTATTCTTAGGTTTTGATTTAGGGTTAGTTTTTGTGTTAGGGTTAGGGTTAGGTTTAGGGTTAGGATTAGGGTTACTGTTAGGGATAGGCTTGGTGTAATTATTTGGATTACGGTTGGGTTTAGGGTTAAAGATACTTTTAGAGTTAATGTTAGGATTAGTATTAGGGTTCTGATTTGTGTTAAGGTTATGGTTAGGGATAGGATTAGAGTTGGTGTAAGCATTGCTGTTAAGGTTTCTGTTAGAGTTTGGGTTTGTGTTAGAGTTAGGGTTAGAGTTAGGGTTAGGGTTAGGGTTAGGGTTTGTGTTAGGTTTAGGGTTAGTGTTAGGGTTAGAGTTGGTGTAAGCTTTAGGGTTATGGTTGGGGTTAGGGTTAAGATTGGTGTACTCATTTGGATTACGGTTGGGGTTATTGTTCCAGGTATGTTTAAGGTTAATGTTATGATTAGGATTAGGGTTTTGGTTTTTGTTAGGATTATGGTAAGGGTTAGGATAGGGTTGGTGTAAGCACTATGGTTAGGGTTACGGTTAGGTCTAAGTATTGGTTGGTGTAAGTATTAGGTTTAGCTTTAGGTTTAGTGTTAGGTTTAGGGTTAGGATTGGTGTAATCATTTGGAATACTGTACGGATTAGGGTTACATGAAGCTTTAGGGTTAATGTTAGGATTAGGATTAGGATTCTGTTTTCTGTTAGGATTAGGGTTAGGGTTAGGGTTTGTGTTAGGGTTTGTGTTAGGTTTAGTGTTAGGGTTCTGGTTATGGATAGGGTTAGGTTTAGGTTTAGGGTTAGGGTTGATGTAAGTATTAGGTTTAGCTTTAGGCTTAGGTTGGTATAATCATTTGGATTACGGTTGGGGTTAGAGTTCCAGGTAAGTTTAGGGTTAACGTTAGGATTAGTATTAGGGTTCTGGTTTGTTTTAGGGTTATGGTTATGGTTAGGGTTAGGGTGGTGTAAGCATTAGGGTTAGGGTTAGGGTTTGGGTTAGGGTTATTGTTTGTGTTAGGGTTAGGTTTAGGGTCACGGTTAGGGTCAGGAATATTGTTAAGGTTAGGGTTAGGTTTGGTGTAAGCATTAGGGTTAGGATTAGGGTTAGGGTTAGGGCAGGATTTCTGTTAGGTTTGGGGTTAGGGTTAGGGTTAGGGTTGGTGTAAGCTTTAGGGTTACAGTTGGGATTTGGTTCCAGGTAGGTTTAGTGTTAGGTTTAGGTTTGTGCTAGGGTTAGCGTTAGGGTTAGGGTTGGTGTAAGAATTATGGTTAAGTTTAGGGTTAGAGTGAGGGTGAGGTATAGGGTTAGGGTGGGTGTAAGCATTAGGTTTATTTTTAGGGTTAGTTTTAGCGTTTGTGTTAGGGTTAGTGTGGGTGTAAAGGTTAGGGTTATTGTAAGCATTAGGGTTAATTTTAGGTTTAGGGTTAGGGTTAGTGTTTCTGTTATGGTTAGGGTAAGGCTTTCTGTTAGGATTAGGTTTAGGGTGAGGTTTAGGGTTAGGGTTATGGTTGGTGTAAGCATTAGGTTTAGGGATAGGGTTAGGGTTTGGGTTAGGGTTTGTGTTAGGGTTAGAGTTAGAAAGTGCAAGGGTTGGGTTAGGGCTAGGGTTAGGGTGTAATCATTTGGATTATGGTTTGGGTTAGATTTCCAGGTAGGTTTATGTTTAAAGTTAGGGTTAGGGTTAGGTTTAGGGTTTGTGTAAGGGTTAGGGTTAGGGTTAGGTTTAAGTTTAGGGTTAGTGTAATCTTTAGGGTTAGGGTTAGGGTTATGGTTTGTGTTAGGGTTATTTTTGTGTTTGGGTTAGGATAGGGTTAGTGTTAGAGTTAGGCTTAGGCTTAGGGTTGGTGTAAGCATTAGGGTTAGGGTTATGGTTAGGGTTAGGTTTGGTGTAAGCATTAGCGTTAGGGTTTGTGTTAGGGTTCGTGTAAGCATTAGGGTTATGGTTAGGATGAGTGTTAGGGTTAGTATTAAGGTCCAGGTTAGTGTTAGGTTTAGGATTAGGGTTGGTGTATATATAGGTTTAGGGTTGGGGTTAGGGTTAAGATTAATGTAATCATTTGGATTACGGTTGGGTTTATTGTTCGAGGAAGGTTTAAGGTTAATGTTATAAATAGCATTATGGTTTTGGTTTGTGTTAGGGTTATGGTAAGGTTTAGGGTTAGGGTTGGTGTAAGAATTATGGTTAGGGTAAAGGTTAGGGTTAGTTTTTGTGTTAGGGTTAGTGTTTGGCTAACTGGTTTTGGGTTGGAGGAAAGGTTAGGGTTAGGGTTAGGGTTAGGATTGGTGTAAGCATTTGCGTTGGGGTTAATGTGAGGGTGAGGGTGAGGGTTGGGTTTAGGGTTGGTGTATGCATTAGGGTTAGGATTATGCTTAGGGTTAGGTTTAGTGTTAGTGTAAGTGTTAGGGTTGGTGTTAGGTTTCGGGTTAGGGTTAGGTTTAGGGTTAGGATTAGGGTTTGTGTTAGGGTTTGTGTTAGGGTTATGGTTAGGGTTAGGCTTAGAGTTAGGGTAAGGATTAGGGTTAGGTATAGGGTTAGGTTTGGTGTAAGTATTAGGTTTAGGGTTAGGATTGGTGTAATCATTTGGATTACGGTTAGAGTTAGAGTTCCAAATAGGTTTAGAGTTAATGTTAGCATTAGTATTAGGGTTCTGGTTTGTGCAACGGTTATGGTTAGGTTTAGGATTAGGGTTGGTGTAAGTTTAGGGTTAGGTTTAAGATAGGGTTAGGGTTTGTGTTACGGTTAGGGTTAGTGTTAGGGTTAGGGTTAGGGTTTGTGTTTCTGTTAGTTTTGGGGTTAGAGTTAGGGTTAAGATTGATGTAAGATTTAGTGTAATGTTTGGGGTTTAGTTTCAGGTAGGTTTAGGGTTAGGGTTAGGTTTTGCGTTAGTGTTCGGGATATTGATTGGGTAAGGGTTAGGTTTAGGGATGGTATATGGGTTAGGGTTAGGGCTATGGTTAGTGTTAGGGTTGGTGTAATCATTAGGGTTAGGGTTAGGGATAGCATAAGTGTGAGTGATAGCGTTAGGGTGGGGTAAGGGTTAGGGTTGGTGTAAGCATGAGTGTAAAGTTAAGGGTTAGGATTAGGATTTCTTTTAGGGTTAGGGTGAGGGTGAGTGTGAGGTTTAGGGTTACGGTTTTGGTTGGTTTAAGCATCAAGTTTAGGGTCAGGTTTAGGGTTTGTGTTAGGGTTAGGGTTAGGCTTAGAGTTAGAGAGTGTTAGGGTTAGGGTTAGGCTTAGGGTTGGTGTAATCATTTGGATTATGTTTGAGGTTAGAGTTCCAGGTAGGTTATTCGGTTAATCTTCGGGTTAGGGTTAGGGTTAAGATTTGTTTTATGGTTAGGGTTAGGGTTAGGATTAGGGTTGCTCTAAGCATTAGGGTTAGGGTTACAGTTAGGGTTAGGGTTTGTGTTCGGTTTAGGGTTAGTGTTAGAGTTAGTGTTAGGGTTATGTTTAGGGTTAGGCTTAGGTTTCGTGTAAGCTTTAGTGTTAGAGTTAGGGTTAGGGTTTGTGTTAGGGTTAGGGTTAGGGTTTGTGTTAGTGTTGGTGTAAGGATTAGGGTTACGGTTAGGGTTAGGGTTGGTATAAGCATGAAGGTTAGGGTTAGTGTTAAGGTAAGGGTTAGTGTTAGGTTTAGGGTTAGGGTTGGTGCAATTATTTGGATTACGGTTGGAGTTAAGTTTCCAGGTAGGTTTTTGTTTAATGTTATGATTAGGATTAGGGTTCTTGTTTGTGTTAGGGTTATGATAAGTGTTAGGGTTAGGATTGATGTAATTATTTGGATTACGGTTGGAGTTAAGGTTCCAGGTAGGTTTAGGTTTAATGTTATGATTAGGATTAGGGTTCTGGTTGTGTTAGGGTTATGATAAGGTTTAGGGTTAGGGTTGGTGTAAGCATTATGGTAAGGGTTACGGTTAGGGTTAGGGTTTGTGTTAGGGTTAGTGTTAGGGTTAGGGTTTGGTTTAGGGTTACGGTTAGGTGTAGGGTTAGGATTAGGATTAGTGTAAGGTTAGGGTTGGTGTAAGCCTTAGGGTTAGGGTTAGAGTTAGGGTTAGGGTTTGTGTTAGGGTTATTGTTACGGTCAGGGTTATGGTTAGGGTTTGGCAATGGTGTTTTTTAGGGATGGTGTATGGGTTAGGGTTGCTGTAAGCATTAGGATTAGGGATAGGGTGAGTGTGAGGGTGAGTGTTAGGGTTAGGGTTGGTGTAAGCATTAGGGTTAGGGTTAGAGTTAGGGTTAGGGTATACGGTCTGGGTTAGGGTTAGGTTTAGGAGTAGCGTTGGTGAAAGTATTAGGTTTAGGGTTAGGTTTATTGTTAGGGTTGTTGTAATCATTTGGATTACGGTTGGGGTTAGGGTTTCATGTAGGTTTAGGGTTAATGTTTTGATTCAGATTATGGTTCTGGTTTGTCTTAGTGTTAGGGTTAGTGCTAGGGTTAGTGTGAGGCTTAGACTTTGCGTTAGGGTTAGTGATAGAATTCGGTACAGGGTTAGGGTTTGGGTTGCTGTTATTGTTAGTGTTAGTTTTAGGGTTAGGTTTAGGTTTAGGGATATGGTTTGTGCTAGGTTTGGGGTTAGGATTAGGGTTAGGGTTGGTATAAGCTTTAGGGTTATGGCTGGCGTTTCGTTCCTTATAGGTTTAGGGTTAGGGTGAGGCTTAGGCTTATCTTTAGAGAGTGTTAGGGTAATGGTTAGGGTAAGGTTATTGTAATCATTTGGATTACAGTTGCGGTTAAGATTCCAGGTAGGTTTAGGGTTAATGTTAGGGTTAGGGTTAGGGTTAGGGTTAAATTTTGTGTTAGGGTTAGAGTTAGGGTTACGGTTAGGGTTGGTTTAAGCATTAGGGTTAGGGTTACGTTTAGGATTATGGTTTGTGTGAGTTTTAGGGTTAGGGTTTGGGTAAAGGTTAGGTTTTGGATTGTTGTAAGCATTAGTGTAAGTGTTAGGGTTAGGGTAGGGTTAGATTTAAGATATGAGTTAGGGTGAGGGTGAGGGTGTAGGTGAGGTATAGGGCAAGGGTTGGTGTAAGCATTAGTTTTAGGGTTAAGGTTAGGGTTTGTGTTAGGATTAGGGTGAGGCTTTGGGTTAGAGAGTGTTAGGGTTAAGGTTAGGGTTAGGGTTGGTGTAAGCATTTGGATTAGGTTGGGGTTAGGGTTCCAGGTAGGTTTAGGGTTCATGTAAGGGTTAGCGTTTGTGTTAGGGTTAGGGTTAGGGTTAGGGTTATGCTTCTGTTTTTGTTAGGGTTGGTGTAAGTATTAGGTTTAGGGTTAGGGTTAGAGTTTGTGTTAGGGTTAAGTTTCTGTGTTAGGGTTAAGGATATGGTTTCGGTTCTGGTTATATTTAGGTTTAGGGTTAGAGAGTGTTAGGGTTAGGGTTCTTGTTGGTGTAAGCATTTGGGTTACAGTTGACGTTAGGGTTAGGGTTAGAGTTTCTGTTAAGGTTCGGTTTAGGGTTAGGGTTAGTTTAGAGTTAGAGTTCAGGTTAGCGTTAGGTTAGAGTTAGGGAGTCTTAGTGTTACCGTTAGGGTTGGTGTAAGCATTACGGTTAGGGTTAGGGTTACGGTTCGTGTTAGGGTTGGTTTTAGCGTTAGGGTTAGTGTTAGAGTTAGGGAGTGTTTGGGTTAGGGTTAGGGTTGGTGTAAGCATTTATGTTTTGGTAGGTGTTTGGTTCCAGGTACATTTAGGGTGAGGGTTAGGGTTAGAGTTAGGTTTAGGGTTTGTGTTAGAGTTAGGGTTAGGGTTAGGGTTTGGGTAAGGGATAGGTTTAGGTTTGGTGTAAGCATTAGTGTTAGTGTCAGTTTTAGGGTTGGTGTAAGCATTATAGTTAGGGTTAGGGTTTGTGTTAGCTTTATGGTTAGGGTTAGGTTTAGGATTAGAGTTAGGGTTATGTTTAGGGTTGTTGTAAGCATTAGGGTTAGGGTTAGGGTTAGGGTTTGTGTTACTTTTATGGTTAGGGTTTGTATTAGGTTTGGTGTAAGCATTGGGTTTTGGGGTAGGGTTAGTGTTAGTGTTATGGTTAGTGCTACGGTCCGGCTTAGGGTTTGGTGTAGGGTCAGGGTTGTTGTAAGTATTATCTTTAGGGTTAGGGTTAGGGTTAGGCTTGGTGTAATCACATTGATTACGGTTGGGGTTACAATTCCAGGTAAGTTTAGGGTTAATATTAGGATTAGTATTAGGTTTCTGGTTTGTGTTAGTGTTATGGTTAGGGTTAGGGTTGGTGTAAGCATTTTGTTAGGGTTAGGGTTAGGGTTTGTGTTACGGTTATGGTTAGGGTTAGCTTTAGGGTTAGGTTTACGTGAACATTAGGGTTAGTGTTAGGGTTAGGGTTGGTGTAGGCATTAGGGTTAGGGTTAGGGTTTGTGTTAGCGTTAGGGTTAGGGTTCGGTTTAGGATTAGGGTTAGGATTTGTGTTAGGGTTGGGGTTAGGGTTAGGGTTAGGGTTGGCGTAAGTTTTAGGGTTAATGTTGGGATTTGGCTGCAGGTAGGTTTAGGGTTAGGTTTAGGATTTGTGTTAGGGTTACGGTTAGGATTAGCGTTCTGGTTGGTGTAAGCATTAGGGTTAGGGTTAGGGTTAGGGTGAGGGTGAGGGTTAGGTTAGGGTTGGTGTATACATTAGGTTTATTTTTAGGGTTCGGATTAGGGTTTGGGTTTGTGTTAGGGTTAGGGTGGAGTTATGGTTATTGTTGGTGTAAGCATTAGGGTTAATTTTAGGTTTAGGGTTATGGTTAGGGTTTCTGTTAGGGTTAGGGTTAGGGTGAGGTTTAGGGTTATGGTTAGGGTTGGTGTAAGCATTAGGTTTAGGGATAGGGTTAGGGTTTCGGTTAGGGTTAGTGTTAGGCTTAGATTTAGAGAGTTTTCGGGTCTGGTTGGTGTAATCATTGGAATTATTTTTGGAATTTGAGTTTTTGGTATGTTTAGGGTTAATGTTAGTTCTAAGGTTATGATTAGGTATTGTGTTAGGGTTAGGGTTAGGGTTAGGCTTAAGGTTAGGGTTTTTGTAATCATTAGTTTTAGGGTTTGGGTTAGAGTTGGTGTAAGCGTTAGGTTTAGGTTTTGTGTTAGGGTTGGTTTGAGCATTATGGTGATGGTTAGTGTTAGGGTTAGGGTTAGTGTTAGGGTTAGTGTTAAGGTTAGGGTTAGTGTTAGGTTTAGGGATTAGGTTTGGTGTAAGTATTAGCTTTAGTGTTAGGGTTAGGGTTAGGGTTGTTGTAATTATTTGGATTTCGGTTGGGGCTAGGCTCCAGGTAGATTTAGGTTTAATGTTAGGATTAGTATTAAGATTCTGGTTTGTGTTGGGTGTATGGTAAGGGTTAGGGTTAGGGTTGGTGTAGCATTAGCGTTAGGGTTACGGTTAGGGTTAGGGTTAGGGTTAGCGTTAGGGTTAGGTTTAGGGTTAGTGTTACAGTTAGGGGGTGTTAGTGTTAGGGTTAGGGTTGGTGTAAGCATTACGTTTAGGGTTAGGGTTAGGGTTAGGGTTTGTGTTAGGGTTGTGTTTAGGGTTAGGGTTAGTGTTAGAGTTAGGGAGTGTTTGGGTTAGGGTTTATAGTGCCGGTGAGGACGACAGGGTTTCTGGGTGGATTCATTTCCTGTGGGTAGCCGGCAGGTTCGCATATTCCAGGACCACAGGCTGGTGGGGCCCAGACCGCAGAGCGGCAGACAGATCGGCCTTGGCCTGGGGCAGGTGGGCTTAGGTGGGGCTCCCTAGAGCAGCGAACAGGTGGAGGTGGGGTTGTCAGCTCTTTTGGTCGTAGTTGGTCACGACTTAGAACAGTGTTACAGCTCAGTGTCACTGGCCAATGTCAGGCTGGTCCGCGGACAGCTCTACAGGTGCCTCCTCTTCTGACCAATGTTACAGCTCCACTGTCAGGGACAACCTAGGGCCGTCCCCGCCGCTGTTGTGGTCAAGGTCACGTTCCACTGCTGCTTCCCTTCTTCGCGGTCGCTGGAATCGCCGTTTGGAGCCCCCTTCTGCTGCTGCCACCTCCGCTGCTACCACCCTCTGGGTGCCACAGTCGCCCGCCGTGGACGCAGTCAGCACCGCGGTGCCCCGGCTGCCGCTGTCGCCGAAACTGCCACTGCCGCTGCCTCTGCCACCGCCGCCGTCTTTCCCGAAGAATCACCAGGAGCCAGGAGTCTTCAGGAGCGTTTATTCAACCACGGCCTGGTCTCCGAGGAACAAGACCCCGAGCCTCCAAATCTTAGGGTATTTATACAGAAATCAGCCAATCAGAGGGTTATTTTTTAGTATCCTTCATTTGTATAAGGGACCTTCACACTATTGGTTAGTTCAACGGGAGGTGGGGGCTTCCTATCCTGGTGATGGGATGAGTGTCACGTAGGCAGGTGGACCCCCATAGAGTACCAGGGCAATTGCCCCTAAACCATCCGGCCTGGGGTCATGGCCTTTTAGCAGAGCTAGTGAAGCAGGGTTACAGAGGCAGGAAAATAGCACCGAGCAGGGGCAAATTATTTAGATTTTAAACCGTTCCTCAGGATAGGGTTAGTGTAAGCATTTGTGTTACGGTTGGGATTTGGTTCAAGGTACATTTAGGGTTAGGGTTAGGGTTAGAGTTAGGGTTAGGGTTTGTGTAAGGGTTAGGGTTGGGGTTTGGGTAAGGGATAGGTTTAGGGTAGGTGTAAGCATTAGTGTTAGTGTTAGGGATAGGGTTAAGTTTAGGGTTAGGGTTAGGGTTTGTGTTAGCTTTACGGTTAGGGTTAGGATTAGAGTTAGGGTTAGTTTTAGGGTTGGTGTAAGCATTAGGGTTAGGGTTAGGGTTAGGGTTTGTGTTAGGGTTAGGGTTAGGGTTTGTATTAGGGTTGGTGTAAGCATTAGGGTTTGGGGTAGGGTTAGTGTTAGTGTTATGGTTAGTATTACGGTCCGGCTTAGGGTTAGGTGTAGGGTTAGGGTTGTTGTAAGTATTATGTTTAGGGTTAGGGTTAGGATTAGGGTTAGGGTTGGTGTAATCACTTGGATTAAGGTTGCAGTTTCGGTTCCAGGTAAGTTTAGGTTTAATATTAGGATTAGTATTAGGTTTCTGGTTTGTGTTAGTGTTATGGTTAGGGTTAGGATTAGGATTGGTGTAAGCATTAGGGTTAGGGTTAGGGTGAGGGTGAGGGTGAGGGTGTTGGTTGTGGTTAGGTGCGATGGACCGGCTCGGCCGGGAGCAATCAGTCCGACGGGAACAGGACCCCGGGAATGGTGGGCAAGGATTCGGCGAGTGACAAACAGACACGACAACTCAAGGCAGTTGTATCTGAGTGCATTTTGTAAAAGCAAAGCATCAGCTTATATACAATAGATTATTGCAAAGGGACATTTTCTTGCTTATTCATGTGGTTACATTTCTACAAACAATTATTCCAGGGAGGTAAGCAGGTCTGATGAAAAAAGATTGTTCTCTAATAGCCTGGTGACAGACTGCAGTTGCTGTTTCTTGTGGACACAGTTTGGCACCAGCTGCAGTTTTAATCATTAAGCGATTAGCTCTCATTGTGTTTTGTGCCTTACATTGGTTTTAATATTAACTTGTCTATTTTTCTTAGCTTTTCTTCCTCTATGGCTTTTTAAGTTATAGATTTCTATTATAATTTTCTTTTTAGGAATTCTCAAAAATAGTCCTAGGTAGGTTTACTAAAGCTAGTGACTTAATGGTTTTTATTCTATACTGCTTGCCATCCTTGTCCAGTCTCCTGTCAGAAGGCTTCATAGAACTATAAAGGAACATTGAGCCTTTGCCGCACATAAACAATATTATTCCAGCCATAAAGATAAGAGCAAAGAGAGTACAGCCAGGAATGCCAAGACCACCAGAGATGCAGCCGAATCCAGGAGGCATCCTTCCTTGAAGCTTCCGCCTCGGCCCGGCGATTTCTCACGCAGGCTCCACTGGAGGTGGCGTGACATCTCTTCCCTTTTTATTTTTTAAATGAAGTTCATAAATGTCTCGGCGAAGGGAGGAGACAGAAGAGTAGATTATTTTGAAGAGGACTGGAAAAATAAAAATAATAAGTAAAATTATTCCGGCAATAATAGCGATGGTAATTATAGTATGAAGCCAACTGAAAGGATTAAGTGATTGTAATCCTCTCTTCAATGATTCTGCTAAATCGCCCAAATCTTCTACATCTAAATGAGCTTTGCTGATTGTAGAAATTTCTTCCTGTAATCATTCTATATTATGGGAAATATCACTATCTTTCCAAACTCCTAACAAATGATTCTTGGTTGCATTCCAATTAAAAGAAGTGTTATATTTTAATGGTGTCACACATATATATTTGTAACTAGTATGGCACCTAGTGGAGAGCTGTACCTTTAAATTTTGTACTTCTTGCCCAATTGCTAAAACGGCTTCTTCTAAGGCGTTTACTTTCATTTCTAACTTACGGTCTATGGCTTGCTGTTCAGCCAGGGCTATTCAAACGTTTTTGCTTAAATCATTTACAAAATGAGCTGTTTTTACTTCTTCTACTAAGGCAGCAGTAGAAACGGCTAGAGAGGTTAAAATTGCTATTAAGGCACTTATTCCTAATACAAGGCTAACTACAAAACGCTTAGGTCGCAACAAAAGATCAAGATTTTTCAAAGTTTGTAAAGCAGCATTATCAAACCATGGATCCTCTTTTAAATCAACAGGTAACATAACATATTCCGGTCGCTGTAGTAAAATTATAACAGAATATTGCTTATCCAAATTTGAAGTCAAACAATTTGTCAAAATACAAGATCGAGATTTTATATAATATGATTTTCCTTGATTAATTATAGTTACATTTTTTGGTTTTCCTGCTAAGATGCCAAATAGATACCCAACACATGCTCTTATCCCAATGGAAGTAGAAACTGTTTCTTTTGGTTTCTTTAGAAGTAACATGTTGGCTGCAGCAAAAAGTCGAAACAGCCCAGGGTGCACACCAGTTTTATTATGAGCGGTTGAATGGCTCACAAAGACCGGTGCTACCCATCCAGGCGTGAACCATCTTCTAATTGGCTCACCAAGTGTATTAGGGGTGTATCCCCCAAATTTTTCAGAACTATATTTCAAATAATCGGTATAATCATAATCAGGACTTTCTACTGAATAATCATAGATGTAATCATTTGACCCATAAGGCTGATGTACTGAAGCCTTTTGAAATCCACATTCTAACCATTTAGGTGATTTTATAAAAGAATCCCAAAATTGATCTTTATCATGATAAATTTGAAAACAATTTGGTAATGGCATATTTTCTGAAGGTAAAATATAAGATTCATTATAATTATAATAACCTAATGTCATAATTCCAATTTCCCACATTAACCTTTTGTCATTCTGGTCACCAGAGTTTCTATCAGGTGCATCAGTAAGTAAAGTTCTGTAATTAATTGGTAAGCAACCTGAAGGCACTCTGCCTCTTATTGTTACACAGATTGGGGTAGTATCAGACATTCCTTCATAGTCAATGACCTGTGACGTCTGATGAGAAGAAGTAAAATCTTCATATCCGCCCAAAAGCTGGGTATTATTAGTCATTATTTTGATTTGCGTTTCTTCGCCCCATCCTACAGGATGAAGAAAGGGTGGATGTGGAACATAAGCCCAATAGATGTCACCAGAGACAGTTACTACCTGTGCAGTCAAAATTGCAAGCATAGCAAGGAAGATATTTTCAAAAGTGAGAGGCTTTCCTGCAGAAGCCACGGTGTTTTCTGCTTCACGAGTCAGTTTCTTTATCTGGCCCCAGGTGGGAGGTGTCGCCTCTTTCGTTGTCTTCGCTTGCCGGGCAGAGAGGTTGAGTGTCTTCAGCTTCCGTGTCATTTTTCTGATTTGTGTTCTGCGCCTTCTCCTTCCTTCTGTCTGGGTCTTCATTGTAGGGTCGGATGAGTCTGTCTGGGATCCAGATGGGTGCTTCAGCATCCTGTGGAAATACACATGCATATCCTCTTCCCGAGGTTATTAGTACATCAGGCCCTTTCCAGGTGCCTGTTAACAAGTCCTTCCAATGTACTTTGGGTTGAATTTTTAGTAACTGTGGTCCCCAGTGTCTCTGCATTGGGGTCAATCCTTCTTCATTAGTGTTTAAATAGTTTATAGTAAATAAAGCATGGTTCAGTAATTGATGAGGGGAGTAATATTGATTACTGGCTTTTAATCTTTGCAATTGTAACTTTATATTCTGATGGGCTCTTTCAATAATTGCTTGTCCCTGAGGATTATAGGGAATTCCTGTACTATGGGCGATTTTCCAGGTTTGACAAAATTTACTAAAAGCTTGAGATGTATAAGCAGGAGCATTATCAGTTTTTATTTTTTGAGGCAAACCTAAGACTAAAAAACAAGCTATTAAATGCTGAATAACATCTTTCACTGCTTCTCCTGTTCTTGCTGTAGCCATTACCGCTTGGGAGTATGTATCTATGGTTACATGTACATATTCTAACCTACCAAATTCTGATATATGGGTTACATCCATTTGCCACAATACTTGTGCCCTCAGGCCTCTGGGGTTAACACCCATTTTTAGAGAATGATGGACTTCTGGACACCAATTGCAGTTTTTTACTATTTGTCTTGCTTGTTCTCTAGTTATTTGGAACATTCTTTTTAATGCCAAGGCATTTTGATGATGAAGTTGATGACTTTCCTGCGCTTGCTCAAGTGCAGTACCTATTATTTCTTTTGTAAGCATATCTGCAATAGTATTGCCTAAAGAAAGAGGGCCTGGCAAGTTAGAATGTCCTCTAATATGACCCACAAATACTTTCTCTCGCCTATTTTGAATGACCTTTTGTAATTGTTGTAATAAGGGCAGAATACGTGAGGAGCCTGAAAGTAATGCAGTTTCTATGGCAGGAAACAAATTAACTATATACTTGGAATCAGTGTAAAGGTTCATGCATTGAGGCACGTTCTCGAGAGCTAAAATTACTGCTATAATTTCTGCCTGTTGAGCAGAAATATTTTGAGTTCTTTTTATAATTGGGGGCTGCCCAGGTAAATGGACAGCGGATATTCCATTAGAAGATCCATCAGTAAAAACTAGCATGGCTTTATCTAGAGGTTCTTGACTTATTTTTAAAGGAAAAATTATCTCAGTTTCTTCCACAAATTTTAACAACGGATTTTGAGGTAAATGATATTTTATTTGCCCTGAATAATTTTGTAACGCTAGTCCCCAATCATCATTAGTCTGTAACAAATAATCTACTTCCTGTCGCTTATAGGGGACAATTATATTATGCATTTCTTTGCCAAATAATTCTCGTGATCTTATTCTCCCTTTAATAATCAATTGACTACACAAATATATATAGGATGAGACCATTTTGACTTGTGTGTGTGGTAAATGCAACCATTCCAATACTCCATTTTGCCACAAACACCCAGTCGGGGTATATTTTGTTTTAATAATAATTAAATCCCATTCTTTATCATAATTTAATTGTTTAACCTTTGCTTCTTGCAATTTGTCTTCTATTAAATTAATCTTTTGTAATGCCTCAGTAGTTAATTTTCTAGGAGATTTAGGATTAGCTTCCCCTTTTAAAATATCAAATAGTGGATGTAACTCTCCTGTGGTTATTTTTAAATAAGGTCTCACCCAATTTATGTTTCCTAATAACTTTTGGAAATCATTCAATGTCTTTAATTTGTCCAATCGAATATGCATTTTTTGAGAAATAATACTATCATTATTTATATTTTTACCTAAATAATTTAATGGCCTATTATATTGAATTTTGTCTGGAGCAACAACTAATCCATAAGCATTTAAACTTTTCACCATTTTTTGTAAAACTTTTTCAGTTATTTCTCTTTTTTTATTTGCTATCAATATATCATCCATATAATGTATTATATAAGTATCTGGATTCTCATTTCTAACATCAGTCAATGCTTTATCTACAAATTTTTGACACAGAGTAGGACTATTTTTCATCCCTTGGGGTAAAACCTTCCACTGATATCGTTGAAATGGTCTTTTAAAATTACTAGAGGGGATGCTAAAAGCAAACCTTTGACAATCTTGAGGATTTAACTTGATGGTAAAGAAGCAGTCCTGCAGATCTATAATAATGATAAAGTAATTTTCAGGAACTGCTACTGGAGAAGGGAGGCCAGGTTGTAATGCCCCCATGTCATACATGGTACTATTAATTGCTCTTAAGTCTTGTAGCAATCGCCATTTTCCTGATTTTTTCTTAATAGTAAAAATAGGTGTATTCCATGGACTATTAGATTCTTCTAAATGCCCCAACTTTACTTGTTCAGCCACTAGTTGTTCCACAGCTTGTATTTTTTCTTCTGTTAGGGGCCACTGATCCACCCACACTGGCTGATCATCTTTCCATACTATTTTATCTGCGTATAACTCATCAGTGGCCCCTAGAAAAAATTTTGTTCATCATCTAAATTTTTCGTGGTTAGTTTTATTTCCATGTCATGCATGATATCTCTCCCCCATAAGGAAAAAGGTAAAGACATAATAATATAAGGTTGAAAATTTCCTGATTTATCTTCACATTCCCACTTTAATATTTTAGAGCTTTGTGCCACATTAGTTGCTAATCCTAATCCTACTAAGGTTGAAGATGTATTAATAACTGGCCAAGTATTGGGCCAATCTTTTCCTGATATACATGATCTATCTGCTCCAGTGTCTAATAACCCTGTTATAGATTTTCCTTCTATTTTTATAGTTTTAAAAGGTCTTTCTTTATCTATCTCTTGTGTCCAGGCTATGACTCCAGTTGACCCAAACCCCTCACTTCCTCTTATTTCTTTTAGACATGGGTTTGGAAACTTCACATAATTAAGCAATAAAATCTGGGCTATTCTTTGATCTTTATGTATCTGGACTACTTCTTTTAATGGTCTAACCATGATTTTTACTTGTCCCATAAAATCTGAATCTATTACCCCTGGTAGGACTTCAAAATTTCTTTTAAAGTTGGAACTTCTTCCTATGATTAGTCCAAAAGTTCCCTCAGGCAATGGCCCTTTTAAATATGAATCTACAAGCTGCACCCCATCCATAAGGGATAATATATAATCATGTTGGGATGCAAGATCAAGCCCTGCACTCCCTGGAGTTGCTCTAGGCAGCTCGTGTATGGTAAATTCTGGTGCTAATGGGTTCAAAGGTGATTGTTCGGGTTCCTTAGGAACCGCCCCTCTTTCGTTTACGGGGCTGAGGGGATGCCCCCCTCCTCGTTTTTTGGCTTTTCCTTCTCAGTTAGAGGAGTTCCATCCTTATGGAACTTGGACCTGCATTCATTTTTCCAATGCCGGCCTTTTCTACACCTAGGGCATAATCCTCTTGGGATGCCCTTGCCACCCATTGGGTTTGACCCCTTTTTTATTTTTATGTGGGGGCAATGTTTACTTATATGACCTGTTTGTCCACATGCAAAACAGGTGACCCCCCCTTTTTGGGGGCCTTTTTCTTTCTTTAAATTCTGAATATATGCGCCGAAATTCTCTCTCTTCATAGCTGCAGCATATGCCATTCCTTGAATGGCTGCTGGTGAGGCATCTATACATACTTTCCTGGACACCTTACTCCCTCCTTTGAGCATGTGTCCCAAGACTGACAAGAACAACCCTTTGCTCCTGGATTGTGAATGCCTCATGGTGCTTTACCTTCTCGTCCTCTAAACCTGATGATCCTTTATCAGGGAGCCTGCAGCGCTCTGACGAGGTCCTATCCTTGCCTGAAAATAATAAGAAGTAAAAGAAAAGAAGAAAGCTTACCGTCCCGATGAATTCTCAGGTCCCCGTTCGGGCGCCACCTGCGACGGACCGGCTCGGCCGGGAGCAATCAGTCCGACGGGAACAGGACCCCGGGAACGGTGGGCAAGGATTCGGCGAGTGACAAACAGACACGACAACTCAAGGCAGTTGTATCTGAGTGCATTTTGTAAAAGCAAAGCATCAGCTTATATACAATAGATTATTGCAAAGGGACATTTTCTTGCTTATTCATGTGGTTACATTTCTACAAACAATTATTCCAGGGAGGTAAGCAGGTCTGATGAAAAAAGATTGTTCTCTAATAGCCTGGTGACAGACTGCAGTTGCTGTTTCTTGTGGACACAGTTTGGCACCAGCTGCAGTTTTAATCATTAAGCGATTAGCTCTCATTGTGTTTTGTGCCTTACATTGGTTTTAATATTAACTTGTCTATTTTTCTTAGCTTTTCTTCCTCTATGGCTTTTTAAGTTATAGATTTCTATTATAATTTTCTTTTTAGGAATTCTCAAAAATAGTCCTAGGTAGGTTTACTAAAGCTAGTGACTTAATGGTTTTTATTCTATACTGCTTGCCATCCTTGTCCAGTCTCCTGTCAGAAGGTTAGGGTTAGGGTTAAGGTTTGTGTTACGGTTCGGGTGGGGTTAGGGTTAGGGAAGGTGTAAGCATTAGGGTTAATTTTAGGTTTAGGGTTATGTTTAGGGTTTCTGTTAGGGTTAGGTTTAGGGTGAGTTTTAGGGTTATGGTCTGGGTTGGTGTAAGCATTAAGTTTAGGAATAGGGTTAGGGTTTGGGTTATGGTTAGGGTTAGGCTTAGAGTTAGAGAGTGTTCGGGTTAGGGTTGATGTAATCATTTGGATTATGGTTTGGGTTTGAGTTCCAGGTAGGTTTAGGGTTAATGTTAGGGCTAGGGTTAGGGTTAGGGTTAGGCTTAAGGTTAGGGTGGTTGTAATCATTAGTTTTAGGGTTAAGGTTATGATTATGGTTTGTGTTAGGGTTATTGATAGGGTTGGAGTTAGGGTTAGGGTTAGGGTTAGGGTTGGTGTAAGCATTAGGTTTAGTGTTTGTGTTAGGGTTGGTGTAAGCATTATGGTGAGGGTTAGGGTTAATGTTAGTGTTAGTGTTAGTGCTAAGGTCAGGGTTAGTGTTAGGTTTAGGGTTAGGGTTAGTGCAAGTATTAGGTTTAGGGTTAGGGTTAGGGTTGGTGTAAGTATTACATTTAGGGTTAGGGTTAGGGATCGGTTTAGGGTTGTTGCAATCATTTGGATTACAGTTGGGGTTATAGTTAGGGTTAGGGTTAAGGTTAGCTTTAGGGTGAGCGTTTCTGTTAAGATTAGGGTTACAGGTTGTGTTAGGGTTAGGTTTAGTGTGAGGGTTAGGGTTAGGGTTAGTGTTAGGGTTGGGGAGTGTTTGCTTTAGGGTTAGGGTTTTCGTAAGCATTTGGGTTACGGATGGGTTTTGGTTCCAGGTACGTTTAGGGTTACGTTAGGGTTAGAGTTAGGATTAATGCTTGTGTTAGGGTAGGGGTTAGGGTTTGGGTAAGGGTTAGTTTTAGGGTTGGTTTAAGCATTAGTGTTAGTGTTAGGTTTGGGGTTAGGCTTAGGTTTGGGTTTAGAGTTAGTTTAGGGTTTGTGTTAGGGTTAGGGTGGGGTTAGGGTTAGGGTTAGAGTTAGGCATAGGGTTGGAGAGTGTTAGGCTTAGGGTTAGGGTTACGGTTGGTGTAATCATTTGGATTACGCTAGGGTTTAGCATCAAATGTAGGTTTAGGATTAATGTTATGGTTAGGGTTAGGGTTAGCGTTTGTGTTAGGGTTGCGGTTAGAGTGAGGGTTATGGTTACGGTTAGGGTTAGGGTTTCTGTTAGGGTTAGTGTTAGGGTTAGTGTTATGGTTATGGTTAGGGTTGGTATAAGCAATAAGGTTAGGGTTAAGGTTATGGATAGTGTTTGTTTTAAGGGTAGGGTTAGCGTTTGGATAAGGGTGAGGTTGGGTTGGTGTAAGCATTAGTGCTAGTGTTAAGGTGAGGGTTAGGGTTAGTTTCAGGTTAGGGTTATGGTAAGGTTTTGTGGTAGGGTTAGCGTGGGGTTAGGGTTGGTGTAAGCATTATGGTTAGGGTTAGTATTAGGGTTTGTGTTAGGGTTAGGGTTAGATTTAGTGTAAGAGAGTGTTAGGGTAGGGTTAGGATTACGGTTGGTGTAAAAATTTGGATTACAGTTGGTGTTAGGGTTCCAGGTAGGTTTAGGGTTAATGTTAGGGTTAGGATTAGATTGAGGCTTAAGGTTGGTGTAAGCATTAGGGTTAGGGTTACTGTTAGGATTAGCGTGTGTTATAAGTTTAGGGTTAGGGTTAGTGTTAGAGTTAAGGTTATTTTTAGGGTTAGTGTAAGCATTTGGTTTAGGGTTAGGTTTAGTGTTAGGGTTAGGGTTAGGGTGAGTGTGAGGGTTAGGTTTAGAGTTAGGGTTCGTGTAAGCATTATGATTATGGTTAGGGTTAGGTATAGGGTTAGAATTTCTGCTAGAGTTAGGGTTAGGGTGAGTGTAGGGTTTAGGGTTAAGGTTAGGGTTGGTGTAACCATTAGGTTTACTGTTAGGATTAGGGTTTGTGATGGGGTTATGGTTAGGGTTAGGTTTAGAGTGTTAGGTTTAGGATTAGGGTTGTTGTAATCATTTGGATTACGGTTGGGGTTAGGGTTCCAGATATGTTTAGGGCATGTGTTAGGTTTAGGGTTAGGGTTGTGGTTTGTGTTAGGTAAGGGTTAGGGTTAGAGTTAGGGTTATTGTTAGGGTTAGTGTAAGCATTAGGTTTAGGGTCAGGATTAGCATTAGGGCTTGTAAGCGTTAGGTTTAGGGTTAGGGTTAGTGCTAGTGTTAGGTTTTGTGTTAGGGTTAGGGTTAGGGTGAGGGTTAGTCTTAGGCTTAGAGAGTGTTAGGGTTAGGGTTAGCGTGAGGGTTGGTGTAATCAATTGGATTATGGTTGGGGTTTGGGATCCAGGTAGTTTTAGGGTTAATGTTAGGGTTAGGGTTTGTGTTAGCATTAGGGTTAGATTGAGAGTTAGGATTGGTGTAAGCATTAGGGTTAGGTTTATGGTTAGGGTTAGGGTTTGTGTTAGGGTAAGGATGCAGGTTAGGTTTAGAGTTATTGTTATTGTTATGGTTAGTGTAAGCATTAGGTTTAGTTTTAGGGTTAGGGTTAGGATTAGTGAAAGCATTAGGTTTAGGGTTAGGTTTAGTGTTAGGGTTAGGATTTATGTTAGGGTTATGGTTAGGGTTTCTTTTAGGTTGGTGTAAGGGTTAGGATTACTGTTAAGGTTAGGGTTTGTGTTTTTTGTTAAAGTTATGGTTAGGGTTACGGTTGGTGTAAGCAATAGGGTTAGGGTTACTTTTAGGTTTAGGGTTTGTGTTCGGGGTAGGTTTAGGGTTTGGGTAAGGGTGAGGTTTCGTTTGTGTAAGCATTAGTGCTAGTGTTAGGGTTAGGGTTAGATTTAGGGTTAGCGTTAGGGTTAGGTTGATGGTGAGGGTGATGTTTAGGGTTAGGGTTGGTGTAAGCAGCAGTTTGAGGGTTAGGGTTAGGCTTAGTGTTGGAGAGGGTTAGGTTTAGGGTTAGGTTTAGGGTTAGGGTTTAGTTAAAGTTGGTGTAATCATTTGGATTAACTTGGGGTTAGGGTTCCAGGTAGGTTAAGGGTTAATGATAGGGTTAGAGTTTGTGTTAGGTTTAGTTTTAGGGTTTGTGTTAGTGTTAGAGTTAGGTTTTGAGGTAGAGTTAGGGTTAGGGTTTGGGTAAGCGTTAGGTTTAGAGTTGGTGAAAGCATTAGTGCTAGTGTTAGGGTTGCGGTTAGGGTTAGGTTTAGGCTTAGGTTATGTTGAGGGTGAGGGTGAGGGTGAGGGTGAGGGTGAGGGTTAGGGTTAGGGTTAGGGTTAGGGTTAGGGTCGGTGTAAGCATTAGATTTAGAGTTAGGGTTAGGGTTAGGTTTTGTGTTAAGATTACGGTTGGGGTTAGGGTTAGTGTACTCATTATGGTTAGGGTTAGGTTTAGAGTTACATTTAGGGTTTGTGTTAGAGTTAGTGTTAGGGTTTGTGTAAGGGTTAAGTTTAGGGTTGGTGTAAGCATTAGTGTTAGTGTTAGGGTTAGGGATAGTGTTAGGTTTAGTGTTAGGGTTAGGATGAGGTTGAGAGTTGGGGTTAGGTTTAGGGTTTGTGTTTTCATTAGGGTTAGAGTTAGGGTTAGGGTTTGTGTTAGGGTTTTATTTAGGATTTGGGTAAGTGTTAGGTTTAGGGTTGGTGTTAGCATTAGTGTTAGTGCTAGAGTTAGGGTTAGGTTTAGGTTTAGGGTTAGGCTGAGGCTGAGAGTAAGAGTTAGGGTTAGGGTTGGTATAAGCATTAGGGTTAGTGTTACGGTTTGTGTTAGGGTTAGGGTTAGGGTGGGGTTTGGGTTAGGGTTCTTGTAAGCATTAGGGTTACGCTTAGGGCTAGTGTTAGGGTTAGGGTTAGGGTTAGGGTTAGGTTTGGTGTAAGCATTAGGTTTAGCGTTAGGGTTTGTGTTTGTGTTAGGGTTAGGCTTAGGCTTAGGTTTAGAGAGTGTTAGGGTTAGGGTTAGGTTAGTGTTTGCGCAATCATTTGGATTAAGTTGGTATTAGTGTTCCAGGTAGGTTTGGGGTTATGTTAGGGTTAGGGTTATGGATAGGGTTTGTGATACGGTTATGGTTAGGATTAGGGTTAGGGTTAAGGTTAGGGTTAGGGTTGTTGTAAGCATTAGGTTTAGGGTTATGGTTATTTTTAAGGTTTGTGTTAGGGTTAGGGTTAGTGTTAGGTTTAGGGTTAGGTTAGGGTTAGGGTTAGGGTTACTATTAGAGTTAGGGTTAGGGTTACGTTTGGTATAAGCAACAGGGTTGGGCTTAGGTTTAGAGAGTGATAGGGTTAGTGCTAGTGTTGATGTAAGCATTTGGGTTAGAGTCAGGTTAAGGGTTATGGTTTGTGTTAGGGTTAGGGTTAGGGTGGGGTTAAGGTTAGGGTTTGTGTAAGCATTAGTTTTAGGATTAGGGTTAGGGTTTCTTTTAGGGTTAGGGTTAGGCTTAGGATTACAAAGTGTTATGGTTAGCGTTAGGGTTGGTGTAAGCATTAGGTTTAGGGTTAGGGTTAGGGTTTGTGTTAATGTTAAGGTTAGGGTTAAGGTAGAGAGCGTTCGGGTTAGGGTTAATGTTGGTGTAAATATTTGGGTTACGGTTGTGGTTAGGGTTCAATGTAGGCTTATGATTAGGGCTAGGTTTAGGGTTTTTGTTTGGGTTATGGTTGGTTTTAGGGTCAGATTTGGTGTAAGCATTAGGGTTAGGGTTAGGGTTAGGGTTTGTGTTATGTTTGGTTTAGGGTTAGGTTTAGGCTGAGGGTGAGGTTTAGAGTTAGGGATAGCATTGGTGTAAACAGTAGTGTTAGGGTTAGGGTTAGCGTTAGTGTTACGGTGAGGGTTAGGGTTAGGGTTAGGGATAGGATTGGCGTAAACATTTTGTTATGGTTAGGGTTAGGGTTAGGGTTAGGGTTAAAGTTAGGGTTAGGATTTGGGTAAGGTTTAGGGTTACGTTTTGGCAAGGGTTAGGGTTACGGTTACCGTTTGTGTTAGGGTTAGGTTCAGAGAGTGTTAGGATTATGAATAGGTTTGGTGTAAGCATTTGTGTTAAGGTTGGGCTAAAGGTTCCAGGTAGGCTTAGCGTTAGGTTTAGTGTGGCTGTTTGTGTTAGGGTTACGGTTGGGGTTAGGGTTAGAATGGTGTATGATTTAGGGTTAGGGTTAGTGTGATAATTTGTGTTAGGGTTAGGGTTAGAGTTACGGATAGGGTTAGGATTGGTGTATTCATTACGTTTAGGGTTAAGTTTAGTGTTTGTTTAAGGGTTAGGGTTAGTATAAGGGTTAGAGAGTGTTATCGTTAGCGTTATGCTTGGGGTAAGCATTTGGGTAGTGGTTGGGGTTAGGGTTCCAGGTAGGCTTAGGGTTAGCGTTAGGGTTAGTGTATGTTTTAGGGTTAGGGTTAGGGTTAGGGTTTACTTTAGGGTTAGGGTTAGCTTTGGTGTAAGCATTAGGGTTAGGGTTAGGGTTAGGGTTAGTGTTAAGGTTAGGGTTCAGATTAGGGTTAGGGTTAGTGTTAGGGTTGTTGTTCGGATTAGGGTTAGTGTTACTGTTAGGGTTAGGGTTTCGATTAGGCTTAACGTAAGGATTGGGTTTAGGGTTACAGTTACGTTTAATGTTAGGCTTAGTGTTAGGGTTAGGGTTTGATTTAGCCTTTTATTTAGGGTTAGAATTAGGGTTACGGTCAGGGTTAGCGTTAGGGTTAGGGTGAGGCGAGGGTGAGGTTTAGGGTTAGGGTTAGGGTTAGGGTTGCTAAAAGCATTTGGGTTACGATTGAGGTTAGTGTTCTAGGTAGGGTTAGGGTTGCATTAGGGTTAGGGTTTTTGTAAGGGTTAGGGTGTGGTTAGGGTTAGGGTTGTTGTAAGCATTAGGGTTAGGGTTAGGGTTACGGTTGAGGTTTGTGTTAGGGTTTGGGTTAGGGTTAGTGTTAGGGATTGGCTTTGTGTTAGGGTTAGGGTTAGGGTTAGTGTAAGTATTAAGGGTTTGTTTTAAGGTTGGTGTATGGGTTAGGGTTAGTGTTAGGTTTTGGGTTGTTGTAGTCATTAGGGTTAGGGTTAGGGTGAGGGTGATGGTAAGGGTTAGGGTTAGGTTTAGGGTTGGTGTATGCTTTAAGTTAAGGGTTAGGGTTAGGTTGATGGTTTGTGTTAGTGTTAGGGTGGAGTTAGGGTTATGGTTGGTGTAAGCATTAGGGTTAGGGTTAGGGTAAGGTTTTGGGTTTCTGTTAGGGTTAGTGTTAGGGTGAGGGTGAGGTTTAGTGTTAAGGTTAGGGTTGGTGTAAGCATTAGGTTGAGGGTTAGGGTTAGAGTATGTGTTAGGGTTTGGGTTAAGCTTAGGGTTAGAGAGTGTTAGGGTTAGGTTTAGGGATAGGGTTGTTGGAATCATTTGGATTACGGTTTGGGTTAGGGTTCCAGGTAGGTATAGGGTTAATGTTAGTGTTAGGGTTTGGGTTACTGTTTGTGTTAAGGTTACAGTTAGAGTGAAGGTTAGGTTTACGGATACGGTTAGTGTTTGCGTTAGGGTTAGGGTTAGGGTTAGAGATAAGGTTAGGATTAGGGTAGGTGTTAGCATTAGGGTTATTGTTAGGGTTAGGGTTAAGGTTTGTGTTATGGTTAGGATTAGGGTAAGGGTGAGGGTTTGACTGAGGATTAGAGAATGTGAGGGTAAGGGTTAGCGCTAGGGTTGGTGGAATCATTTGGATTACTGTTGGAGTTAGGATTCCAGGTGGGTTTTGGGTTAATGTTATGGTTAGGGTTAGGGATAGGATTTGTGTTAGGGTTAGAGTTAGGGTAAGGGTTAGGGTTGGTGTAAGCATTAGAGTTAGGGTTACGGTTAGGGTTAGGGTTTGTGTTAGGGTTACGGTTAGTGTTTGGGTATGGGTTAGGTTTTGGGTTGGTGTAAGCATTAGTGTTATTGTTAGGATGAGGGTTAGGGTTAGGGTGAGGATGAGGATTAGGGTAAGGGTTGGTGTAAGCATTAGTTTTAGGGTTATGGATAGGGTTTGTGTTAGGGTTAAGGTTAGGCTTAGGTTTAGAGAGGGTAAGCGTTAGGGTTACGATATGGTTAGGGTTGGTTTAATCATTTGGATTAAGTTGGGTTTGGTTCAAGGTAGTTTTAGGGCTAATTTTTGGGTTAGGGTTTGTGTTAAAGTTAGGGTTTGTGTTAGGGTTTGTGTTAAGGTTAGGGTTAGTTTTAGGGTTAGGTTTATGGTTAGGGTTTCTGTTATGGTTAAGGTTAGTGTTTGGGTAAGGGTTTGGTTCAGGGTTGGTGTATGGGTTAGGGATAGGAATAGGGTTAGGGTTCTGGTTGCGGTATGCATTGTGTTATGGTTGGTGTTTGGGTTAGGGATTGGCCTTGTGTTAGGGTTAGGGTTAGGGTTAGGGTTAGTGTTTTGGTTAGGTTTAGGGTTGGTGTAACAGTTAGGGTTAGGGATAGGTTTTGGGTTGGTGTAGTCATTAGGGTTTGGATTAGGGTGTGTGTGGGTGAGGTGAGGGTGATGGTGAGGGTTAGGGTTGGTGTAAGCATTAAGTTTAGGGTTAGGGTTAGGTTTATGGTTTGTGTTAGTGTTAGGGTGGGGTTAGGTTTATGGTTGGTGTAAGCATTAGGGTTAGGGTTAGGGTAAGGTTTTGGGTTTCTGTTAGGGTTAGTGTTAGGGTGAGGGTGAGGTTTAGTGTTAAGGTGTAGGGTTGGTGTAAGCATTAGGTTGAGGGTTAGGGTTAGAGTATGTGTTAGGGTTTGAGTTAGGCTTAGGGTTAGAGAGTGTTAGGCTTAGGGTTAGGGATAGGGTTGTTGGAATCATTGGGATTACGGTTGGGGTTAGGGTTCCAGGTTGGTACAGGGTTAATGTTAGTGTTAGAGTTAGGGTTATTGTTTGTGTTAAGGTTACAGTTAGAGTGAGGGTTAGGGTTACGGATAGGGTAGATGTTTGTGTTAGGATTAGGGTTAGGGTTAGAGTTATGGTTAGGATTAGGGTTGTTGTTAGCATTAGAGTTAGAGTTAGGGTTAGGGTTAGGGTTAGGGTTTGTGTTATGGTTAGGATTAGGGTTAGGGTGAGGGTTTGGCTGAGGATTAGAGAGTGTGAGGGTAAGGGTTAGCGCTAGGGTTGGTGGAATCATTTGGATTACTGTTGGAGTTAGGATTCCAGGTGGGTTTTGGGTTAATGTTATGGTTAGGGTTAGGGATAGAATTTGTGTTAGGGTTAGAGTTAGGGTTAGGGTTAGTGTTGGTGTAAGCATTAGAGTTAAGGTTACGGTTAGAGTTAGGGTTTGTGTTATGGCTAGGGTTAGTGCTTCGGTAAGGGTTATGTTTTGGGTTGGTGTAAGCATTAGTGTTATTGTTAGGATGAGGGTTAGGGTTAGGGTGAGCGTGAGGATTAGGTTTAGGGTTGGTGTAAGCATTAGTTTTAGGGTTATGGATAGGGTTTGTGTTAGGGTTAAAGTTAGGCTTAGTTTTAGAGAGGGTTAGGGTTAGGGTAACGGTTAGGTTAAGGGTTGGTTTAATCATTTCGATTAAGTTGGGTTTGGTTCAAGGTAGGTTTACGGCTAATGTTAGGGTTAGGGTTTGTGTTAGGGTTAGGATTAGGGTTATGGTTAGTGTTTGTGTTAGGTTTTAGGTTATGCTTAGTTTTAGAGAAGGTTAGGGTTAGGGTTAGGGTTAGGTTTATGGTTGGTTTAATCATTTGGATTAAGTTGGGTTTGTTTCAAGGTAGGTATAGGACTAATATTAGGGTTAGGGTTTGTGTTAGGGTTAGGAATAGTGTAGGGATAAGTTTAGGGTTTGGGTTTGGGTTGGTGCAAGCATTACACTTAGGTTTAGGTTTAGAGCTTGTGTTAGGGTTGTGGTTAGGGTTAGGGTTAGTGTTAGAGTTAGGGAGTGTTTGGGTTAGGGTTAGGGTTGGTGCAAGCATTTGGGTTACGTTTTGGGTTTAGGTTCCCGGTAGGATTTTTGTTAGCGTTAGTGTTAGAGTTGGGGTTATGGTTTGTGCTAGGGATAAGTTTAGAATTTGGGTAAGGGTAAGGGTTTAGGGTTTTTGAAAGCATTATGTTAGTGTTAGGGTTAGCGTTAGGGTGAGGGTTATGGTTAGAATAAGGGTGAGGGTGAGGGTGAGGGTTAGGGTTAGGGTTAGAGTAGGTGCAAGCATTAGGTTTAGGGTTATGGTTAGAGTTAGGGTTAGTGTAAGCATTAGGTTTAGATTTAGGGTTAGTGTTATGGTTAAGGATTGTGTTAGGATTAGTGTTAGGATATGGGTTAGTGTTTGTGCTAGGATTGGTGTAAGCATTAGTGTTAGAGATAGGGTTAGGGTTAGGGTTGGTGTAAGCATTTGGATTAGGTTGCGACTAGGTTTAGGGTAGGTTTATTGTTAATATTAGGGTTAGGGTTAGGGTTAGTGTTAGAGTTAGGGAGTGTTAGGGTTAGGGTTAGGGTTTGTGTTAATGTTAGTGTTAGTGTTAGGGTTAGTGTAGGGTTAGGGTTTGGGTTGGTGTAAGCATTACGGTTAGGGTTAGGATTAAGTTTTGCGTTAGGGTTGGGGTTAGGGTTATGGTTAGTGTTAACGTTAGGGAGTGTTTGGGTTAGGGTTAGGGTTGGTATAAACATTTGGGTTAAGGTTGAGGTTTGGTTCCAGGTATGTTTAGGGTATAGGGTGAGTGTTAGAGTTAGGGTTAGGGTTTGTGTTTGGATTAGGGTTATGATTTGGGTAAGGGTTAGGTTTAGGGTTGGTGTGAGCATTAGTGCTAGTGTTAGGGTAAGTGTTAGGCTTACTGTTACGGTCTGGGTTAGGGTTTGGTTTAGGTTAAGGTTGGTGTAATCATTTGTATTATGGTTGGGGTTAGGGTTCCACGTAGTTTTAGGTTTAATGTAGGATTAGGATTAGGGTTCTGGTTTGTGTTAGGGTTAGGTTTAGCTTAGAGTTAGACAAGGTTAGGGTTAGGTTTTGCATTAGGGTTGGTTTAATCATTTGGTTTAGGTTTGGAGTTGGCTCCTGGTAGGTTTAGGGTTAATGTTTGGGTTAGCGTTTGTGTTAGGGTTAGGGTTAGGGTTGATGCTAGGGTTAGGGTTAGGGTCAGATTTATGGTTAATGTTAGGGTTGGTTAAAGCATTAGGTTTAGGGATAGGGTTAGTGTTTGTGTTAGGGTTAGAGTTAGAGTGAAGGTGAGGGTTGGTGTAAGCATTAGGGTTATGGCTACAGTTAGGGTTAGGGTTGTGGTTAGGGTTAGTGTTAGGGTTTGTGTTAGGGTTAGGGTTAGGGTAAGTGTTAGAGTTACGGTGTTTGATATGGTTAGTGTAATCATTAGGTTTAGGTTTAGGGTTAGAGTTAGGGTTAGTGTAAGCATTAGTTTTAGGGTTAGGGTTAGTGTTAGGGTTAAGGTTTGTGTTAGGGTTAGGTTTTGTGTTAGGGTTGGTGTAAGCGTTAGGGTTAGGGTTACGGTTAGGGCTGGTGTAACCATTTGGATTAGGTTGCAGTTAGGGTTAGGCTAGGTTTATTGTTAATATTAGGGTTAGGGTTAGGGATAGTTAGAGTTAGGGAGTGTTAGGGTTAGGGTTCGGGTTCGGGTTTGTGTTATGATTAGGGTTAGTGTTTGGGTTAGTGTAGGGTTAGAGTTTTGGGTTAGTGTAAGCATTACGGTTAGGGTTAGAATTAATGTTTGTGTTAGGGTTGTGGTAGGGTTATGGTTAGTGTTAGAGTTAGGGAGTGTTTGTGTTAGGGTTAGGGTTAAAGTGAGGGTTAGTGTTCGAGTAAGCATTAGGGTTAGGCTTACGGTTAGGGTTAGTGTTTGTGTTGGGTTAGGGTTAGCATTAGGGATTGTGTTAGGGTTTGTGTAAGGGTTAGGAATAGGGTTATGGTTAGGGTTTGTGTTAGGGTTAGGGTTTTGGGTTAGGGTTAGTGTAAGCATTATGTTTAGGTTTAGGGTTAGTGTTAGGGTTAAGGTGGGGTTAGGTTTAGGTTTAGGGTTAGGGTTATGGTTATGGTTAGGGTTGGTGTAAGCATTTGGATTAGGTTAGGGTTAGGGTTCCAGGTAGGGTTATTGTTAATGTTAGGGTTAGGTTTTGTGTTAGGGTTAGGGTTAGGGTTAGGCTTTTTGTTAGGGTTAGGGTTATGGTGAGGGTGAGGTTTAGGGTTACGGTTAGGGTTGGTGTAAGCAATAAGTTTAGGGATAGGGTTAGGGTTTGGGTTAGTGTTAGGATTAGGCTTAGAGTTAGAGAGTGTTAGGGTTGGGTAGGGTTAGGGTTGGTGTAATCTTTTAGATTAAGGTTGGGATTAGAGTTGAAGGTAGGTTTAGGGTTAATGTTAGGATTAGGGTTCGGGTTAAGGTTTGTGTTAGGGTTAGGGTTAGGGTTAGGTTTAACGTTGGTGTAAGCATTAGGGTTAGGGTTAGGGTTAAGGTTAGGTTTTGTGTTTGGGTTAGTGATAGGGTTAGGTTTTGTTTAGGGTTAAGGTTAGGGTTAGGGTTAGGGATTGGTTTGTTTAGTATTAAGGTTAGGGTTAGGGAAAGGGTTTGGTTTAGGGTTGGTGTAAGCATTAGGGTTAGGGATAGAGTTGGGGTTAGGGTTAGTGTTAGGTTTGGTGTAAGTATTAGGTTTTAGTGATAGGTTTAGGGTTAGGGTTAGAGTTAAGTTTTTGTAATACTAGGATTATGATTTTGGTTAAGATTTTAGGTTGGTTTAGGGTTAATGTTTGGATTAGGATTAGGGTTCTGGTTTGTGTTAGTGTTAGGGTTAGGGTTATGGTTAGGTTTGGTGTAAGAATTAGGGTTAGGGTTACGGTTAGGTTTAGGGTTAGAATTAGGGTTAGGGTTTGTGTTACGGTTTGTGTTATGGTTAGTGTTAGGGTTAGTGTTAGGGTCAGGGTTAGGGTTAGTTTTAGGGTTAGGGTTGGTGTAAGTGTTAGGTTTAGGGTTAGGGTTAGGAATGGTGTAATGATTTAGATTACGGTTGGGTTAGCGTTCCAGGTAGGTTTAGGGTTAATATTAGGATTAGGATTAGGATGCTGGTTTGTGTTTGGGTTATGGTTAGGGTTAGTATTAGGGTTGGGATAATCATTAGGGTTAGGGTTAGGGTTAGGTTTAGGGTTTGTGTTAGGGTTAGGGTTAGGGTTAGGGTTAAGGTTAGGGTTTGTGTTAGGTTTGGGTTTAGGTTTAGGGTTAGGGTTGGTTTAAACTTTAAGGTTATGGTTTTGGTTTGGTTTCTGGTAGGTTTAGGGTGAGGATTGGGTTAAGTTTTGTGTTAGTTTTTGGGTTAGGTTTTGTATAAGGGTTAGGTTTAGGGTTGGTGTATTTGTTAGGGTAAAGGTTAGGGATAGGGTTAGGGTTGGTGTAGCATTAGTGTTAGGGTTAGAGTGAGGGTTATGGTTTGTGTTAGGGTTAGTGTCAGGGTTAGGGTTTGTGTTAGGGTTAGGGTTAGGGTTTGTGTAAAAGTTTGGTTTAGGGTGTGTAAGGGTTAGGGTTAGGTTTAGGGTTAGGGTTGGTGTAAGCTTTAGGGTTAGTGTTAGGGTGAAGGTGAGGTTTAAGGTTAGGTTTGGTGTAAACATTAGGGTTAGGGTGAGGGATAGGTTTAGTCTTAGGGTTAGGGTTATGTTCCGGCTTCAGGTTAGGGTTAAGGTTAGTGTTGTTGTATTAGATTAGCGTTAGGGTTAGTGTTTGTGTTGGTGTAATCATTTGGATTATGGTTGGCGTTAGGTTCCACGTAGGTTTAGGGTTAATATTAGGATTAGCATAAGGGTTTGGTATGTGTTAGGGTTAATGTTAGGGTCAATGTTAGGGTTTGTGTAAGCATTAGTGATAGGGTTACGGTTAGGATTAGGGTTATGTTTAGTGTTAGGGTTACAATTAAGGTCAGGGTTTGTGATAGGGTTAAGTTTAGGTTTAGTTTTATAGTTATGATTAGGTTTAGGGTTGGTGTATTCATTAGGGTTAGGTTAAGGTTAGGGTTTGTGTTAGGTTTAGGGTTAGGGTTAGGGTTAGAGTTAGGGTTAGGTTTGGTTTTAGCGTTAGGGTTGGTGTAAGTATTAGGTTTAAGGTTAGGGTTAGTGTTATGGTTAGGGTTGGTGTAATGATTTGCATTAGGCTTGGGGTAGGGTTCCAGGTACGTTTAGAGTTAATGTTAGGATTAGTATTAGGGTTCTGGTTTGTGTTAGGGTTATGGTTAGGGATAGGATTAGAGTTGTTGTAAGCATTGGGGTTAGGGTTACACTTAGGGTTAGGGTGTGTGTTAGAGTTAGGTTTAGAGTTAGAGTTAGGGTTAGGGTTTGTGTTAGGTTTGGGGTTAGTGTTAGGGTTAGAGTTGGTGTAAGCTTAAGTGTTATGGTTGGGGTTAGGGTTAATATTGGTGTACTCATTTGGATTACGGTTGGGGTTATTGTTCCAGGTAGGTTTAAGATTAATGTTATAATTAGGGTAGGGTTTTGGTTGTGTTAGGTTTATGGTAAGGGTTAGGGTTAGGGTTGTTGTAAGCATTTTGGTTAGGGTTACGGTTAGAGTTAGTGTTTGAGTTAGGGTTAGTGTTAATGTTTGGCTAATTGGTTTAATGTTGGTGTATGGGTTAGGGTTAGGGTTAGGGTTATTGTTAGAGTTGCAGTAAGCATTAGAGTTAGAGTTTGGGTGAGATTGAGGTTGAGTTTTAGGGTTAGAGTTGGTGTTAGCATTAGGGTTAGGGTTAGGGTTAAGGTTCGTGTTCGTGTTAGGGTATACAGTCTGGATTAGGGTTAGGTTTAGGGTTATGTTTGGTGTAAGTATTATTTTTAGGGTTAGGTTTAGGGTTATGGTTAGTGTAATCATTTGGATTACGTTTGGGATTAGGGTTTCATAAAGTTTTAAGGTTAATGTTAGGATTAGAAATAGGATTCTGTTTTGTGTTAGGGTTAGGGTTAGGGTTTGTGTTAGGGTTTGTGTTAGGTTTAGTGTTAGGGTTACGGTTAGGGATATTGTTAGGGTTATGTTTAGAGTTAGGGTTGATGTAAGTATTAGGTTTAGGTTTAGGCTTAGGTTTATGGTTATGATTAGGGTTAGGGTTGGTATAATCATTTGGATTACGATTGGGGTTAGCGTTCCAGGTAGGTTTAGGGTTAACTTTAAGATTAGTATTAGGGTTATGGTTTGTGTTAGGGTTGTGGTTCGGGTTAGGATTAGGGTTGGTGTAAGGATTAGGGCTAGGGTTAGAGTTATTGTTTGTGTTAGGGTTGGGGTTAGGGTTAGGGTTAGGGTCAGGATTAGTGTTAAGGTTAGGGTTAGGTTTGGTGTAAGCATTAGGGTTAGGGTTAGGGTTAGAGTTAAGGTAGGATTTGTGTTAGGTTTGGGGCTAGGGTTAGGGTTATGGTTGGTGTAAGCTTTAGGGTTGCAGGTGGGATTTGGTTACAGGTGGGATTTGGTTCCAGGTAGGTTTAGGGTTAGGGTTAGGTTTTGTGTTAGGGATAGGGTTAGGTTTAGGGTTAGGGTTGGTGTAAGCATTAGCGTTAAGTTTAGGATTAGAATGAGGGTGAGGGAAAGGGTTAGGTTGGGTGTAAGCATTAGGTTTATTTTTAGGGTTCGTTTTAGGTTTTTTCTTAGGGTTAGAGTGGGGTTAGGGTTAGGATTGGTGTAAGCATTAGGGTTAATTTTAGGTTTAGGGTTACGGTTAGGGTTTCTGTTAGGGTTAGGGTAAGGCTTTCTGTTAGAATTAGGGTTAGGGTCAGGTATAGGTTTATGGTTAGGTTTGGTGTAAGCATTAGGTTTAGGGATAGGGATAGGGTTTGGGTTAGGGTTAGGTTTAGCGATAGAGAGTGCTAGGGTTGGGTGAGGGTTACGGTTGGTGTTAGGTTTAGGGTTAAGTTTAGATTTAGAGTTGGTGTAATCATTAGGGTTAGGGTTAGGGTTAGGTTTTGTGTTAGTGTTATTTTTAAGGTTTGGGTTTGGTTAGGGTTAGGGTTAGAGTTAGGTTTAGGCTTAGGTTTGGTGTAAGCATTAGCGTTAGGGTTTTGGTTAAGGTTAGGTTTGGTGTCAGCATTAGCGTTAGGGTTTGTGTTACGGTTGGTGTAAGCATTAGGGTTAGGGTTAGGATTAGTGTTAGGGTTAGTGTTAAGGTCCAGGTTAGTATTAGGTTTAGGATTAAGGTTGGTGTAAATATTAGTTTTAGGGTTGGGGTTAGGGTTAAGATTAATATAATCATTTTGATTACGGTTGGGGTTATTTTTCGAGGAAGGTTTAAGGTTAAGGGTTAGGATTGGTGTAAGCATTTGGGTTGGGGTTAGTGTGAGGGTGAGGGTTATTGTTAGGGTTGATGTAAGCATTAGGGTTAACGTTAAGGTTAGGGTTTAGGGATAGTGTTAGTTTTAGGGTTGATGTTAGGGTTAGGGTTAGGGTTAGGGTTAGGGTTAGGGTTAGGTTTAGGATTATGGTTAGGGTTAGGGTTAGGTTTAGGGTTACGGTTGGTGTATTAGGTTTAGGGTTAGGGTTGGTGTAATCATTTGGATTACAGTTGGAGTTAGAGTTCCTGGTCGGTTTAGGGTTAATGTTAGCATTAGTGTTAGGGTTCTGGTTTGTGCTAGAGTGATGGTTAGAGTTAGGATTAGGGTTGGTGTAAGCATTAGGGTTAGGTTAAAGATAGGGTTAGCGTTTGTGTTATGGTTAGGGTTTATGTTAGGTTTAGGGTTTGTGTTTGTGTTACGTTTGGGGTTATGGTTAGGGCTAAGGTTGATGTAAGCTTTAGGGTTATGCTTGGGGTTTGGTTTCAGGTAGGTTTAGGGTTAGGGTTAGGGTTAGGTATTGTGTTAGTTTTCTAAATATGGATTGGGTTAGGTTTAGGTTTACGGATGGTATATGGGTTACGGTTAGGGTTAGGGTTGGTGTAAGCATTAGGATTAGGGTTAGGGTGAGTGTGAGTGTGTGGGATATGGTTAGGGTGGGGTTAGGGTTAGGGTTGGTGTAAGCATGAGGGTTACGTTTAGGGTTAGGGTTAGGATTTCTTTTAGGGTTAGGGTTAGGGTGAGGGTGAGGATTAGGGTTACGGTTAGGGTTGGTTTAAGCATTAGGTTTAGGGTCAGGTTTAGTGTTTGTGTTAGGGTTAGGGTTAGGCTTAGAGTTAGAGAGTGTTAGGGTTAGGGAAAGGCTTAGGGTTGGTGTAATCATTTGGATTACGGTTGAGCTTAGAGTTCCAGGTAGGTTTGGGTTAATGTTAAGGGTAGGGTTTGATTTAGGGTTTGTGTTAGGGTTGGGGTTAGGGTTAGGATTAGGGTTATTCTAAACATTAGGGTTAGGATTGCGGTTAGGGTTAGGGTTTGTGTTAGGGTTAGGGTTAGTGTTACCGTTAGTGTTAGGGTTAGGTTTAGGGTTAGGCATAGGGTTGATGTAAGCATTAGGGTTAGGGTTAGGGTTAGGGTTAGGGTTAGGGTTTGTGTTAGGGTTGGTGTAAGCATTAGGGTTAGGGTCAGGGTTAGGGTTGGTATAAGCATGAGGGTTAGGGTTAGTGTTAGGCTTATTGTTAAGGTCCGGGTTAGTGTTCGATTTAGGGTTAGGGCTGGTGTAGTTATTTGGATTACGGTTGGAGTTAAGGTTCTACCTAGGTTTAGGTTTAATGTTATGATTAGGATTAGGGTTCTGGTTTGTCTTAGGGTTAGGCTCAGGGTTTGCGTTAGGGTTAGTGATAGAATTAGGGTTAGGGTTAGGGTTAGGGTTAGGGTTAGTGTTAGAGTTAGGGAGTGTTTGAGTTAGGGTTAGGGTAGGTGTAAGCATTTGCTTTTTGGTTGGTGTTTGGTTCCAGGTACATTTAGGGTTAGGGTTAGGGTTAGAGTTAGGGTTAGGGTTTGTGTTAGGGTTAGGGTTTGGGTAAGGGATAGGTTTAGTTTTGGTGCAAGCATTATTGTTAGTGTTAGGGTTAGGGTTAGGGTTAGGGTTAGGTTTAGGGTTTGTGTTAGCTTTACGGTTAGGGTTAGGGTTAGGGTTAGAATTAGAGTTAGGGTTAGGTTTAGGGTTGGGGTAAGCATTAGGGTTATGGTTAGGGTTAGGGTTTGTGTTACTTTTATGGTTAGGGTTTGTATTAGGGTTGGTGTAAGCATTAGGTTTTGTGGTAGGGTTAGTGTTAGTGTTATGGTTAGTGTTATGGTCCGGCTTAGGGTTAGGTTTAGGGTTAGGGTTGTTGTAAGTATTATCTTGAGTGTTAGGGCTTGGGTAGGGTTTGGCTTGGTGTAACCACTTTGATTACGTTTGGTGTTACCGTTCCAGGTAAGTTTAGGGTTAATATTAAGATTAGTATTTTTATTAGGTTTCTGGTTCATGTTAGTGTTAGGGTTTGTGTTAGGGTTGGTGTAAGCATTTTCTTAGGGATGGGGTTAGGGTTTGTGTTACGGTTAGGGTTAGGGTTAGGGTTAGGGTTAGGGTTAACGTAGGCTTTAGGGTTAGGGTTAGGGCTTGTGTTATGGTTAGGTGTAGGGTTAGGGTTAGGGTTCGGTTTAGGGTTATGGTTAGGATTTGTGTAAGGGTTAAGGTTAGGGTTGGTGTAAGCATTAGGGTTAGTGTTAGGGTGAGGGTGAGGTTTAGGGTTAGGGTTGGTGTAAGCATTAGGTTTATGTTTAGGGTTTGATTTAAGGTTTGGGTTTGTGTTAGGGTTTGGGTGGGGTTAGGGTTAGGGTTGGTGTAAGCATTAGGGTTAATTTTAGGTTTAGGGTTATGGTTAGGGTTTCTGTTAGGGTTAGGGTTAGGGTGAGGTTTCGGGTTATGGTTAGGGTTGGTGTAAGCATTAGGTTTAGGGGTAGGGTTAGGGTTTGTGTTAGGGTTAGGATTTGGCTTAGATTTAGAGCGTGTTCGGGTCTGGTTGGTGTAATCATTTGGATTATGGTTGGGGTTTGAGTTCCAGGTAGGTAAAGCGTTAATGTTATGGCTAGGGTTATGGTTAGGTTTTGTTTTAGGGTTAGGGTTAGGGTTAGGCTTAAGGTTAGGGTTGTTGTAATCATTAGTTTTAGGGTTAGGGTAGGGTTTGCGTTAGGGTTATTGTTAGGGTTAGGGTTAGGGTTAGGGTTGGTGTAAGCATAAGAGTTAGGGTTTGTGTTAGGGTTGGTGTGAGCATTATGGTGAAGGTTAGGGTTAGGGTTAGGGTTAGTGTTAGGGTTAGTGTTAAGGTCCGGGTTAGTGTTAGGTTCAGGGATTAGGTTTGGTGCAATTATTAGGTTTAGGGTTAGGTTTAGGTTTCGGATTGGTGTAATATTTTGGATTTTGGTTGTGGTTAGGGTTCCAGGTAGATTTACAATTAGGATTAGTGTTCTGGTTTGTGTTAGGGGCATGGTAAAGTTTAGGGTTAGGGTTGGTGTAGCATTAGGGTTAGGATTACGGTTAGGGTTAGGGTTTGTGTTAGAGTTAGGGTTAAGATTTGATTTAGGGTTAGGGTTAGCGTTTTGATTAGGGTTAGCGTTAGGGTTAGGGTTGGTGTAAGCATTAAGGTTAGGGTTAGGGTTAGAGTTAGGGTTAGGGTTTGTGTTAAGGTTAGTGCAAGGGTTAGCGCTTCTGTTATGGTTAAGGTTAGGATTTGGTTAAGTGTTTGGTTCAGGTTTGGTGTAAGGGTTAGGGTTAGGATTAGTGTTAGAATTAGGGTTGGTGTAAGCATTTGGATTGTGTTGGGGTTAGGGTTCCGGTTAGGTTTAGGGTTAATGTTAGGTTTAGGGTTAGGGTCAGGGTTTGTGTTAGGTTTAGGGATAGGTTTACGATTAGGCATTGTGTTAGGGTTGGGATTAGGGTTAGAGAGTGTTAGAGTTAGGATAATTGTTTGTTTAAGCTTTTGGGTTACGTTTGAGTTTAGGTTAGGGTTGGGGCTTGTGTTAATTTTCGGTTTGGGGTTAGCTTTATTGTTAGAGTTATGCAGTGTTAGGGTTAGGGTGAGGTTTGGTGTAGGCATTAGGGTTAGGGTTAGGATTTGTGTTAGAGTTAGGGGTAGGGTTAGGGTTAGGGTTAGGGTTAGGTTTACGGTTTGTGTTAGGGTTAGTGTTAGGGTTCGGTTTAGGGTTAGTGTTAGGATTTTTGTTAGGGTTAGGGTTAGGGTTAGGGTTGGTGTAAGCATTAGGGTTCGTGTTAGGGTGAGGGTGAGGGTGAGGTTTAGGGTTAGGGTTGGTGTAAGCATTAGGTTTATGTTTAGGGTTTGGGTTAGGGTTTGGGTTTGTGTTAGGGTTAGGGTGGGGTTAGGGTTAGGTTTGTTGTAAGCATTAACGTTAATTTTAGGTTTAGGGTTATGGTTAGGGTTTCTGTTAGGGTTAGGGTTAGGGTGAGGTTTGTGGTTATGGTTAGGGTTGGTGTAAGCATTAGGTTTAGGGATAGGGTTAGGGTTTAGTTTAAGGTTAGAGTTAGGCTTAGATTTAGAGAGTGTTCGGGCCTGGTTGGTGTAATCATTTGGATTATGTTTGTGGTTTTAGTTCCAGGTAGGTTTAGGGTTAACGTTAGGGCAAGGGTTATGGTTAGGTTTTGTTTTAGGGTTAGGGTTAGGCTTGGTGTAAGCATAAGGGTTAGGGTTTGTGTTAGGGTTGGTGTGAGCATTATGGTGAAGGTTAGGGTTAGGGTTAGGGTTAGTGTTAGGGTTAGGGTTAGGGTCAGGGTTAGTGTTAGGTTCAGGGATTAGGTTTGGTGCAAGTATTAGTTTTAGGGTTAGGGTTAGGTTTCGGATTGGTGTAATCATTTGGATTTCGGTTGGGGTTAGGGTTCTAGGTAGATTTATGATTAGGATTAGTGTTCTGGTTTGTGTTAGGTTCATGGTAAAGGTTAGGGTTAGGGTTGGTATAGCATTAGGGTTAGGATTACGGTTAGGGTTAGGGTTTGTGTTAGGTTTAGTGTTAGGGTTAGCTTTTCTGTTATGGTTAAGGTTAGGATTTGGTTAAGGGTTTGGTTCAGAGTTGGTGTAAGGGTTAGGGTTAGGATTAGTGTTAGAATTAGGGTTGGTGTAATTATTTGGATTGTGTTAGGGTTAGGGTTCCGATTAGGTTTAGGGTTAATGTTAGGTTTAGGGTTTGTGTTAGGGTTAGCGTTAGTGTTAGGGTTAGGGTTAGGTTTAGAGTTAGAGTTGGGGTTAGTGTTGGTGTAAGCATTAGGTTTAGCGTTAGGGTTAGGGTTTGTGTTAGAGTTAGGGTTAGGCTTAGAGTTAGAGTATGTTAGGGTTAGGGTTATGCTTAGGTTTGTTGTAATTATTTGGATTACGATTGAGGTTAGAGTTCCATGTAGGTTTATGTAGGTTTAGGGTTAATGTTAGGGGTAGGGTTTGAGTTAGGGTTTGTGTTAGGGTTAGGGTTAGGGTTAGGATTAGGGTTATTCTAAGAATTAGGGTTAGGGTTATGGTTAGTTTTAGGGTTTGTGTTAGGGTTAGGGTTAGTGTTAGATTTCATGTTAGGGTTAGGTTTAGGGTTAGGCTTAGGGTTGGTGTAAGCATTAGGGTTAGAGTTAGGGTTAGGGTTAGGGTTTGTGTTAGTGTTGGTGTAAGCATTAGGGTTAGGTTTAGGGTTAGGTTTGGTATAAGCATGAAGGTTAGGGTTAGTGTTAGGGTTAGTGTTAATGTTAGGGTTAATGTTCGGTTTAGAGTTAGGGTTGGTGTAGTTATTTGGATTACGGTTGGAGTTAAAGTGCTAGGAAGGTTTAGGTTTAATGTTATGATTAGGATTAGGGTTCTGGTTTGTGTTAGGATTATGATAAGTGTTAGGGTTTGGTCAAGGGTTTTGTTTAGGGTTGGTGTAAGGGTTAGGTTTAGGGAAAGGGTGAGGGTGTGGGTGAGTGTTAGGGTTAGGGTTGGTGTAATCATTAGGGTTAGGGTTAGGGTTAGGGTTAGAGTTGGTTAAAGTATTAGGTTTAGGATTAGATTTAGGGTTAGGGTTGTTGTAATCATTTGGATTATGGTTGGGGTTAGGGTTTCAGGTAGGTTTAGGTTTAATGTTTTGATTAGTATTAGGGTTATGGTTTGTCTTAGGGTTAGGCTTAGGGTTTGCGTTAGGTTTAGTGATAGGATTAGGGTTAGGGTTGGGTTTCGCTTGTTATTAGTGTTACTGTTAGGGTTAGGTTTATGGTTAGGGTTAGTGTTAGAGTTAGGGACTGTTTGAGTCAGGGTTCGGGTTGGTGTAAGCATTTGTTTTTTGATTGGTGTTTGGTTCCAGGTACATTTAGGGTTAGGGTTAGGGTTACAGTTAGGGTTAGGGTTTGTGTAAGGGATAGGTTTAGTTGTGGGGTAAGCTTTAGTGTTAGTGTTAGGGTTAGCTTAGGTTTAGGGTGAGGGATAGGGTTAGGGTTAGGGTTTGTGTTAGCTTTACGGTTAGGGTTAGGGTTAGGGTTAGGATTAGAGTTAGGGTTAGGTTTAGGGTTGGTGTAAGCATTAGGGTTAGTGTTAGGGTTAGGGTTAGGGTTTGGGTTTGTGTAAGCATTAGGGTTAGTGTTATGTTTAGGGTTTGTGTTAGGGTTAGTCTTAGGGTTTGTGTTAGTGTTAGTGTTAGGATTAGGGTTTGTGTTAGGGTTAGATTTAGGGTTAGGGTTCTTGTAAGCATTAGGTTTAGGGTTAGGGTTAGGGTTAGGGTTTGTGTTTTAAGGTTAGGGTAGGGGTAGGGTTAGGGTTAGGGTTAGTGCAAGCATTAGGGTTAGGGTTAGGGTTTGTGTTAGGGTTAGCGTTAGTGTTAGAGTGAGGGTGAGGTTTAGGGTTAGAATTATGGTTAGGGTTGGTGTAAGCATTAGGTTTTGCATTAGGGTTAGGGTTTGTGTTATAGTTAGGGTTAGGTTTAGGGTTAGAGAGTTTTAGGGTTAAGGTTAAGGTTAGTGTTGGTGTAATAATTTGGATTGGGTTGCTGTTAGGGTTCCATGTATATTTAGGGTTTATGTTAGGGATAGAGTTAGGGATAGGGTTTGTGTAAGGGTTAGGGTTAGGAATAGGGTTAGGGTTAGGGCTGCTGTAAGCATTAGGATTAGGGAAAGGGCGAGGGTGTGGGTTAGTGTTAGGGTTAGGGTTGTTGTAAGCATTAGGGTTAGGGTTAGGGTTAGGGTATACGGTCTGTGTTAGGGTTAGGTTTAGGATTAGGGTTGATGAAAGTATTAGGTTTAGGGTTAGTTTTAGGGATAGGGTTGTTGTAATCATTTGGATTACTGTTGGGCTTATGGTTTCAGGTAGGTTTAGGGTTAAGTTTTGATTAGGATTAGGGTTCTGGTTTGTCTTAGGGTTAGGCTTAGAGTTTGCCTTAGGGTTAGTGATAAGATTAGGGTTAGGGTTAGGGTTTGGGTTGGTATTAGTGTTAGTGTTAGGGTTAGGTTTAGGGTTAGGGTTAGTGTTAGAGTTAGGGAGTGTTTGGGTTAGGGTTTGGGTTGGTGTAAGCATTTGTATTTTGGTTGGTGTTTGGTTCCAGGTACATTTAGGGTTTGGGTTAGGGTTAGAGTTAGGGTTAGGGTTTGTGTTAGGGTTAGGGTTAGGGTTTGGGTAAGGGATAGGTTTAATTTTGGGGTAAGCATTAGTGTTAGTATTAGGGTTAGGGTTAGGTTTAGGGTTAGGGTTAGGGCTAGGGTTAGGGTTAGGGTTTGTGTTAGCTTTACGGTTAGGGTTAGGGTTAGGGTTAGAATTAGAGTTAGGGTTAGGTTTAGGGTTGGTGTAAGCATTAGGGTTATGGTTAGGGTTAGGGTTTGTGTTAGTTTTATGGTTAGGGTTTGTATTATGGTTGGTGTAAGCATTAGGTTTTGTGGTAGGTTTAGTATTAGTGTTATGGTTAGTGTTACGGTCCGGCTTAGGGTTAGGTTTAGGGTTAGGGTTGTTGTAAGTATTATCATTAATGTTAGGCTTACTGTAATCACTTTGATTACGTTTGGGGTTACGGTACCAGGTAAGTTTAGAGCTAATATTAGGATTAGTATTAGTATTAGGTTTCTGGTTCGTGTTAGTGTTATGGTTATGCTTATGCTTACGGTTGGTGTAAGCATTTTGTTAGGGTTAGTGTTAGGGTTTGTGTTAGTGTTAGGGTTAGGGTTAGGATTAGGGTTAGGGTTAGGGTTAGGGTTAGGTTTACGTGAGGATTAGGGTTAGTGTTAGGGCTAGGGTTGGTGTAGGCTTTAGGGTTACGGTTAGGGTTTGTGTTAGGGTTAGGGGTATGGTTAATGTTAGGGTTAGGGTTAAGGTTAGTGTTAGGGTTAGTGTTAGGGTTCGGTTTAGGATTAGGGTTAGGATTTGTGTTAGGGTTAGGGTTGGCGTAAGTTTTAGGTTTACGGTTGGGGTTTGGCTCCAGGTAGGTTTAGTTGTAGGGTTAGAATTTGTGTTAGGGTTAGGGTTGGTGTAAGCATTAGGTTAGTGTTAGGATGAGGGTGAGGTTTAGGGTTAGGGTTGGTGTAAGCATTAGGTTTATGCTTAGGGTTTGGGTTAGGATTTGGGTTTGTGTTAGGGTTAGTGTGGGGTTAGGGATAGGGTTGGTGTAAGCATTAGGGTTAATTTTAGGTTTAGGGTTATGGTTAGGGTTGGTGTAAGCATTAGGTTTATTGATAGTGTTAGGGTTTTGGGTTAGGGTTAGGGTTAGGCTTAGATTTAGAGAGTGTTTAGGTCTGGTTGGTGTAATCATTTGGATTATGGTTGGGGTTTGAGTTCCAGGTAGGTTTAGGGTTAATGTTGGGGCTAGGGTTATGGTTAGGTTTTGTGATTTTGTTTGGGTTAGGGTTAGGCATAAGTTTAGGGCTGTTGTAATCATTGGTTTTAGGGTTAGGGATAGGGTTTGTGTTAGGGTTATTGTTAGGGATAGGGTTAGGGTTAGGGTTAGGGTTGGTGTAAGCATAAGGGTTAGGGTTTGTGTTAGGGTTGGTGTGAGCATTATGGTGAAGGTTAGGGTTAGGGTTAGGGTTAATGTTAGGGTTAGTGTTAAGGTCCGGGTTAGTGTTAGGTTTAGGGATTAGGTTTGGTGCAATTATTAGGTTTAGGGTTAGGGTTAGGGTTCGGATTGTTGTAATCATTTGGATTTCGGTTGGTGTTAGGGTTCCAGGTAGATTTACGATTAGGATTAGTGTTCTGGTTTGTGTTAGGGGCATGGTAAAGATTAGGGTTAGGGTTGGTGTAGCAAATAGGGATAGGATTACGGTTAGGGTTAGGGTTTGTGTTAGGGTTAGGGTTGCGGTTTGCTTTAGGGTTAGGGTTAGGGTTAGCGTTTTGATTAGGGTTAGGGTTAGGGTGAGGGTTGGTGTAAGCATTAGGGTTAGGGTTAGGATTAGGGTTTGTGTTAGGGTTAGTGTTAGGGTTAGCTTTTCTGTTATGGTTAAGTTTAGGATTTGGTTAGGGTTTGGCTCAGGGTTGGTTTAAGGGTTAGGGTTAACATTAGTGTTGGGGTTGTGGTTGGTGTAAGCATTTGGATTGTGTTGGGGTTAGGGTTCCAGTTTGGTTTAGGGTTAATGTTAGGTTTAGGGTTAGGGTCAGGTTTGTGTTAGTTTTAGGAATAGGTTTATGTTTAGGGTTTTTGTTAGGGTTAGGGTTAGGGTTAGAGAGTGTTAGAGTTAGGATAATTGTTTAAGCTTTTGGGTTACGTGTGAGTTTAGGTTATGGTTGGGGCTTGTGTTAATTTTTGGGTTGGGGTTATCGTTAGTGTTAGAGTTATGCAGTGTTAGGGTTAGGGTTAGGGTTTGTGTTAGTGTTAGGGTTAGGTTTAGTGTTAGTGTAAGTGTTAGGGTTTGGGTTTGTATAAGCATTAGGGTTAGTGTTATTTATAGGGTTTGTGTTAGGGTTAGTTTTAGGGTTAGTGTTAGGGTTAGGGTTAGGATTAGGGTTTGTGTTGGGGTTAGATTTAGGGTTAGGGTTTGGGTAAGCATTAGTTTAGGGTTAGGGTTAGGGTTTGTGTTAGGGTTAGCGTTAGTGTTAGGGTGAGGGTGATGTTTAGGGTTAGAGTTAGGGTTAGGGTTGGTGTAAGCATTAGGTTTAGCATTAGGGTTAGGGTTTGTGTTAGAGTTAGGGTTAATCTTAGGGTTAGAGAGTTTTAGGGTTTAGGTTAGGGTTAGGGTTGGGTAATCGTTTGGATTAGGTTGGTGTTAGGGTTCCATGTAGGTTTAGGGTTAATGTTAGGTTAACGTTAATGTTAGGGTTAGGGTTAGAGTTAGGGTTAGGCTTAGGGTTAGAGAGTTTTGGGTTAAGGTTAGGGTTAGGGTTGGTGTAATCGTTTGGATTAAGTTGGTGTTTGGGTTCCATGTAGGTTTAGGGTTAATGTTAGGGTTAGAGTTAGGGATAGGGTTTGTGTAAGGGTTAGGGTTAGGAATAGAGTTAGGGTTAGTGTTGCTGTAAACATTAGGATTAGTGAAAGGGTGAAGGTGTGGGTGAGTGTTAGGGTTAGTGTTGGTGTAAGCATTAGGGTTAATGTTAGGGTTAAGGTTAGAGTTAGGGTTAAGGTTAGAGTTAGGGTTAGGGTATATGGTCGGCGTTAGGGTAAGGTTTAGGATTAGGGTTGGTGAAAGTATTAGGTTTAGGGTTAGGTTTAGGGTTAATGTTGTTGTGATCATTTGGATTACGGTTGGGGTTATGTTTTCAGGTAGTTTTAGGGTTAATGTTTTGATTAGTATTAGGGTTCTGGTTTGTCTTAGGGTTAGGCTTAGGGTTTGCCTTAGGGTTAGTGATAGGATTAGGGTTAGGGTTAGGGTTTGGGTTGGTATAAGTGTTACTGTTAGGGTTAGGTTGAGGGTTAGGGTTAGTGTTAGAGTTAGGGAGTGTTTGGGTTTGGGTTAGGGTTGGTGTAAGCATTTGTGTTTTGGTTGGTGTTTGGTTCCAGGTACATTTAGGGTTAGGGTTAGGGTTAGAGTTAGGGTTAGGGTTTATGTTAGAGTTAGGGTTATGGTTTGGGTTAGGGCTAGGTTTAGTTTTGGTGTAAGCATTAGTGTTAGTGTTAGGGTTAGGGTTAGGTTTAGGGTTAGGTTTAGGGTTAGGGTTAGTGTTTGTGTTAGCTTTACGGTTAGGGTTAGGGTTAGGATTAGAGTTAGGGTTAGGTTTAGGGTTGGTGTAAGCATTAGGGTTATGGTTAGGGTTAGGGTTTGTGTTAGTTTTATGGTTAGTGTTACGTTCCGGCTTAGGGTTAGGTTTAGGGTTAGGGTTTGTTTAAGTATTATCATTAGGGTTTATGGTTAGGGTTAGGCTTAGGCTTGTTGTAATCAATTTGATTACGTTTAGGATTACGGTTTCAGGTAAGTTTAGGGTTAATATTAGGATTAGTATTAGCATTAGGTTTCTGGTTCGTGTTAGTGTGATGGTTAGGGTTAGGGCTAGGGTTGGTGTTAGCATTTTCTTAGGCATAGTGTTAGGGTTTGTGTTAGGGTTAGGGATAGGGTTGGAGAGTGTTAGAGTTAGGATAATTGTTTGTTTAAGCTTTTGGGTTACGTTTGAGTTTAGGTTAGGGTTTGGGCTTGTGTTAATTTTCGGTTAGGGTTAGCGTTAGTGTTAGAGTTATGCAGTGCTAGGGATAGGGATAGGGTTTGTGTTAGGGTTAGGGTTGGTGTTAGGTTTAGGGTTAGGGTTTGGGTTTGTATAAGCATTAGGGTTTGTGATATGTTTAGGGTTTGTGTTAGGGTTAGTCTTAGGGTTAGTTTTAGGGTTAGGGTTAGGATTAGGGTTGTGTTAGGGTTAGATTTAGGGTTAGGGTTGGTGTAAGCATTACTTTAGTGTTAGGGTTAGGGTTAGGGTTTGTGTTTTAAGGTTACTGTAGGGTTAGTGTTAGGGTTAATGCAAGCATTAGGGTTAGGGTTAGGGTTTGTGTTAGGGTTAGCGTTAGTGTTAGGGTGAGGGTGAGGTTTAGTGTTAGAGTTAGGGTTAGGGTTGGTGTCAGCATTAGGTTTAGTGTTAGGATTAGTATTTGTGCTACAGTTAGGGTTAGGCTTAGGGTTAGAGAGTTTTACGGTTAAGGTTAGGGTTAGGGTTGGTTGATTAGGTTGGTGTTAGGGTTCCATGTAGGTTTAGGGTTAATGTTAGGGTTAGAGTTAGGGATAGGGTTTGTGTAAAGGTTAGGGTTAAGAATAGGGTTAGGCTAAGGGTTGCTGTAAGCATTAGGTTTAGGGTTACGGTTAGGGATAGGGTCAGGGTTAGGGTATGTATTTATGTTCGGGTTAGGGTTAGGGTTAATGTACAGTTAGGAAGTGTTAGGGTTAGGGTTAGGTTTTATGTTAGGATTAGGGTTAGTTTTTTGGTTAGGGTTAGTGTTAGAGTTAGGGATTGTTTGGTTTAGGGTTAGGGTTGTTTTACGCATTTGGGTTACGGTTGGGTTTTGGTTCCTGGTAGGTTTACGGTTACTATTAGGATTAGAGTTAGGTTTAGGGTTTGTGTTAGGGTTTGGGTTAAGGTTTGTGTAAGGGTTAGGTTTAGGGTTGGGTTAAGCATTAGTGTTTGTGTTAGGGTTAGGCTTAGGGTTGGGATTAGGGTTAGGTTTAGGGTGAGGGTGAGAATGAAGGTTAGTGTCAGGGTTGGTGTAAGCATTAGGTTTAGGGTTACGGTTAGGGATAGGGTCAGGTTAGGGTATGTATTTGTGTTCGGGTTAGGGTTAGGGTTAATGTACAGTTAGGAAGTGTTAGGGTTAGGGTTAGGTTTTATGTTAGGATTAGGGTTAGTTTTTTGGTTAGGGTTAGTGTTAGAGTTAGGGATTGTTTGGTTTAGGGTTAGGGTTGTTTTACGCATTTGGGTTACGGTTGGGTTTTGGTTCCTGGTAGGTTTACGGTTACGATTAGGATTAGAGTTAGGTTTAGGGTTTGTGTTAGGGTTTGGGTTAAGGTTTGTGTAAGGGTTAGGTTTAGGGTTGGGTTAAGCATTAGTGTTTGTGTTAGGGTTAGGCTTAGGGTTGGGATTAGGGTTAGGTTTAGGGTGAGGGTGAGAATGAAGGTTAGTGTCAGGGTTGGTGTAAGCATTAGGTTTAGGGTTACGGTTAGGGTTTCTGTTAGGGTTAGGGTAGGTTTAAAGTTAGGTTTGTTGTAATCATTAGTGTTATTGTAAGGTTTTGGTTTTGGGTTTTTTGTTAGGTGTAGGCATAGGATGAGGGTCAGGTTTAGGCTTAGGTTTAGGGTTGGTGTAAGCATTAGGTTTAGAGTTAGGGTTAGTGTTTGTGTTAGGGTTATGGTTTGGCTGAGTGATAGAGACTGTTATGGTAAGGGTTGAGTATGTGTTGGTGTTATCATTTTTATTACAGTTGGTGTTAGGGTCCCATGTAGGTTTAGGATTAATGTTAGGGTTAGGGTTAGGGTTTGTGTTAGGGTTAGTGTTTGAGTGAGGATTAGGGTGGGTGTAAGCATTAGGGTTAGTGTTAGGGTTAGTGTTAAGGTTGGTGTAAGTATTAGGTTTACAGTTGGGGTTAGGGTTAGTGTTGGTGTAAGTATTAGGTTTAGGGTTATTGTTAGGGTTTGTGTTAGGGTTAGGGTGCGATTAGGGATAGGGTTATGGTAAGCAGTAGGGTTAATGTTAGGGTTTGTGCTAGGGTTAGGGTGAGGGTGAGGTTAGGGTTATGGTTAGGGATAGGGTTATTTTTGGTGTAAGCATTAGGTTTAGCATTAGGGTTAGGGTTTGTGTTAGGGTTAGGGTTAGGTTTAGGGTTAGAGAGTGTTAGGGTTAAGGTTGGGGTTAAGGTTTGTGCAATCGTCTGGATTAGGTTGGGGTTAGAGTTCCAGGTAGCTTTAGGGTTTATGTTATGGTTAGGGTTAGGTATATGGTTTGTGTTAGGGTTAGGGCTAGTGTTAAGGTTAGGGTTGGTGTAAGCATTAGGGTTAGGGTTACGGTTAGGGTTATGGTTTGTTTTATTGTTAGGTTTAGTGTTATGGTTAGGTTTAGGGTTGTGGTTAGGGTTAGGGTTAGCGTTACTATTAGGGTTAAGGTTAGGGTTGGAGTTGGCGTAATCAAGAGGGTTAGGGTTAGGGCTTCTGTTAGGGTAATTGTTAGGGTTAGGGTTAGGGTTTGTGTTAGGGTTAGTGTTAGGGTTAGTGTTAGTGTTGGTGTAAGCATTACATTTAGTGTTAGGGTTACGGTTAGGGTTTGTGCTAGTGTTGGGGTTAGCTTTAGGGTTAGTGTTGGTTAGGGAGTGTTTGGTTTAGGGTTTGGATTTGTGTAATCATTTGGGTTGCGGTTGGGTTTGGTTCCAGGTAGATTAGTTTTAAGGTTAGGGTTAGAGTTATGGTTAGCGTTTGTGCTAGGTTTAGGGTTAGTGTTTGGATCAGGGTTAGTTTTAGGGTTGGTGTAAGCATTAGTGTTAGTGTTAGGATTAGGGTTATTGTAATGTTTAGAATTAGGGTTAGGGTGAGGTTGAGGGTGAGGGTTTTGGTTACAGTTGGTGTAAGCATTAGGTTTAAGGTTAGGGTTAGGGTTGTGTTTTCTGTTAGGGTTAGGGATAGGGTGAGTGTGAGGTTAAGGGTTAGTTTTAGGTTTGGTGTAAGCATTGGGTTTAGGGTCAGTGTTAAGGTTTGTGTTAGGGTTAGGGTTAGGCTTAGAGTTAGAGAGTGTTAGGGTTTGGGTAGGGTTATGGTTGGTGTAATCATTTGGATTATGGTTGGGGTCAGGATTCCAAGTAGGTATAGGGTTAATGTTACGGTTAGGGTTAGTGTTAGGGTTGGTGTAAGCATTTATGTTAGGGTTACCGTTAGAGCTAGGGTTTGTGTAGGGTATAGGGTTAGTGTTAGGGTGAGGGTGAGGTTTAGGGTTAGGTTTGTTTTAAGCATTAGGGTTAGTGTTACAATTTGTGTTAGGGTTAGGGTGGGGTTAGGTTTAGGGTGGGTGTAAGCATTAGGGTTAGGGTTAGGGTTAGTGTTAGGGTTAGCGTTAGGGTTAGGGTGAAGGCGAGGTTTAGGGTTATGACAGGGGTAGGATTGGTGTAAGCATTAGGTTTAGCGTTTTGGTTTGGGTTTGTGTTAGGGTTAGGCGTAGGGTTAGGGTTAGAGAGTGTTAGGGTTAAGGTTAGCTTAGGGATTGTGCAATCGTTTGGATTAGTTTGGTGTTAGTGTTCCAGGTAGGTTTGGGGTAATGTTAGGGTTAGGGTTATGGATAGGGTTTGTGTTAGGGTTAGGGTTAGGGTTAGGGTTAGGGTTAGGGTTAGGTTTAGGGTTGCTATTAGAGTTAGGGTTAGGTTTAGAGGGTGATAGGGTTAGCGCTAGGGTTGGTGTAAGCATTTGGGTTAGTTTTAGGGTTAGTGTTATGGTTTGTGTTAATTTTAGGGTTAGTGTTAGTGTTATGGTTAGAGTTAGAGTGTGTAAGGTTTAGGGTTAGGGTTAGGGTTATGGTTAGGATTGGTGTAAGCATTTGGGTTACTGTTGGTGTTAGGGTTCAGGTTAGGTTTAGTGTTAGTGTTAGGTTTAGGGTTGGTGTTAGGTTTAGGGTTTTGGTTATGGTTATGGTTGGTGTAAGATTTACAGTTAGTGTTAATGTTAGTGTTTGTGTTAGGCATAGTTTAGGGTAATAGTTAGGGTGAGAGATATGTTTAGGGTTAGGCTTAGGGTTGGTGTAAGCATTAAGTTTATGATTAGGGTTAGGGTTTCTTTTAGGATTAGTATTAGGCTTAGAGTTAGAGAGTGTTATGTTTAGGGTTAGGGTTGGTGTAAGCATTAGGTTTGGGGTTAGGGTTAGGGTTTGTGTTAGGGTTAGAGTTACGGTTTGTGTTTGGGTTAGGGTGGGGTTAGTGTTAGGGTTGGTGTAAGCATTAGGTTTAGGGTTAGGGATAGGGTTATGTTTTCTGTTAGGGTTAGGGATAGGGTGAGTGTGACGTTTAGGGTTAGGTTTAGGTTTGAGGTAAGCATTGGGTTTTGGGTCTGTGTTAGGATTTGTGTTATGGTTAGGGTTAGGCTTAGAGTTAGAGAGTGTTAGAGTTTGGGTAAGGTCAGGGTTGGTGTAATCATTTGGATTACGGTTGGGGTTAGGGTTCCAGGTAGGTTTAGGGTTAATGTTAGGGTTAGTGTTAGGCTTAGGGTTAGTGTTAGGGTTAGGGTGAGTTTGAAGTTTAGGTTTCCTGTAAGCATTATTGATAGGGTTACGTTCAGGGTTAGGGTTTGTGTTAGGGTTAGAGTTAGGGTTAAGCAGAGGCTTAGAATTAGGGTTAGGTTTAGGGTTGGTGTAAGCATTAGGCTTAGGGTTAGGTTTAGGGTTAGGGCTTGTTTTATGGTTATGGTTAGGGTGAGGGTTAAGGTTATTTTGAGGGTTAGACTTAGGGTTAGAGAGTGTTAGGGTAAGGGTTAGGGTTATGGTTTGTGTAATCATTTGGATTATGGTTGGGGTCAGGATTCCAGGTAGGTATAGGGTTAATGTCAGGGTTAGGGTTAGTGTTAGGGTTGGTGTAAATATTAGTGTTATTGTTACGGTTAGAGCTAGGGTTTGTGTTAGGCATAGGGTTAGTGTTAGGGTGAGGGTGAGGGTGAAGTTTAGGGTTAGGGTTGGTGTAAGCATTAGTTTTATGGTTTGTGTTAGTGTTGGGGTTAGGGTTAGGTTTATTGTTGGAGTTAGGGTTTGTTTGCGTTAGGGTTAGGGTTGGATTAATCATTTGGGTTATCGTAGGGGTTTAGTTCCAGGTAGGATTAAGGTTATGGTTAGAGTTAGGGTTATTTTTTGTGTTAGGGTTTGGATTATGTATGAGTAAGTGTTAGGTTTAGGGTTTGTGTAAGCATTAGTGTTACTGTTATGGTTTGGATTTGAGTTTTTTGTTAGGGTTAGGCATAGTATGAGGGTCAGGTTTAGGCTTAGGTTTAGGGTTGGTGTAAGCATTAGGTTTAGAGTTAGGGTTAGTGTTTGTGTTAGAGTTATGGTTAGGCTGAGTGATATAGACTGTTATGGTAAGGGTTGAATATGTGTTGGTGTAATCATTTTTATTACGGTTGGGGTTAGGGTTCCATGTAGGTTTAAGGTTAATGTTAGGGTTAGGGATAGGGTTGGGGTTTGTGTTAGGGTTAGTGTTTGTGTGAGGATTAGGGTGGGTGTAAGCATTAGGGTTAGTGTTAGGGTTAGTGTTAGGGTTGGTGTAAGTATTAGGTTTACGGTTGGGGTTAGGGTTAGTGTTGGTGTAAGTATTAGGTTTAGGGTTATTGTTACGGTATGTGTTAGGGTTAGGATACGATTAGGGATAGGGTTATGGTAAGCAGTAGGGTTAGGGTTAGGGTTTGTGCTAGGGTTAGGGTTAGGGTGAGGGTGAGGTTAGGGTTATGGTTAGGAATAGGGTTATGGTTGGTGTAAGCATTAGGTTTAGCATTAGGGTTAGGGTTTGGGTTAGGGTTAGGGTTAGGTTTAGGGTTAGAGAGTGTTAGGGTTAAGGTTGGGGTTAAGGTTTGTGCAATCGTCTGGATTAGGTTGGGGTTAGAGTTCCAGGTAGCTTTAGGGTTAATGTTATGGTTAGGGTTAGGGATATGGTTTGTGTTAGGGTTAGGGCTAGTGTTAAGGTTAGGGTTGGTGTAAGCATTAGGGTTAGGTTTACGGTTAGGGTTATGCTTTGTGTTAGGGTTAGGTTTAGTGTTAGGGTTAGGTTTAGGGTTGTGGTTAGGGTTATGGTTAGGGTTACTATTAGGGTTAAGGTTAGGGTTAGAGTTGGTGTAATCAATAGGGTTAGGGTTAGGGTTTCTGTTAGCGTAAGTGTTAGTGTTAGGGTTAGGGTAAGGTTTGGAATTAGGGTTAGGGTGAGGTTGAGGGTGAGGGTTTTGGTTACGGTTGGTGTAAGCATTAGGTTTAAGGTTAGGGTTAGGGTTATGTTTTCTGTTAGGGTTAGGGATAGGGTGAGTGTGATGTTAAGGGTTAGGTTTAGTTTTGGTGTAAGCATTGGGTTTAGGTTCAGTGTTAGGGTTTGTGTTAGGGTTAGGGTTACGCTTAGAGTTAGAGAGTGTTAGGGTTTGGGTAGGGTTATGGTTGGTGTAATCATTTGGATTATGGTTGGGGTCAGGATTCCAGGTAGGTATAGGGTTAATGTTAGGGTTTTGGTTAGTGTTAGTGTTGGTGTAAGCATTAGTGTTATGGTTACAGATATAGCTAGGGTTTGTGTAGGGTATAGGGTTAGGATTAGGGTGAGGGTGAGGGTGAGGTTTAGGGTTAGGGTTGGTGTAAGCATTAGCTTTAGTGTTTGTGTTAGTGTTGGGGTTAGGGTTACGTTTATTGTTAGATTTAGGGTTTGTTTGTGTTAGGGTTAGGGTTGGAGTAATCATTTCGGTTATCGTTGGGGTTTGGTTCCAGGTAGGATTAGGGTTAATGTTAGAGTTAGGTTTATTTTTTGTTTTAATGGTTGGATTAGGTTTGGGTAAGTGTTAGGTATAGGGTTGGTGTAAACATTAGTGTTAGTTTTAGTGTTAGGGTTAGGGTTAGTTTTAGGGTTAGGGTTAGGCTGAGGTTGACGGTGAGAGTTAGGGTTAGGGTTGTTGTAAGCATTAAGGTTAGTGTTACAGTTTGTGTTAGAGTTAGGGTGGAGTTAGGTTTAGGGTTCGTGTAAGCATTAGGGTTAGGGTTAGTTTTAGTATTAGGGTTAGCGTTAGGGTTAGGGCGAAGGCAAAGTTTAGGGTTATAATAGGGTTAGGGTTGGTGTAAGCATTAGGTTTAGCATTAGGGTTTGGGTTTGTGTTAGGGTTAGGGTTAGGATTAGGTTAGGGTTTGTGCACTTGTTTGGATTATGTTGGTGTTAGTGTTCCAGGTATGTTTGGGGTAATGTTAGGGTTAGGGTTATGGATAGGGTTTGTTTTAGGGTTAGGGTTAGGTTTAGGGTTAGAGTTGCTATTCGGGTTAGGGTTAGATTTAGGCTTGGTGTAAGCTTTAGGGTTAAGGTTAGGTTTAGAGAGTGATAGGGTTAGCGCTAGGGTTGGTGTAAGCATTTGGGTTAGAGTTAGGGTTAGGGTTATGATTTGTGTTAATTTTAGGGTTAGGGTTTGTGTTAGGGTTAGAGTTAGAGAGTGTAAAGTTCAGGGTTAGTGTTAGGGTTATGGTTAGGGTTGGTGTAAGCATTTGGGTTACGGTTGGGGTTAGGGTTCCAGTTAGGCTTAATGTTAGTGTTAGGTTTAGGGTTGGTGTTAGGTTTAGGGTAAGGGTTATGATTAGGGTTGGTGTAAGATTTACAGTTAGGGTTAATGTTAGTGTTTTTGTTAGGGATACTTTAGGGTTATACTTAGGGTGAGGGATAGGTTTTGGTTTAGGGTTAGGGTTGGTGTAAGCATTAAGTTTAGGGTTAGAATTAGGGTTTGTGTTATGGTTAGAGTTAGGGTTAAGTTTAGGGTTGGTGTAAGCATTAGGGTTAGGGTTTGCGCTAGGTTTATGGTTCTTTTTATGGTGCGGGTGAGGTTTAAGTGTAGGGTTTGTGTAAGCATTAGGTTTAGGGTTTGGGTTAGGATTTGTGTTAGGGTTTGGGTTAGGCTTAGGGTTGAAGTGTTAGGGTTAGGGTTAGGGTTGAAGTAAGCATTTGGGTTACGGTTGGAGTTAGGGTTCCATGTAGGTTTAGGGTTAATGTTAGGGTTAGTATTTGTGTTAGTGTTAGATTTGGTATTAGGGTTAGGGTTAGGGTTAGGGTTGGTGTAAGTATTAGGTTTAGGGTTAGTGTTAGAGTTTGATTTAGGTTTACGGATAGGGTTATTGTTCGTTTAAGGGTTAGGGTTACTGTTAGAGAGTGTTAGGGTTATGGTTCGTGTTGGTGTAAGCATTTGGATTACGATTGGTGTTAGGGTTCTTGCTCGGTTTAGGGTTAACGTTAGGGCTAAGGTTAGTGTTAGGGTGATGGTGAGGGTGAGGTTTAGTGTTAGGTTTGGTGCAAGTATTAGGTTTAGTGTTAGGGTTAGGGTAGGTTTTGTGTTAGGATTAGGGTTAGGCTTAGGGATAAAGAGTGTTGTGATTAGGGTTAGGTTTAGGGTTTGTGTAATCATTTGGATTCGGTTGGGGTTAGGGTTCCAGTTAGGTTTAGGGTTAATATTAGGTTTAGTGTTAGGGTTAGGGTTTGTGTTAGGTTTAGGGATAGGGTTAGGTTTAGGGTTTGTGTTAGGTTTAGGGAGAGGGTTAGGGTTTGGGTTAGGGTTAGGCTTAAGGTTAGAGAGTGTAAGAGTTAGGATAAGTGTTTGTTTAAGCTTATGGGTTACGTTTGTGTGTAGGTTATTGTTAGGGCTTGTGTTAATTTTCGCGTTAGGGTTAGCGTTAGTGTTACAGTTATGCAGTGTTAGGGTTAGGGTTAGGGTTTGTGGTAGGGTTAGGGTTAGTGTTAGGGTTAGGGTTAGGGTTATGGTTTGGGTTTGTATAAGCATTAGGGTTAGGGTTAGGAATAGGGTTTGTGTTAGGGTTAGTCTTAGGGTTAGTGTTAGGGTTCGGGTTAGGAATAGGGTTTGTTTTAGTGTTAGATTTAGGGTTAGGGTTAGTGTAAGCATTAGGTTTAGAGTTAGGATTAGGGTTTGTGTTTTAAGGTTAGAGTGGGGTTAGGGATAGGGTTAGTGCAAGCATTAGGGTTAGGGTTAGGGTTTGTGTTTGGGTTAGGGTGGGGTTAGTGTTAGGGTTGGTGTAAGCATTAGGTTTAGGGTTAGGGTTAGGGTTATGTTTCTGTTAGGGTTAGGGATAGGGTGAGTGTGACGTTTAGGGTTAGGTTTAGGTTTGGTGTAAGCATTGGGTTTAATGTCAGTGTTAGAATTTGTGTTAGGGTTAGGGTTATGCTTAGAGTTAGAGAGTGTTAGGGTTTGGGTAAGGTCAGGGTTGGTGTAAATCATTTGGATTACGGTTGGGGTTAGGGTTCCAGGTAGGTTTAGGGTTAATGTTAGGGTTAGTGTTAGGCTTAGGGTTTGTGTTAGGGTTAGGGTGAGATTGAAGTTTAGGTTTGGTGTAAGCATGATTGATACGGTTACGTTTAGGGTTAGGGTTTGTGTAAGGGTTAGAGTTAGGGTTAAGCAGAGGCTTAGAATTAGGGTTAGGGTTAGGGTTGGTGTAAGCATTAGGCTTAGGGTTAGGTTTAGGGCTAGGGCTTGTGTTAGGGTTAGGGTTAGGGTTAGGGTTAGACTTAGGGTTAGAGAGTGTTAGGGTAAGGGTTAGGGTTAGGGTTGGTGTAATTATTTGGATTATGATTGGGGTCAGGATTCCAGGTAGGTATAGGGTTAATGTTAGGGTTAGGGTTAGGGTTGGTGTAAGCATTAGTGTTAGGGTTACGGTTAGAGCTAGGGTTTGTGTAGGGTATAGGGTTAGTGTTAGGGTAAGGGTGAGGGTGAGGTTTAGGGTTAGGGTTGGTGTAAGCATTAGTTTTAGGGTTTGTGTTAGTGTTGGGGTTAGGGTTAGGTTTATTGTTAGAGTTAGGGTTTGTTTGCGTTAGGGTTAGGGTTGGATTAATCATTTGGGTTATCGTTGGGGTTTGGTTCCAGGTAGGATTAGGGTTAGGGTTAGAGTTAGGGTTATTTTTTGTGTTAGGGTTTGGATTAGGTTTGGGTAAGTTTTAGGTTTAGGGTTTGTGTAAGCATTAGTGTTAGTGTTAGGGTTAGGGTTAGGGTTAGGGTTAGGCTGAGATTGATGGTGAGGTTTAGGGTTAGGGTTGTTGTAAGCATTAGAGTTAGTGTTACGGTTTGTGTTAGGGTTAGGGTTAGGGTGGGGTTAGGTTTAGAGTTCGTGTAAGCATTAGGGTTAGGGTTAGGGTTAATGTTAGGGTTAGCGTTAGGGTTAGGGTGGAGGCGAGGTTTAGGGTTATAATAGGGTTAGGGTTGGTGTAAGCATTAGGTTTAGCGTTAGGGTTAGGGTGAAGGCGAAGTTTAGGGTTATAATAGGGTTAGGGTTGGTGTAAGCATTAGGTTTAGCATTAGGGTTTGGGTTTGTGTTAGGGTTAGGGTTAGGCTTAGGAATAGGTTAGGGTTGTGTACTCGTTTGGATTATGTTGGTGTTAGTGTTCCAGGTATGTTTGGGGTAATGTTAGGGTTAGGGTTATGGATAGGGTTTGTTTTAGGGTTAGGGTTAGGTTTAGGGTTAGAGTTGCTATTCGGGTTAGGGTTAGATTTAGGCTTGGTGTAAGCTTTAGGGTTAAGGTTAGGTTTAGAGAGTGATAGGGTTAGCGCTAGGGTTGGTGTAAGCATTTGGGTTAGAGTTAGGGTTAGGGTTATGATTTGTGTTAATTTAGGGTTAGGGTTTGTGTTAGGGTTAGAGCTAGAGAGTGTAAAGTTTAGGGTTAGTGTTAGGGTTATGGTTAGGGTTGGTGTAAGCATTTGGGTTACGGTTGGGGTTAGGGTTCCAGTTAGGCTTAATGTTAGTGTTAGGTTTAGTGTTGGTGTTAGGTTTAGGGTAAGGGTTATGATTAGGGTTGGTGTAAGATTTACAGTTAGGGTTAATGTTAGTGTTTTTGTTAGGGATACTTTAGGGTTATACTTAGGGTGAGGGATAGGTTTTGGTTTAGGGTTAGGGTTGGTGTAAGCATTAAGTTTAGGGTTAGAATTAGGGTTTGTGTTATGGTTAGAGTTAGGGTTAAGTTTAGGGTTGGTGTAAGCATTAGGGTTAGGGTTTGCGCTAGGTTTATGGTTCTTTTTATGGTGCGGGTGAGGTTTAAGTGTAGGGTTTGTGTAAGCATTAGGTTTAGGGTTTGGGTTAGGATTTGTGTTAGGGTTTGGGTTAGGCTTAGGGTTGAAGTGTTAGGGTTAGGGTTAGGGTTGAAGTAAGCATTTGGGTTACGGTTGGAGTTAGGGTTCCATGTAGGTTTAGGGTTAATGTTAGGGTTAGTATTTGTGTTAGTGTTAGATTTGGTATTAGGGTTAGGGTTAGGGTTAGGGTTGGTGTAAGTATTAGGTTTAGGGTTAGTGTTAGAGTTTGATTTAGGTTTACGGATAGGGTTATTGTTCGTTTAAGGGTTAGGGTTACTGTTAGAGAGTGTTAGGGTTATGGTTCGTGTTGGTATAAGCATTTGGATTACGATTGGTGTTAGGGTTCTTGGTCGGTTTAGGGTTAATGTTAGGGTTAACGTTAGTGTTAGGGTGATGGTGAGGGTGAGGTTTAGTGTTAGGTTTGGTGCAAGTATTAGGTTTAGTGTTAGGGTTAGGGTAGGTTTTGTGTTAGGATTAGGGTTAGGCTTAGGGATAAAGAGTGTTGTGATTAGGGTTAGGTTTAGGGTTTGTGTAATCATTTGGATTCGGTTGGGGTTAGGGTTCCAGTTAGGTTTAGGGTTAATGTTAGGTTTAGTGTTAGGGTTAGGGTTTGTGTTAGGTTTAGGGATAGGGTTAGGTTTAGGGTTTGTGTTAGGTTTAGGGAGAGGGTTAGGGTTTGGGTTAGGGTTAGGCTTAAGGTTAGAGAGTGTAAGAGTTAGGATAAGTGTTTGTTTAAGCTTATGGGTTACGTTTGTGTGTAGGTTATTGTTAGGGCTTGTGTTAATTTTCGCGTTAGGGTTAGCGTTAGTGTTAGAGTTATGCAGTGTTAGGGTTAGGGTTAGGGTTTGTGGTAGGGTTAGGGTTAGTGTTAGGGTTAGGGTTAGGGTTATGGTTTGGGTTTGTATAAGCATTAGGGTTAGGGTTAGGGTTTGTGTTAGGGTTAGTCTTAGGGTTAGTGTTAGGGTTCGGGTTAGGAATAGGGTTTGTTTTAGTGTTAGATTTAGGGTTAGGGTTAGTGTAAGCATTAGGTTTAGAGTTAGGATTAGGGTTTGTGTTTTAAGGTTAGAGTGGGGTTAGGGATAGGGTTAGTGCAAGCATTAGAGTTAGGGTTAGGGTTTGTGTTTGGGTTAGGGTGGGGTTAGTGTTAGGGTTGGTGTAAGCATTAGGTTTAGGGTTAGGGTTAGGGTTATGTTTCTGTTAGGGTTAGGGATAGGGTGAGTGTGACGTTTAGGGTTAGGTTTAGGTTTGGTGTAAGCTTTGGGTTTAGGGTCAGTGTTAGAATTTGTGTTAGGGTTAGGGTTATGCTTAGAGTTAGAGAGTGTTAGGGTTTGGGTAAGGTCAGGGTTGGTGTAAATCATTTGGATTACGGTTGGGGTTAGGGTTCCAGGTAGGTTTAGGGTTAATGTTAGGGTTAGTGTTAGGCTTAGGGTTTGTGTTAGGGTTAGGGTGAGATTGAAGTTTAGGTTTGGTGTAAGCATGATTGATACGGTTACGTTTAGGGTTAGGGTTTGTGTAAGGGTTAGAGTTAGGGTTAAGCAGAGGCTTAGAATTAGGGTTAGGGTTAGGGTTGGTGTAAGCATTAGGCTTAGGGTTAGGTTTAGGGCTAGGGCTTGTGTTAGGGTTAGGGTTAGGGTTAGGGTTAGACTTAGGGTTAGAGAGTGTTAGGGTAAGGGTTAGGGTTAGGGTTGGTGTAATTATTTGGATTATGATTGGGGTCAGGATTCCAGGTAGGTATAGGGTTAATGTTAGGGTTAGGGTTAGGGTTAGGGTTGGTGTAAGCATTAGTGTTAGGGTTACGGTTAGAGCTAGGGTTTGTGTAGGGTATAGGGTTAGTGTTAGGGTGAGGGTGAGGGTGAGGTTTAGGGTTAGGGTTGGTGTAAGCATTAGTTTTAGGGTTTGTGTTAGTGTTGGGGTTAGGGTTAGGTTTATTGTTAGAGTTAGGGTTTGTTTGCGTTAGGGTTAGGGTTGGATTAATCATTTGGGTTATCGTTGGGGTTTGGTTCCAGGTAGGATTAGGGTTAGGGTTAGAGATAGGGTTATATTTTGTGTTAGGGTTTGGATTAGGTTTGGGTAAGTTTTAGGTTTAGGGTTTGTGTAAGCATTAGTGTTAGTGTTAGGGTTAGGGTTAGGTTTAGGGTTAGGGTTAGGCTGAGATTGATGGTGAGGTTTAGGGTTAGGGTTGTTGTAAGCATTAGAGTTAGTGTTACGGTTTGTGTTAGGGTTAGGGTTAGGGTGGGGTTAGGTTTAGGGTTCGTGTAAGCATTAGGGTTAGGGTTAGGGTTAGTGTTAGGGTTAGCGTTAGGGTTAGGGTGGAGGCGAGGTTTAGGGTTATAATAGGGTTAGGGTTGGTGTAAGCATTAGGTTTAGCGTTAGGGTTAGGGTGAAGGCGAAGTTTAGGGTTATAATAGGGTTAGGGTTGGTGTAAGCATTAGGTTTAGCATTAGGGTTTGGGTTTGTGTTAGGGTTAGGGTTAGGCTTAGGAATAGGTTAGGGTTGTGTACTCGTTTGGATTATGTTGGTGTTAGTGTTCCAGGTATGTTTGGGGTAATGTTAGGGTTAGGGTTATGGATAGGGTTTGTTTTAGGGTTGGGGTTAGGTTTAGGGTTAGAGTTGCTATTCGGGTAGGGTTAGATTTAGGCTTGGTGTAAGCTTTAGGGTTAAGGTTAGGTTTAGAGAGTGATAGGGTTAGCGCTAGGGTTGGTGTAAGCATTTGGGTTAGAGTTAGGGTTAGGGTTATGATTTGTGTTAATTTTAGGGTTAGGGTTTGTGTTAGGGTTAGAGCTAGAGAGTGTAAAGTTTAGGGTTAGGGTTAGGGTTAGGGTTAGGGTTGGTGTAAGCATTTGGGTTACAGTTGGGGTTAGGGTTCCAGTTAGGCTTAATGTTAGTGTTAGGTTTAGGGTTGGTGTTAGGTTTAGGGTAAGGGTTATGATTAGGGTTGGTGTAAGATTTACAGTTAGGGTTAATGTTAGTGTTTTTGTTAGGGATACTTTAGGGTTATACTTAGGGTGAGGGATAGGTTTTGGTTTAGGGTTAGGGTTGGTGTAAGCATTAAGTTTAGGGTTAGAATTAGGGTTTGTGTTATGGTTAGAGTTAGGGTTAAGTTTAGGGTTGGTGTAAGCATTAGGGTTAGGGTTTGCGCTAGGTTTATGGTTCTTTTTATGGTGCGGGTGAGGTTTAAGTGTAGGGTTTGTGTAAGCATTAGGTTTAGGGTTTGGGTTAGGATTTGTGTTAGGGTTTGGGTTAGGCTTAGGGTTGAAGTGTTAGGGTTAGGGTTAGGGTTGAAGTAAGCATTTGGGTTACGGTTGGAGTTAGGGTTCCATGTAGGTTTAGGGTTAATGTTAGGGTTAGTATTTGTGTTAGTGTTAGATTTGGTGTTAGGGTTAGGGTTAGGGTTAGGGTTGGTGTAAGTATTAGGTTTAGGGTTAGTGTTAGAGTTTGATTTAGGTTTACGGATAGGGTTATTGTTCGTTTAAGGGTTAGGGTTACTGTTAGAGAGTGTTAGGGTTATGGTTCGTGTTGGTGTAAGCATTTGGATTACGATTGGTGTTAGGGTTCTTGGTCGGTTTAGGGTTAACGTTAGGGTTAAGGTTAGGGTTAGGGTGATGGTGAGGGTGAGGTTTAGTGTTAGGTTTGGTGCAAGTATTAGGTTTAGTGTTAGGGTTAGGGTAGGTTTTGTGTTAGGATTAGGGTTAGGCTTAGGGATAAAGAGTGTTGTGATTAGGGTTAGGTTTAGGGTTTGTGTAATCATTTGGATTCGGTTGGGGTTAGGGTTCCAGTTAGGTTTAGGTTTAATGTTAGGTTTAGTGTTAGGGTTAGGGTTTGTGTTAGGTTTAGGGATAGGGTTAGGTTTAGGGTTTGTGTTAGGTTTAGGGAGAGGGTTAGGGTTTGGGTTAGGGTTAGGCTTAAGGTTAGAGAGTGTAAGAGTTAGGATAAGTGTTTGTTTAAGCTTATGGGTTACGTTTGTGTATAGGTTATTGTTAGGGCTTGTGTTAATTTTCGCGTTAGGGTTAGCGTTAGTGTTAGAGTTATGCAGTGTTAGGGTTAGGGTTAGGGTTAGTGCAAGCATTAGGGTTAGGGTTAGGGTTTGTGTTTGGGTTAGGGTGGGGTTAGTGTTAGGGTTGGTGTAAGCATTAGGTTTAGGGTTAGGGTTAGGGTTATGTTTCTGTTAGGGTTAGGGATAGGGTGAGTGTGACGTTTGGGGTTAGGTTTAGGTTTGGTGTAAGCATTGGGCTTAGGGTCAGTGTTAGAATTTGTGTTAGGGTTAGGGTTATGCTTAGAGTTAGAGAGTGTTAGGGTTTGGGTAAGGTCAGGGTTGGTGTAAATCATTTGGATTACGGTTGGGGTTAGGGTTCCAGGTAGGTTTAGGGTTAATGTTAGGGTTAGTGTTAGGCTTAGGGTTTGTGTTAGGGTTAGGGTGAGATTGAAGTTTAGGTTTGGTGTAAGCATGATTGATACGGTTACGTTTAGGGTTAGGGTTTGTGTAAGGGTTAGAGTTAGGGTTAAGCAGAGGCTTAGAATTAGGGTTAGGGTTAGGGTTGGTGTAAGCATTAGGCTTAGGGTTAGGTTTAGGGCTAGGGCTTGTGTTAGGGTTAGGGTTAGGGTTAGGGTTAGACTTAGGGTTAGAGAGTGTTAGGGTAAGGGTTAGGGTTAGGGTTGGTGTAATTATTTGGATTATGATTGGGGTCAGGATTCCAGGTAGGTATAGGGTTAATGTTAGGGTTAGGGTTAGGGTTGGTGTAAGCATTAGTGTTAGGGTTACAGTTAGAGCTAGGGTTTGTGTAGGGTATAGGGTTAGTGTTAGGGTGAGGGTGAGGGTGAGGTTTAGGGTTAGGGTTGGTGTAAGCATTAGTTTTAGGGTTTGTGTTAGTGTTGGGGTTAGGGTTAGGTTTATTGTTAGAGTTAGGGTTTGTTTGCGTTAGGGTTAGGGTTGGATTAATCATTTGGGTTATCGTTGGGGTTTGGTTCCAGGTAGGATTAGGGTTAGGGTTAGAGTTAGGGTTATTTTTTGTGTTAGGGTTTGGATTAGGTTTGGGTAAGTTTTAGGTTTAGGGTTTGTGTAAGCATTAGTGTTAGTGTTAGGGTTAGGGTTAGGGTTAGGGTTAGGCTGAGATTGATGGTGAGGTTTAGGGTTAGGGTTGTTGTAAGCATTAGAGTTAGTGTTACGGTTTGTGTTAGGGTTAGGGTTAGGGTGGGGTTAGGTTTAGGGTTCGTGTAAGCATTAGGGTTAGGGTTAGGGTTAATGTTAGGGTTAGCGTTAGGGTTAGGGTGGAGGCGAGGTTTAGGGTTATAATAGGGTTAGGGTTGGTGTAAGCATTAGGTTTAGCGTTAGGGTTAGGGTGAAGGCGAAGTTTAGGGTTATAATAGGGTTAGGGTTGGTGTAAGCATTAGGTTTAGCATTAGGGTTTGGGTTTGTGTTAGGGTTAGGGTTAGGCTTAGGAATAGGTTAGGGTTGTGTACTCGTTTGGATTATGTTGGTGTTAGTGTTCCAGGTATGTTTGGGGTAATGTTAGGGTTAGGGTTATGGATAGGGTTTGTTTTAGGGTTAGGGTTAGGTTTAGGGTTAGAGTTGCTATTCGGGTTAGGGTTAGATTTAGGCTTGGTGTAAGCTTTAGGGTTAAGGTTAGGTTTAGAGAGTGATAGGGTTAGCGCTAGGGTTGGTGTAAGCATTTGGGTTAGAGTTAGGGTTAGGGTTATGATTTGTGTTAATTTAGGGTTAGGGTTTGTGTTAGGGTTAGAGCTAGAGAGTGTAAAGTTTAGGGTTAGTGTTAGGGTTATGGTTAGGGTTGGTGTAAGCATTTGGGTTACGGTTGGGGTTAGGGTTCCAGTTAGGCTTAATGTTAGTGTTAGGTTTAGTGTTGGTGTTAGGTTTAGGGTAAGGGTTATGATTAGGGTTGGTGTAAGATTTACAGTTAGGGTTAATGTTAGTGTTTTTGTTAGGGATACTTTAGGGTTATACTTAGGGTGAGGGATAGGTTTTGGTTTAGGGTTAGGGTTGGTGTAAGCATTAAGTTTAGGGTTAGAATTAGGGTTTGTGTTATGGTTAGAGTTAGGGTTAAGTTTAGGGTTGGTGTAAGCATTAGGGTTAGGGTTTGCGCTAGGTTTATGGTTCTTTTTATGGTGCGGGTGAGGTTTAAGTGTAGGGTTTGTGTAAGCATTAGGTTTAGGGTTTGGGTTAGGATTTGTGTTAGGGTTTGGGTTAGGCTTAGGGTTGAAGTGTTAGGGTTAGGGTTAGGGTTGAAGTAAGCATTTGGGTTACGGTTGGAGTTAGGGTTCCATGTAGGTTTAGGGTTAATGTTAGGGTTAGTATTTGTGTTAGTGTTAGATTTGGTATTAGGGTTAGGGTTAGGGTTAGGGTTGGTGTAAGTATTAGGTTTAGGGTTAGTGTTAGAGTTTGATTTAGGTTTACGGATAGGGTTATTGTTCGTTTAAGGGTTAGGGTTACTGTTAGAGAGTGTTAGGGTTATGGTTCGTGTTGGTATAAGCATTTGGATTACGATTGGTGTTAGGGTTCTTGGTCGGTTTAGGGTTAATGTTAGGGTTAACGTTAGTGTTAGGGTGATGGTGAGGGTGAGGTTTAGTGTTAGGTTTGGTGCAAGTATTAGGTTTAGTGTTAGGGTTAGGGTAGGTTTTGTGTTAGGATTAGGGTTAGGCTTAGGGATAAAGAGTGTTGTGATTAGGGTTAGGTTTAGGGTTTGTGTAATCATTTGGATTCGGTTGGGGTTAGGGTTCCAGTTAGGTTTAGGGTTAATGTTAGGTTTAGTGTTAGGGTTAGGGTTTGTGTTAGGTTTAGGGATAGGGTTAGGTTTAGGGTTTGTGTTAGGTTTAGGGAGAGGGTTAGGGTTTGGGTTAGGGTTAGGCTTAAGGTTAGAGAGTGTAAGAGTTAGGATAAGTGTTTGTTTAAGCTTATGGGTTACGTTTGTGTGTAGGTTATTGTTAGGGCTTGTGTTAATTTTCGCGTTAGGGTTAGCGTTAGTGTTAGAGTTATGCAGTGTTAGGGTTAGGGTTAGGGTTTGTGGTAGGGTTAGGGTTAGTGTTAGGGTTAGGGTTAGGGTTATGGTTTGGGTTTGTATAAGCATTAGGGTTAGGGTTAGGGTTTGTGTTAGGGTTAGTCTTAGGGTTAGTGTTAGGGTTCGGGTTAGGAATAGGGTTTGTTTTAGTGTTAGATTTAGGGTTAGGGTTAGTGTAAGCATTAGGTTTAGAGTTAGGATTAGGGTTTGTGTTTTAAGGTTAGAGTGGGGTTAGGGATAGGGTTAGTGCAAGCATTAGAGTTAGGGTTAGGGTTTGTGTTTGGGTTAGGGTGGGGTTAGTGTTAGGGTTGGTGTAAGCATTAGGTTTAGGGTTAGGGTTAGGGTTATGTTTCTGTTAGGGTTAGGGATAGGGTGAGTGTGACGTTTAGGGTTAGGTTTAGGTTTGGTGTAAGCTTTGGGTTTAGGGTCAGTGTTAGAATTTGTGTTAGGGTTAGGGTTATGCTTAGAGTTAGAGAGTGTTAGGGTTTGGGTAAGGTCAGGGTTGGTGTAAATCATTTGGATTACGGTTGGGGTTAGGGTTCCAGGTAGGTTTAGGGTTAATGTTAGGGTTAGTGTTAGGCTTAGGGTTTGTGTTAGGGTTAGGGTGAGATTGAAGTTTAGGTTTGGTGTAAGCATGATTGATACGGTTACGTTTAGGGTTAGGGTTTGTGTAAGGGTTAGAGTTAGGGTTAAGCAGAGGCTTAGAATTAGGGTTAGGGTTAGGGTTGGTGTAAGCATTAGGCTTAGGGTTAGGTTTAGGGCTAGGGCTTGTGTTAGGGTTAGGGTTAGGGTTAGGGTTAGACTTAGGGTTAGAGAGTGTTAGGGTAAGGGTTAGGGTTAGGGTTGGTGTAATTATTTGGATTATGATTGGGGTCAGGATTCCAGGTAGGTATAGGGTTAATGTTAGGGTTAGGGTTAGGGTTAGGGTTGGTGTAAGCATTAGTGTTAGGGTTACGGTTAGAGCTAGGGTTTGTGTAGGGTATAGGGTTAGTGTTAGGGTGAGGGTGAGGGTGAGGTTTAGGGTTAGGGTTGGTGTAAGCATTAGTTTTAGGGTTTGTGTTAGTGTTGGGGTTAGGGTTAGGTTTATTGTTAGAGTTAGGGTTTGTTTGCGTTAGGGTTAGGGTTGGATTAATCATTTGGGTTATCGTTGGGGTTTGGTTCCAGGTAGGATTAGGGTTAGGGTTAGAGATAGGGTTATTTTTTGTGTTAGGGTTTGGATTAGGTTTGGGTAAGTTTTAGGTTTAGGGTTTGTGTAAGCATTAGTGTTAGTGTTAGGGTTAGGGTTAGGTTTAGGGTTAGGGTTAGGCTGAGATTGATGGTGAGGTTTAGGGTTAGGGTTGTTGTAAGCATTAGAGTTAGTGTTACGGTTTGTGTTAGGGTTAGGGTTAGGGTGGGGTTAGGTTTAGGGTTCGTGTAAGCATTAGGGTTAGGGTTAGGGTTAGTGTTAGGGTTAGCGTTAGGGTTAGGGTGGAGGCGAGGTTTAGGGTTATAATAGGGTTAGGGTTGGTGTAAGCATTAGGTTTAGCGTTAGGGTTAGGGTGAAGGCGAAGTTTAGGGTTATAATAGGGTTAGGGTTGGTGTAAGCATTAGGTTTAGCATTAGGGTTTGGGTTTGTGTTAGGGTTAGGGTTAGGCTTAGGAATAGGTTAGGGTTGTGTACTCGTTTGGATTATGTTGGTGTTAGTGTTCCAGGTATGTTTGGGGTAATGTTAGGGTTAGGGTTATGGATAGGGTTTGTTTTAGGGTTGGGGTTAGGTTTAGGGTTAGAGTTGCTATTCGGGTAGGGTTAGATTTAGGCTTGGTGTAAGCTTTAGGGTTAAGGTTAGGTTTAGAGAGTGATAGGGTTAGCGCTAGGGTTGGTGTAAGCATTTGGGTTAGAGTTAGGGTTAGGGTTATGATTTGTGTTAATTTTAGGGTTAGGGTTTGTGTTAGGGTTAGAGCTAGAGAGTGTAAAGTTTAGGGTTAGGGTTAGGGTTATGGTTAGGGTTGGTGTAAGCATTTGGGTTACAGTTGGGGTTAGGGTTCCAGTTAGGCTTAATGTTAGTGTTAGGTTTAGGGTTGGTGTTAGGTTTAGGGTAAGGGTTATGATTAGGGTTGGTGTAAGATTTACAGTTAGGGTTAATGTTAGTGTTTTTGTTAGGGATACTTTAGGGTTATACTTAGGGTGAGGGATAGGTTTTGGTTTAGGGTTAGGGTTGGTGTAAGCATTAAGTTTAGGGTTAGAATTAGGGTTTGTGTTATGGTTAGAGTTAGGGTTAAGTTTAGGGTTGGTGTAAGCATTAGGGTTAGGGTTTGCGCTAGGTTTATGGTTCTTTTTATGGTGCGGGTGAGGTTTAAGTGTAGGGTTTGTGTAAGCATTAGGTTTAGGGTTTGGGTTAGGATTTGTGTTAGGGTTTGGGTTAGGCTTAGGGTTGAAGTGTTAGGGTTAGGGTTAGGGTTGAAGTAAGCATTTGGGTTACGGTTGGAGTTAGGGTTCCATGTAGGTTTAGGGTTAATGTTAGGGTTAGTATTTGTGTTAGTGTTAGATTTGGTGTTAGGGTTAGGGTTAGGGTTAGGGTTGGTGTAAGTATTAGGTTTAGGGTTAGTGTTAGAGTTTGATTTAGGTTTACGGATAGGGTTATTGTTCGTTTAAGGGTTAGGGTTACTGTTAGAGAGTGTTAGGGTTATGGTTCGTGTTGGTGTAAGCATTTGGATTACGATTGGTGTTAGGGTTCTTGGTCGGTTTAGGGTTAACGTTAGGGTTAAGGTTAGGGTTAGGGTGATGGTGAGGGTGAGGTTTAGTGTTAGGTTTGGTGCAAGTATTAGGTTTAGTGTTAGGGTTAGGGTAGGTTTTGTGTTAGGATTAGGGTTAGGCTTAGGGATAAAGAGTGTTGTGATTAGGGTTAGGTTTAGGGTTTGTGTAATCATTTGGATTCGGTTGGGGTTAGGGTTCCAGTTAGGTTTAGGTTTAATGTTAGGTTTAGTGTTAGGGTTAGGGTTTGTGTTAGGTTTAGGGATAGGGTTAGGTTTAGGGTTTGTGTTAGGTTTAGGGAGAGGGTTAGGGTTTGGGTTAGGGTTAGGCTTAAGGTTAGAGAGTGTAAGAGTTAGGATAAGTGTTTGTTTAAGCTTATGGGTTACGTTTGTGTATAGGTTATTGTTAGGGCTTGTGTTAATTTTCGCGTTAGGGTTAGCGTTAGTGTTAGAGTTATGCAGTGTTAGGGTTAGGGTTAGGGTTAGTGCAAGCATTAGGGTTAGGGTTAGGGTTTGTGTTTGGGTTAGGGTGGGGTTAGTGTTAGGGTTGGTGTAAGCATTAGGTTTAGGGTTAGGGTTAGGGTTATGTTTCTGTTAGGGTTAGGGATAGGGTGAGTGTGACGTTTGGGGTTAGGTTTAGGTTTGGTGTAAGCATTGGGCTTAGGGTCAGTGTTAGAATTTGTGTTAGGGTTAGGGTTATGCTTAGAGTTAGAGAGTGTTAGGGTTTGGGTAAGGTCAGGGTTGGTGTAAATCATTTGGATTACGGTTGGGGTTAGGGTTCCAGGTAGGTTTAGGGTTAATGTTAGGGTTAGTGTTAGGCTTAGGGTTTGTGTTAGGGTTAGGGTGAGATTGAAGTTTAGGTTTGGTGTAAGCATGATTGATACGGTTACGTTTAGGGTTAGGGTTTGTGTAAGGGTTAGAGTTAGGGTTAAGCAGAGGCTTAGAATTAGGGTTAGGGTTAGGGTTGGTGTAAGCATTAGGCTTAGGGTTAGGTTTAGGGCTAGGGCTTGTGTTAGGGTTAGGGTTAGGGTTAGGGTTAGACTTAGGGTTAGAGAGTGTTAGGGTAAGGGTTAGGGTTAGGGTTGGTGTAATTATTTGGATTATGATTGGGGTCAGGATTCCAGGTAGGTATAGGGTTAATGTTAGGGTTAGGGTTAGGGTTGGTGTAAGCATTAGTGTTAGGGTTACAGTTAGAGCTAGGGTTTGTGTAGGGTATAGGGTTAGTGTTAGGGTGAGGGTGAGGGTGAGGTTTAGGGTTAGGGTTGGTGTAAGCATTAGTTTTAGGGTTTGTGTTAGTGTTGGGGTTAGGGTTAGGTTTATTGTTAGAGTTAGGGTTTGTTTGCGTTAGGGTTAGGGTTAGGGTTAGGGTTAGGGTTAATGTTAGGTTTAGTGTAAGGGTTAGGGTTTGTGTTAGGTTTAGGGATAGGGTTGGGTTTAGGGTTTGTGTTATGTTTAGGGAGAGGGTTAGGGTTTGGGTTAGGGTTAGGCTTAAGGTTAGAGAGTATAAGAGTTAGGATAAGTGTTTGTTTAAGCTTATGGGTTACGTTTGTGTGTAGGTTATTGTTAGGGCTTGTGTTAATTTTCGCGTTAGGGTTAGCGTTAGTGTTAGAGTTATGCAGTGTTAGGGTTAGGGTTAGGGTTTGTGGTAGGGTTAGGGTTAGGGTTAGGGTTAGGGTTATGGTTTGGGTTTGTATAAGCATTAGGGTTAGGGTTAGGGTTAGGGTTTGTGTTAGGGTTAGTCTTAGGGTTAGTGTTAGGGTTTGGGTTAGGAATAGGGTTTGTTTTAGTGTTAGATTTAGGGTTAGGGTTAGTGTAAGCATTAGGTTTAGAGTTAGGATTAGGGTTTGTGTTTTAAGGTTAGAGTGGGGTTAGGGATAGGGTTAGTGCAAGTATTAGGGTTAGGGTTAGGGTTTGTGTTAGGGTTAGCATTAGTGTTAGTGTGAGGGTGAGGTTTAGGATTAGAGTTAGGGTTAGGGTTGGTGTAAGCATTAGGTTTAGCGTTTGGGTTATGGTTTGTGTTACAGTTAGGGTTTGGCTTAGGGTTAGAGAGTTTTAGGGTTAAGGTTAGGGTTAGCGTTGGTGTAATCATTTGGATTAGGTTGGTATTAGGGTTCCAGGTAGGTTTAGGGTTAATGTTAGAGTTAGAGTTAGGGATAGGGTTTGTGTAAGGGTTAGGGTTAGGATTATTGTTAAGTTTAGGGTTGGTTTAAGCATTAGGGTTAGGGTTACGCTTAGGGTTAGTTTTTGTGTTAGGGTTAGGGTTATTGTTAGGGTTCGGTTTAGTTTTAGGGTTAGGGTTAGAATTACTATTACGGTTAGGTTTAGGGTTGGTGTAAGCATTAGAGTTAGTGTTAGGTTTAGGTTTTGTGTTAGGGTTAGGGTTAGACTTAGAGTTAGAGCGTGTTAGGGTAAAGGTTAGGGTCAGGGTTGGTGTAATCATTTGGATTGTGGTTGGGGTTAGGATTCCAGGTAGGTATAGGGTTAATGTTAGGGTTAGGGTTAGTGTTAGGGTCGGTGTAAGCATTAGTGTTAGGGTTATAGTTAGGGCTAGGGTTTGTGTTAGGTATAGGGTTAGTGTTCGGGTGAGGTTGAGGGAGAGGTTTAGGGTTAGGGTTGGTGAAAGCATTAGTTTTAGGGTTTTTGTTAGTGTTGGGGTTAGGGTTATGTTTGTTGTTAGAGTTAGCGTGTGTTTGTGTTAGGGTTAGGGTTGGAGTAATCATTTGGGTTACCATTGGGGTTTGGTTCCAGGTACGTTTATGGTTAAGGTTAGAGTTAGGGTTAGGGTTTGTGTTAGGGTTTTGGTTAGGGTTAGGGTTAAGGTTGGTGCAGGCATTAGTGTTAGTGTTAGGGTTAGGGTTTGTGTTAGGGTTAGTGTTAGTGTTAGGGTGAGGGATAGGTTTAGTGTTATGGTTAGGGTTAGGGTTCGTGTAAGCATTAGGTGTAGCGTTAGGGTTTTGTTTTGTGTTAGGGTTAGGGTTAGGCTTAGTTTAAGAGAGTGTTAGGGTTAAGGTTAGGTTAGGGTTTGTTCAATCATTTGGATTAGGTTGGTGTTAGCGTTCCAGGTAGGTTTGGGGGAATGTTATTGTAGGGTTATGGATAGCGATTGTGTTAGGGTTAGGGTTAAGGTTAGGGTTATGGTTAGTGTTAGGGTTGGTGTAAGCATTAAGTTTAGGGTTACGGTTATGGTTAGGGTTTGTGTTAGGATTTGGGTTAATGTTAGGGTTAGGTTTACGTTTAGGTTTAGGGTTAGGGTTACTATTAGGGTTAGGGTTAGGGTTAGGTTTGGTGTAAGCAATAGGGTTAGGCTTAGGTTTAGAGAGTGATAGGGTTAGTGCTAGTTTTGGTGTAAGCATTTGTGTGAGGGTCAGGGTTAGGGTTATGGTTTGTGTTAGGGTTAGGGTGGGGTTAGGGTTAAGGTTTGTGTAAGCATTATGTTTAGGATTAGGGTTAGGGTTTCTTTTAGGATTAGGATTGGGTTTAGGATTAGAAAGTGTTATGGTTAGTGTTGGGGTTGGTGTAAGCATTAGGTTTAGGGTTAGGGTTAGGGTTTGTGTTATGGTTAGGGTTAGGGTTAGGGTTAAAGTTAGAGAGTGTTCTGGTTAGGGTTAATGTTGGTGTAAGCATTTGGTTTACGGCTCTGGTTAGGGTTCAACGTAGGCTTATGGTTAGTGTTATGTTTAGGGTTTTTGTTAGGGTTAGGGTTGGTGTTATGGTCAGATTTTGTATAAGCATTAGGATTAGAGTTAGGCTTAGGGTTTGTGTTATATTTGGTTATGGTTAGGTTTAGGCTGAGGGTGAGGTTTTGATTAGGGATAGAATTGGTCTAAACATTAGTGTTAGGGTTAGAGTTAGCTTTAGGGTTAGGGTGAGGGTTAGGGTTAGGGTTAGGGATAGGATTGGTGTAAGCATTTTGTTATGGTTATGGTTAGGGTTAGGGTTAGCGTTAGGGTTAGGGTTTGTGTATGGTTTAGAGTTAGGTGTTGGCTAGGGCTAGAGTTAGGGTTACCGTTTGTGTTACGGTTAGGGTTAGAGAGGTTTAGCGTTATGATTAGGTTTGGTGTAAGCATTTGGGTTACGGTTGGGCTAATGGTTCCAGGTAGACTTAGGGTTAGGTTTACTGTTAGGGATTGTGTTAGAATTACCGTTGGGGTTAGGGTCAGAATTGGTGTAAGATTTAGGGTTAGGATTAGGGTCAGGATTTGTGTTAGGGTTAGGGTTAGGGTTAAGGTGAGGGTGTGGGTGAGGTTAGGGTTAGTGTTAGGGTTGGTGTTAGGTCTGGTTAGGGTTAGAAAATGTAATGGTTAGTGTTAGGTTTGGTGTAAGCATTTGGGTTACGATTGGGGTTAGGTTTCCAGGTGGGCTTAGGGTTAGGGTTAGGGTTAGGGTTTGTGTTAGTGTTAGGTTTGGTGTAAACATTAGGGTTAGGGTTAGTGTTAGGATTTCTGTTATATTTAGGTTTAGGGTTAGTGTTAATGTGATAATTTGTGTTAGGGTTAGTGTTAGAGTTAAGGTTAGGGTTAGGATTGGTGTAAGTATTAGGTTTAGGGTTACGTTTAGGGTTTGTTTTAGGGTTGGGGTCAGTCTTAGGGTTAGAGAGTGTTATCGTTAGGGTTATGCTTGGTGTAAGCATTTGGGTAATGTTTGGGGTTAGGGTTCCAGGTAGGCTTAGGGTTAGGGTTAGGGTTAGTGTTTGTTTTAGGGTTAGGAATAGAGTTAAGGTTAGGGTTAGGGTTCGGATTACGGTTAGTGTTACGGTTAGGGTTAGGGTTATGATTAGGCTTAAGGTAAGGATTAGGTATAGGGTGATAGTTGCGTTTAATATTAGGCTTAGGGTTAGGGTTAGTGTTAGATTTAGCCTTTGGTTTAAGGTTAGAGTTAGGGTTACGGTCAGGGTTAGGGTTAGGGTTAGAATGAGGCGAGGGTGAGGTTTAGGGATAGGGTTAGGGTTAGGGTTAGGGTTGCTGAAAGCATTTGGGTTATGATTGAGGTTAATGTTCTAGGCAGGCTTAGAGTTAGGATTAGGGTTAGGGTTTTTGTACGGTTTAGTGTGTGGTTAGGCTTAGGGTTAGTGTAAGCATTAGGGATAGGGTTAGGATTAAGGTTGGGGTTTGGGTTAGGTTTAGGGTTAGGGTTAGGGTTAGGGTTTAGGTAAGTGTTAGGTTTAGAGTTGGTGTAAGCATTATTATTAGAGTTATGGTTAGGGTTAGGGTTAGAGAGTGTTAGGGATAGGGTTAGTGTTGGTGCAAGCATTGGGGTTAGGGTTATTATTAGGGTTTGTGTTAGGGTTAGATTTAGGCTTGTATCAGTGAGTGTTAGGCTTACGGTTAGGGTTGCTATAAGCATTTGGGTTATGGTTGGGATTAGGTTAACAGGTAGGTTTAGGGTTAGGGTTTGTGTTAGGGTTATGGTTAGGCTTAAGTTTAGGGGTAGGGGTAGGGTTCGGGTTAATGTTGGTGTAAGCATTACTTTTAGGGTAAGGGTTAGATTTTGTGTTAGCTTTATTTTTAGGGTTAAGATTATTGTTTGTGTTAGGGTTAGCTTTCATGTTACCGTTAGGGTAGAGAGTGTTAGTGTTAGGGTTAAGGTTTAGTTAGGATTAGAGTTAGTGTTAGGGTTTGGGTAAGGTTTTGAGTTGGTGTAAGCATTTGAGTCAGGGTTAGGGTTAATGTTAGGGTTGGGATTAGGGTTAGGGTTATTGTTAGTGTTAGGGAGTGTTAGGGTTGGGGTTGGGTTTGTGTTGGAGTTGGGTTACTGTTAGGGTTAGTGTTAAGTTTAGGGTTTTTGTTAGAGTTAATGTAAGGGTAGGGTTTGGGTTGGTGTAAGCATTAGGGTTAGTGTTAGGGTTAGGGTGAGGGTTAGGGTTAGTATTAGGGTTGGTGTAAGCATTAGGGTTAGAGTTACGTATAGGGTTAGTGTTAGCTTTAGTGTTTGGGTTAGGCTTACGGTTAAGTGTTATGTGTTAGGGTTAGGGTTTGGGTAAGGGTTAGCTTTAAAGTTGGTGCAAGCATTATTTTTTTTTAAAGATTTATTTTTATTTGTATTACAAAGTCAGATATACTGAGAGGAGGAGAGATAGAGAGGAAGTGGAGCTGCTGGGATTAGAACCAGCGGCCATATGGGATCAAGGCGAGGACCTTAGCCACTAGGCCACGCCGCCAACCTGCAAGCATTATTCTTAGTGTTAGGGTTAGAGTTAGGGTTAGTGTTATTTTAGGTCGGGGTTGGTATAACCATATGGTTTTTGTTTAATCGTTAGTGTTTATGTTAGTGTTAGTGTTAGCGTTAGGGTTAGGGTTAGAAAGTGTTAGATTTAGGGTTAGGGTTAAGGTAAGCATTTGTGTTGCGGTTGGGGTTAAGGTTCCCGGTAGGCTTAGGGTTAATGTTAGGGTTAGGGTTAGGGTTAGAGTTAGGGTGTGAGTTAGGGTTAGGCTTAGGTTTAGGGCTAGAGAGTGTTAGGTTTAGGGTTAGGGTTTGTGTAAGCATTTCTGTTAATGTTGGGGTTAGGTTTCCAGGAGGGTTTAGGGTTAGGGTTAGGGTTAGGGTTAGGGTTAGGGTTAGGGTTTCTGTTAGGATTAGGGTTAGGGTTAGAGTGAGGGTGAAGTTTAGGGTTAGGGTTAGGGTTGTTGTAAGCATTAGTTTTAGGGTTAGGTTTAGGGATTCTGTTAGGGTTAAGGTTAGCCTTAGGGTTAGAGAGTGTTAGGGTTAGGTTTAGGGTTGGTGTAAGCATCAGGTTTAGGTTTAGGTTTAGGTTTAGGGTTTGTGCTAGGGTTAGGGTTAGGGTTAGGGTTAGAGAGTGTTAGAGTTAGGGTTGGTGTAAGCATTTAGGTTACGGTTGGGGATAGTGTTCCAGGTAGGCTTAGGGTTAGTTTCATTGTTAGGGTTAGGGTTAGGTTTTGGGTTTGTGTAAGCATTAGGATTAGGGTTAGGGGTAGGGTTAGTGTTAGGTTAGTGTGAGGGTGAGGTTTAGGGTTAGGGTTAGGGTTGATGTAAGCATTAGTTTTAGAGTTAGGGTTAGGGTTTCTTTAGAGTTATGGTTAGGCTTAGAGATATAGAGTGTTAAGGTTAGGGTTAGGGTTGGTGTAAGCATTTGGGTTACATTTGAGGTTAGGGTGACAGGGACGTTTAGGGTTAGGGTTAGTGTTACGTTTATGGTTAGGGTTCTGTTTGGTGTGGCGTAAGCCTTAGTGTTAGCGTTAGGGTTAGGGTTAGAGAGTGTTAGGGTAAGTGTTAGGGTTGGTGTAAGCATTAGGGTTAGGGTTAGGGTTAAGTTTCAACGTAGGCTTATGTTTAGGGTTATGTTTAGGGTTTGTGTTAGTGTTAGGGTTGGTGTTAATGTTAGGTTTGGTGTAAGCATTAGGGTTACTGTTAGGGATTGTGTTAGTTTGGGTTAGGATTTGGGTTAACGTGAGGGTGAGGGTTAGGGTTAGGGATAGGATTGGTGCAAGCATTAGTGTTAGGGTTAGGGTTAGGGTTTTTGTAAGGCTTAAGGTTTGATTAGGGTTAGGGTTTGGGTTAGGGTTTGTGTTAGAGTTAGGGTTAGAGCAAGGGTTAGGGTTACGGTTAGGGTTAGGACTTGTGTTAGTGTTAGGCTTAGGGTTGTGGTTAGGGTTAGGGTTTGTGTTAGGGTTAGGGTTAAGTTTAGGGTTAGGGTTATGGTTCGTGTTAGGGTTAGGGTTGGTGTTATGGTTAGGGTTGGTGTACGATTTACGATTAGGGTTAGGGGTAGGGTTTTTGTTAGGGTTAGGGGTAGGGTTAGTGTGAGGGTGAAGTTTAGGGTTAGCGTTCGTGTTGGTGTAAGCATTAGGTTTAGGGTTAGGGTTATGGTTTGTGTTAGGCTCTGGGTTAGAGATTGTTAGGTTTAGCGTTAGTATTGGTGTAAGCTTTAGGTTTGTGTTAGGGTTAGGGTTTGTGTTAGGGTTAGGTTTAGGGTTAGGGTTTGGGTTAGAGAATGTTAGGGTTAGGGTTAGGATGAGGGTTTCGGTAAGTGTTAGGTTTAGATTTGGTGTAAGCATTATTGTTAGAGTTAAGGTTAGTTTTAGGGTTAGTTAGTGTTAGGGATAGGGTTAGGGTTGGTGTAAGCATTTGGGTTATGGTTGGGGTTAGGTTAGCAGGTAGGTTTAGGGTTACTGTTAGGCTTAGGGTTAAGGTTTGTGTTATGGATAGGGTTAGGGTTAGGGTTAGGGTAGGAGTAAGCATTAGGGTTAAGATTCACATTAGGGTTAGGGATTGAGTTAGGGTTAGTTTTAGGATTAGGGTTGCCATTAGGGTTAGGGTTAGCGGTAGGGTTAGGTTTAGGGTTGGCATAAGTATTAGTGTTAGTGTTAGGGTTAAGTTTATGTAAGGGTTAGGTTGAGTGTTAGGTTTAGGTTTACGGTGGGTGTAAGCATTATTGTTAGGGTTAGGGTTAGGGTTAGGGTGATGGTTTGTGTTAGGGTTAGGTTTAGTGTTACCATTAGGGTTAGAATGTGTTAGGGATAGGGTTAGGGTTTGTGTCAGGGTTATGGTTATTGTTAGGGTTATTTTTACGGTTTGTGTTGGTGTAAGCATTGGGGTCAGTTAGGGTTAAGGTTTGTGTTAGCGTTATGGTTATGGTTAGGTTTAGTGTTAGAGTTAGCAAGTGTTTGGGTTAGGGTTAGAATTAGGGTTAGGGTTATGGTGGTGTAAGCATTAGGGTTAGGGTAAGGGTTAGTGCTAGGTTTAGGGTTAGTGTTAGGGTTTTGGTTAGGGTTATAATTAGGCATAAGCTAAGGATTAGCTATAGGGTTACAGTTAGGTTTAACGCTAGGCTTTATTTAGGATGAGGGTTAGGGTTAGGCTTTGGTTTAGAGTTAGGGTTAGCGTTAGGGTTTTTATTAAGATTAGGTTTAGTCTTAGGGTTAGAGAGTGTTAAGTTTGGGTTAGGATTGATGTAAGCATTTGGCTTATGGTTGTGGTTAGGGTTCCAGGTAGGCTTAGGTTTAGGCTTAAGGTTAGGATTAGGGTTAGGGTTTGTGTTATGATTAGGGTTAGGGTTTGGGTTAGAGAACGTTAGGGTTAGGGTTAGGGTTTGGGTAAGTGTTGGGTTTAGAGTTGGTGTAAGCATTATTGTTAGAATTAGGGTTAGGTGTAGGGTTAAAGAGTGTTAGGGATAGGGTTAGCTTTGGTGTAAGCATTTGGGTTACGGTTGGGGTTAGGGTTCAACGTAGGCTTATGGTTAGGGTTTTTGTTAGGGTTTGTGCTAGTGTTAGGGTTGGTGTTAATGTTAGGGTTGGTGTAAGCATTAGGGTTAGGGTTACGGTTAGGGTTTGTGTTAGGTTTGGGTTAGGGTTTGGGTTAGGGATAGGATTGGTGTAAGCATTAGTGTTAGGATTAGGGTTAGGGTTAGGGTTAGGTTAGGGTTATGGTTTGTTTAAGGGTTAGGGTTAGGGTTTGGTTAGGGTTAGGGTTAGACATATGGTTTGTGTTAGGTTTAGATTTGGAGTTAGGGTTAGTGTTAGGGTTAGGGTTTCTGTTAAGGTTAGGGTTCGTGTTAGGGTTAGGGTTGGTGTAAGCATTATGGTTATAGTTAGGTTTAGGGTTCGTGTTAGGGTTAGGGTTTGGTTTAGGGTTAGTGTTACGATTAGGGTTAGCGTTATGATTAGGCTTAAGTAAAAAAATTAGGTATAGGTTTACAGTTACGTTAAATGTTAGGCTTAGGGTTAGTGTTAGGGTTAGGTTTAGCCTTTGGTTTAGGGTTAGAGTTAGGGTCAGGGTTATGGTTTCGGTTTGGGGTGAGGGTGAGGTTTAGGGTTAGGGTTACGTTTGCTGAAAAATTTGGGTTACGGTTGGGTTAGGATTCAAGGTAGGCTTATGGTTAGGGTTAGGGTTTGTGTTAGTGTTAGTGTTAGGGTTAGGGTTGGTGTAAGCATTAGGGTTAGGATTCAGGTTAGGGTTAGGGCTTGTGTTAGATTTAGTTTTAGTTTTAGGGTTACAATTAGGGTTAGGTTTAGGGGTAGGGTTAAGTTTTGGATTTGCATAAGTATTAGTGTTAAGGTTAGGGTTAAGTTTACGGTTAGGGTAGGGTGAGGGTTAGGTTTAGGTTTAGGGTTGGTGTAAACATTAGTGTTAGAGTTAGGGTTTCTGTTAGGGTAGGGTTGTGTTAGGGTTAGGGTTAGGGTTACCATTAGCGTTATCATTTGTTAATGAAAGGGTTAGGGTTTGTGTTAGGGTTATGGTTATTGTTAGGTTTAATGTTAGAGTTAGGAAGTGTTTGGGTTAGGGTTAGGATTAGGGTTAGGGTTATGGTTGGTGTAAGCATTAGGGTTAGGGTTAGGATTAGGGTTAGTGTTAGGGCTATGGTTAGTGTTAGTGTTAGGGTTAGGGTTAGTGTTACGGTCAGTGTTACGGTCATGATTAGGCATAAGGTCAGAATTAGGTATAGGGTTACAGTTAGGTTTAATGTTAGGCTTTTTTTAGGGTGAGGGTTAGGGTTAGGCTTTGGTTTAGAGTTATGGTTAGGGTTAGGGTTTGTATTAGAGTTAGGTTTAGTCTTAGGGTTAGAGAGTGTTAGGTTAGTGTTAGGTTGGTGTAAACATTTGAGTTATGGTTTGGGTTAGGGTTCCAGGAAGGCTTAGGGTTAGGCTAAATGTTAGGGTTACGGTTAGGGTTTGTGTTAGGGCTAGAGTTTTTGTAAGGGTTAGTGTTAGGGTTAGTGTTAGAGCTATGGAGTGTTAGGGTTAGGAGTAGGTTTAGGGTTGGTGTAAGCATGAGGGTTAGGGTTAGGGTTAGGGTTAGGGTTAGGGTTTTTGGTAGGGTTAGGGGTAGGGGTAGGGTTAGGTTTAGGGTTGGCCTAAGCATTAGGGTTGGGGTTTGTGTTAAGGTTACAGTTATGGTTAGGGTTGGATGTAAGCATTAGGGTTAGTGTTAGGGTTAGGGTTTGTTTTTGGGTTAGGGTTAGGGTGAGGTTGAGGTTTAGGTTTTGGGTTAAGTTTGGTGTAAGCATTAGGTTTAGGTTTAGGGTTAGTGTTTCTATTAGGGTTTGGTTAGGGTTTGGGTTATAGAGTGTTAGAGTAAGGGTTAGGGTTGGTGTAAGCATTAGGGTTAGGGTACGGTTAGGGTTCAACGTAGGCTTATGGTTAGGGTTATATTTAGGATTTGTGTTAGTGTTAGGGTTGGTGTTAATGTTAGCGTGGTGTAAGCATTAGGGTTAGGGTTATGGATTGTGTTAGTTTGGGGTAGGGTTAGGGTTAATATGAGGGTGAGGGTTATGGTTAGGGATAGGATTGGTGTAAACATTAGTGTTAGGGTTAGGGCTAGGGTTAGGGTTAGGGTTAGTGTTAGGGTTAGGGTGAGGGTTAAGGTTAGGGGAAGGGTTGGTGTAAGCATTAGTGTTAGTGTTAGGGTTAAGGTTAGGGTTTTTTGTAAGGCTTAAGGATCGGTTAGGGTTAGGGTTTGGGTTAGTGTTTGTGTTAGTGTTAGGGTTATAGGTAGGGTTAGGGGTAGGGTTATTGATGGGTTTTTGTTAATTAGGGTTAGGTTAGTGGTTAGGTTTAGGGTTTGTGTTAGGGTTAAGGTTAAGGTTAGGGTTAGTGTTAGGGTTTGTGTTATAGTTAGGGTTGGTGTAAGATTTACTGTTAGGGTTAGGGTTAGGGTTTGTGTTAGGTTTAGGGTTAGGGTTAGGATTAGGTTTAGGGTTAGTGTGAGGGTGAAGTTTAGGGTTAGCGTTCGTGTTGGTGTAAGCATTAGGTTTAGGGTTAGGGTTATGGTTTCTGCTATGCTTAGAGTTAGAGTGTGTTAAGGTTAGTGTCAGTATTGGTGTAAGCTTTAGGTTAGGGTTAGGGTTAGGGTTTGTGCTAGGGTTAGGGTTAGGGTTAGGGTTTTGGTTAGAGAATATTTTGGTATGGGTTAGGGTAAGATTTTCGGTAAGTTCTAGGTTTAGAGTTGGTGTAAGCATTATTGTTAGAGTTAAGGTTAGGGTTAGGGTTAATAGTGTTAGGGTTAGGTTTATATAGTGTTAGGGATAGGGTTAGGGTTGGTGTAAGCATCTGGGTTACGGTTGGGGTTAGGGTTCAACGTAGGCTTATGGATAGGGTTTTTGTATGGTTTTTGTTAGGGTTAGGGTTGGTGTTAATCTTAGGGTTGGTGTAAGCATTAGGTTAGGGTTAGGGTTTGTGTTAGGTTTGGGTTAGTGTTAGGGTTAGGGTTAGGGATAGGATTGGTGTAAGCATTAGTGTTAGTGTTAGGGTTAGGGTTAGTATGAGGGTTTGTTTAAGGTTTAGGGTGAGGGTTTGATTAGAGTTAGCTTTAGGCTTAGGGTTTGTGTTAGGTTTAGGGTTGGAGTTAGGGTTAGGGTTAGGGCTTTTGTTAGGGTTAGGGTTAGGGTTTGTGTAAGGGTTTGGGTTGGTGTAAGCATTAGGATTAGAGTTAGGTTTAGGGTTCGTGTTATGTTTAAGGTTTGATTTAGGGTTAGTGTTATGGTTAGGGTTAGGGCTATGATTACCCTTAAGGTAAGGATTAGGTATAAAGTTACAGTTACCTTTAATGTTAGGCTTAGGGTTAGGATTAGGTTTAGCCTTTGGTTTAGGGTTAGAGTTTGGGTTACGGTCAGGGTTATGGTTTCGATTTGGGGTGAGGGTGAGGTTTATTGTTAGGGTTACGTTTGCTGAAAATATTTGGGGTACGGTTGGGTTAGGATTCCAGGTAGGCTTATGGTTAGGATTAGGGTGAGGTTGAGGTTTAGGGTTAGGATTAGGGTTGGTGTAAGCATTAGGTTTAGGTTGAGTTTTAGGGTTTGTGTTAAGGTTAGGTTTAGGCTTAGGGTTAGTGAATATTAGGCTTAGGGTTAGGGTTGCTATAAGCATTTGGGTTATGGTTGGGGTTAGGTTAGCAGGTAGGTTTAGGGTTACAGTTAGGATTAGGGTTAGGGTTTGTGTTAGGGTTATGGTTAGGTTTAGGGTTAGGGTTAGGGTTGGTGTAAGCATTAGGGTTAGGATTCAGGTTAGGGTTAGTGCTTGTGTTAGGGTTAGTTTTAGGGTTAGGGTTACCATTCGTGTTAGGGTTAGAAGTAGGTTTAGGTTTAGTGTTAGAGTTGTGAGTGTTAGGGTGAGGGTTAGGGTTTGTGTTACTGTTGGGTGATTGTTAGGGAAATGGTTAAGTTCAGGGTTTTTGTTAGAGTTAGAGTTAGGGTTTGGGTTGGTGTAAGCATTAGGGTTATGGTTAGGGTTAGTGTTAGCGTTAGGTTTAGGGTTAGGTTTATGGTTAAGATGTTATGCGTTAGGATTAGGGTTTGAGTAAGGGTTAGGTTTATAGTTGGTGCAAGCATTATTGTTAGTGTTAATGTTAGGCATAGGGTTAGTGTTAAGTTTAGGGTGAGGGTTTTTGTAACCATTGGGTCTTGCTTTATGGTTAGGGTTTATGTTAGGGTTAACGTTAGGGTAAGGTTTAGAGCGTGTTAGGTTAGGTTTAGGGTTAATTTAAGCATTTGGGTTGAGGTTGTGGTTAGGGTTCCTGGTAGGCTAGGGTTAATGTTAGGGTTACGGGCCCGGCGGCGTGGTCTAGCGGCTAAAGTCCTCGCCTTGAAAGCCCCGGGATCCCATATGGGCGCAGGTTCTAATCCCGGCAGCTCCACTTCCCATCCAGCTCCCTGCTTGTGGCCTGGGAAAGCAGTCGAGGACAGCCCAATGCTTTGGGACACTGCACCCGTGTGGGAGGCCCGGAAGAGGTTCCAGGTTCCCGGCATCGGATCGGCGCGCATCGGCCCGTTGCGGCTCACTTGGGGAGTGAAACATCGGATGGAAGATCTTCCTCTCTGTCTCTCCTCCTGTCTGTATATCTGGCTGTAATAAAAAATGAATAAATCTTTAAAAAAAAAAATGTTAGGGTTAGGGTTCGGGTTAGTGTTTGAGCAGGGTTAGTGTTAGGTTTCGGGTTAGAGAGTGTTAGCGTTAGCATTAGGGTTATGTTTAGGGTTTGTGTTAGGGTACGGGTTATGTTTAAAGGTAATCTTAGGGTTACGGTTAGGGTCTGTGTTAGGGTTAGGGTTGGGGTTAGGGTGAGGGTTTGTGTAAGATTATAAATTAGTGTTAGGATTAGGGTTTGGGTTATTTTTAGGGTGAAGGTGAGGTTTATGTTTAGGGTTAGGGTTGATGTAAGCATTAGGTTTAGGGTTAGTGTTAGGGTTACTGTTAGGGTTAGTTTGAGGCTTAAGGTTAGGAATAGGATTGCTGTAAGCTTTAGTGATAGTGTTAGGGTTAGGTTTAGTGTTCGGGTTACGGTTAGGGTTACGGTTTGCCTTAGGGTTATGGTTAGAGAGTGTTAGGGATAGGGTTAGGTTTGGTGTAAGCATTTGGGTTACGGTTGGGCTTAGGGTTCCAGGTAGGCTTAGGGTTATGCTTAGGGTTAGGGTTTGTGTTAGGGTCAGGGTTCGTGTTAGGGTTAAGGTTGGTGCAAGCATTAGGGTTAGGGTTAGGGTTAGCATTTGTGCTAGGGTTAGGTTTAGGATTAGGGTTAGAGTGATAATTTGTGTTAGGGTAGGGTTAGAGTTAAGGATAAGGTTAGGCTTGGTGTAAGCATTAGTTTTAGGGTTAGGGTTATGGTTTATTTTTGTTTTATTGTTAGGCCTTGGGTTAGAGATTGTTACCTTTAGGGTTATGCTTCGTGTAAGCATTTGGGTAACAGTTGGGTTAGGGATCCTGGTAGGCTTAGGGTTAGGGTTAGGGTTAGATTTAGCCTTTGGTTTAGGGTTTGATTTAGGGTTACGGTCAGGGTTAGGGTTTGTGTACGCGTTAGGTTTAAGGTTAGGTTTAGGGTTTGTGTTATGTTTAGGTTTAGGGTTAAGGTTATTGTTTGTGTTAGGGTTAGCGTTAATGTTACCGTTAGGGTTAGAGAGTGTTAGGGTTAGGGTTAGTGTTAGGGTTTGTGTTATGATTAGTGTTAGTGTTAGCTTTAGGGAAAGGGTTTGGGCTGGTGTAAACATTGGAGTCAGGGTTAGGGTTAGGGTTAGTGTTGGGATTAGGGTTAGGGTTTGTGTTAGTGTTGGGTGCCTGTTAGGGTTAGGGTTAAGTTTAGGGTTTTTGTTAGAGTTCGGGTGAGGGTTAGAGTTTGGGTTGGTGTAAGCAATAGGGTTAGGGTGAGGGGTTTTGTTAGGGTTAGGTTGAGGGTTAGGGTTAGTGTTAGGGTTAGGGTTAGGTTTAGGGATGGTGCAAGCATTTGATTTAACATTGGGGTTAGGGTTCCAGTTAGGCTTATTGCTTGGGTTAGGGTTAGAGTGTTAATTTGTGTTAGGGTAGGGTTAGAGTTAAGGTTAAGGTTAGGGTTGGTGTAAGCATTAGGTTTAGGGTTAGGGTTAGGGTTTGTTTTTGTTTTAGGGTTAGGCTTAGGTTTACAGAGTGTTAGCGTTAGTGTTATGCTTGGTGTAAGCATTTGGGTAATGGTTGGTTTTAGGGTTCCAGGTAGGCTAAGGGTTAGGATTAGGGTTAGTGTTTGCTTTAGGGTTAGGGTTAGGGTTAGGGTTAGGCTTCCGCTTAGAGGTAGGGTTAGGCTTACGCTTAGGGTTAGGATTAGGGTTTGTGTTAGGATTAGGGTTAGTTTTGGTGTAAGCATTAGTGTTAGTGTTAGGGTTAGGGTTAGTATTAGGGTTAGGTTAGTTTTAGATTTAGTGTTAGTGTTAGGGTTAGGATTATGATTAGGCTTAAGCTAAGTATTAGGTATAGGGTTACAGTTACGTTTGATGTTAGGCTTAGGGTTAGGGTTAGGGTAGATTAAGCCTTTGTTTTAGGGTTAGAGTTAGGGTTATGGTCAGGGATAGGGTTAGGGTTAGGCTGAGGCAAGGGTGATGTTTATGGTTGGGGTTAGGGTTGCTGAAAGCATTTGTGTTACGATTGTGACTAGTGTTCAAGGTAGGCTTAGGGTTAGGGTTAGGGTTAGGGTTATTTTTCGGGTTAGGGTGTGGTTAGGGTTAGGATTGGTGTAAACATTATGGAGGGGTTAAGGTTAGGGTTAGGGTTTTTGTTAGGGTTAGGTTTAAGGTTAGGGTTAGGGTTAGAGAATATTAGGGTTAGGGTTAGTGTTAGAGTTAGGGTTTGGATAAGTTTTAGGTTTAGAGTTGGTGTAAGCATTATTGTTAAAGTTAGAGTTCGGGTTAGGGTTTTAGAATGTGAGGGATAAGGTTTGGGTTGGGCAAGCATTTGGGTTACAGTTGGGGTTAGGGTCGAACATAGGCTTATGGTTTGTGTTAGGGTTAGGATTAGGGTTAGGGTTAGGGTTAGGTTTTGTGTTAGGTTTAGGGTTAGATTTAGGGTTAAGGTTTGTGTTAGGTTTGGGTTAGGGTTAAGGTTAAGGTGAGGGTGAGGGTTAGGGTTAGGGATAGGATTGGTGTAAGCATTACTGTTAGGGTTAGGGTTAGGGTTAGTGTAAGGGTTATGATTAGGGTTAGGGTTGGGGTTTGTGTAAGCCTAGTGTTAGGGTTAGGGTTAGGGTCAGGATTTGTGTAATGGATAGGGTAAGGGTTTGGTAAGGATTAGGGTTAGGGTTTCTGTTACGGTTAGGGTTAGAGTTAGGGTTAGGGTTAGGGTAATTGTTTCTGTTAGGGTTAGGGTTAGTGTTAGTGTTAGAGTTGGGGTTGGTGTAAGCATTAGGGTTAAAATTCGGGTTAGGGTTAGGGTTTATGTTCAGGTTAGGGTGTGGTTAGGCTTAGGGTTGGTGTAGCCATTAGGTATAGCATTAGGGTTTGGGTGAGGATGAGGTTTAGGGCTAGGGTTAGAGTTAGGGTTAGGGTTATGGTATGAGTTAGGATTAGGGTTAGGGTTAGGGTTAATGTTAGTGTTTTTGTTAGGGGTAGGGTTGGGGTTAGGGTTAGGGTTCGTGTTACGGTCAGGGTTAGGGTTATGATTAGGCATAAGGTAAGGATTAAGTATAGGGTTACAGTTAGCATTAATGTTAGGCTTTGTTTTTGGTGAGGGATAGAGCTAGGCTTTGGTTTAGTGTTAGGGTTAGGGTTTGTATTAGTGTTAGGGTTTGTCTTAGGGTTAGAGAGTGTTAGGGTAGGGTTAGGGTTGGTGTAAGCATTTGGGTTATGGTAGGGGTTAGGGTTTCAGGTAGGCTTAGGCTTAGGCTTAAGGTTAGGGTTAGTGTTAGGGTTAGGGTTTGTGTTAGGCTTAGGGTTGGTGTTAGGGTTAGGTTTGGTGTAAGCATTTGTGTTAGAGTTAGGGTTAGGATTAAGGTTTTTGTTAGGGTTAGATTTAGGGTTAAGGTTAGTGTTAGAGCTAGGGAGTGTTAGGGGTAGGTGTAGGTTTAGGGTTGGGGTAAGCATTATATTTAGGGTTAGGGTTAGGCTTTGTTTAGGGTTAAGGTTAGGGGTAGGATTACATTTAGGGTTGGCCTAAGCATTAGGGTTATTGTTTGTGTTAAGGCTATGGTTAGGGTTAGGGTTGGTGTAAGCATTATTGGTACGGTTAGGGTTATGGTTTGTTTTAGGGTTAGGGTTAGGGTGAGGGTTAGGGATAGGTTTAGAGTGAGGGTTAGTGTTAGGGATAGGGTTGGTGTAAGCATTAGTGTTAGGGTTACGGTTAGTGTTAGGGTTAGTTTTACGGTGATGGTTAGGGTTAGGGTTTCTGTTAGGGTGAGGGTGAGATAAGGGTTAGGGTTAGGGCTGGTGTAAACATTAGTTTTATGCTTAGGGTTAGGGTTTTTGTTAGAGTTAGGTTTACGATTAGGGTTAGAGAGTGTTCGGGTAAGGGTTAAGATTGGTGTAAGCATTTGGTTTATGGTTGTGGTTCGGAATCCAGATAAGCTTATGGTTAGGGATAGGGTTAGAGTTTGTGTTAGGGTTAGCTTTTGGTTAGGGTTAGGGTTGGTTTAAGCATTAGGGTTAGAGTTAGTGTTAGGGTTTTTGTTAGGTTTAGGGTTATGCTTAGGTTAGTGAGTGTTAGGCTTAGGGTTAGGGTTGGTGTAAGCATCTGTGTTACAGTTGGGGTTAGATTTCCACGTAGGTTTATGGTTAATGTTTGGGTTAGGGTTAGGTTTTTGTTAGGCTTAGGGTTAGGGTTAGGGTTGGTGTAAGTTTTAGGGTTAGGCTTTGTGTTATGGTTAGGATTTGTTTTTAGGCAGGGTTTTTGTTAGGGTTAGGGGTAGGGTTAGGATTAGATTTGGCATAAGCATTAGTGTTAAGGTTAGGGTTTAGGTTATGCTTACGGTTAAGGTGAGGGTTAGGTTTAGGTTGCTGGTTGGTGTAAGCATTTTATTAGGGTTAGTGTTAGGGTTAGGGTGAGGATTTGATTTAGGGTTAGGGTTAGGTTTTCCGTTAGGGTTAGAGAGTGTTAGGTTTAGGGTTAGGGTTTATGTTAGGTTTAGGGTTATGCTTAGTGTTCGTTTTACATTTGTGTTGGTGTAAGCAGTGGGGTCAGGGTAAGCGTTATGGTTAGTTTTAGAATTAGGAAGTGTTTGGGTTAGGGTAATGATTAGGGTGTAACGTTTTGCGTTACGGTTGGGGTTATTGTTAGGGTTTGGTTAAGGGTTTGTGTCAGGGTTGGTTAGGGTTAAGATTAGGGTTAGGGTTATGGTTGGTGTATGCATTAGGGTTAGGTTAAGGGTTAGGGGTAGTGTTAGGGTTAGGGTTAGGGTTAGGGTTAGGGTTATGATAAGGCATAAAGTAAGGATTAGGTATAGGGATACAGTTAGGTTTAATGTTAGGATTAGGGTTTGGGTTAGGGTTAGGGTTAGGAATTGTATTTGGGTTGGGGTTAGTTTTAGGGTTAGAGAGTGTTAGGGTTAGGGTTTGTGTTAGGGTTAGGGTACAGTTAGGGTTAGGGTTGATGTAAGCCTATGGGTTACGGTGAAGTTAGGGTTCCAGGTAGGCTAGGGTTAGGGTTAGGGTTATGGTTTGTGTTAGGTTTAGGGTTGGGGTTAGGGTTAGTGTTGGTGTAAGATTTACAGTTAGGGTTTGGGTTAGGGTTTTAGTTAGAGATTGGTTTACGGTTAGGCTTAGGGTGAGGGATAGGTTTAGGGTTGGGTTTAGGGTTGGTGTAAGCATGAGGTTTAGGATTAGGGTTAGGGTTTCTTTTAGGGTTAGATTTAGGCTTAGGGTTAGAGAGTCTTAGGGTTAGGGCTCGACTTGGTGTAAGCATTAGGTTTAGGATTAGGGTTAGGGTTAGGGTTAGAGAGTGTTAGGCTTAGTGTTTGGGTTGGTGTAAGCATTTGGGTTCCAGTGGGGTTCGGTTTCAACGTAGGGTTCTGGTGAGGGTTAGTTTTAGGGTTTGAGTTACGGTTAGGGTTGGTGTTAGGTTTAGCGTTAGGGATAGGGTTGGTGTAAGCATTATTGTTAGGGTTAGGGTTAGGGTTTGTTTTAAGGTTAGTGTTGGATTTGGGGTTAGGGTGAGGGTGAAGGTTACAGTCAGAAATAGGAATGGTGTAAGCATTAGTGTTAGAGTTAGGATAAGGTTTAGTGTTAGGGTTAGTGTGAGGGTTCGGGTTAGGGATAGGATTGGTGTAAACATTAGTGTTAGGGTTAGGGTTATTGTTAGAGTTTGTGTAAGGGTTAGCGATAGAGTTCGGTAGGGTTAGGGTAATTGTTATGGTTTGTGTTAGAGTTAGGGTTAGAGTTAGGGTTAGGTTTAGGGTAAGGTTACAGAGTGTTAAGGTTAGGGCTGGTGTAAGCATTAGGTTTAGGGTTAGGGTTAGGTTTTGTGTTAGGGTTAGATTTAGGGTTAGGGTTGGTGTAAGCATTTGGGTTACGATTGGGCTTAGGGTTCAACGTAGGCTTATGGTTAGGGTTTGGTTTAGTGTTTGTGTTAGGGTTAGGATTGGTGTTAGGGTTAGGTTTGGTGTAAGCATTCGGGTTATTGTTAGGGTTAGGGCTTGTGTTAGGTTTGGGTTAGTGTTAGGGTTAGGGTGAGGGTGAAGGTTAGGGTTATGAATAGGATTGGTGTAATGATTAGTGTTAGCGTTAGGGTTAGGGTTAGTGTTAGGGAAAGGTTGACGTTTAGGGTTGGGAATAGGATTGGTGTAAGCATTTTGTTAGGGTTAGGGTTAGGATTAGGGTTAGGGTTTGTTTAAGGGTTAGGGTTAGGGTATTGGTGAGGGTTATTTTGTAGGATTAGGGTTTGTGTTAGGTTAGGGTTAGAGAGTGTTAGGTTATTGTTAGATTTGCTGTAAGCATTTGGGTTACGGTTGATCTAAGTGTTCAAGGCAGGCTTAGGGTAAGGTTTAGATTTAGGGTTTGTGTTAGGGTTAGGGTTGGGGCTTGAGTTAGAATTGGTGTAAGATTTAGGGTTAGGGTTAGGGTTAGGGCTTGGGTTTGTGTTAGGGTTAGGGTTGTGGTTAGGGTTAGGGTGAGGGTGAGGTTTAGGGTTAGTGTACCGTAGGTGTAAGCATTAGGTTTAGGGTTAGGGTTATGGTTTATGTTAGGTTTAGGGTTAGGGTGAGAAAATGTAAGGGTTAGTGTTAGGGTTGGTGTAAGCATTTGGGTTACGGTTTGGGTTAGGTTTCCAGGTAGGCTTAGGGTTTGTGTTAGGGTTAGGGTTAGGGTTTGTGTTAGGGTTGGGTTTGGTGTTAGGGTTAGGGTTGGTGTAAGCATTAGGGTTAGGGTTAGGGTTAGGGTTAGGGTGATAATTTGCATTAAGTTTAGGGTTAGAGTTAAGGTTAGGGTTAGGGTTGTTGTAAGCATTAGGTTTAGGGTTAGGGTTAGGGTTTGTTTTAGTGTTAGGGTTAGGCTTAGGGTTACAGAGTGTTAGCGTTAGGGTTATGCTTGGTGTAAGCATTTGGGTAATGGTTGGGTTTAGGGTTCCAGGTAGGCTTAGGGTTAGGGTTAGGGTTAGTGTTTGCTTTAGGGTTAGGGTTAGGGTTAGGGTTAGGCTTCCGCTTAGAGGTAGGGTTAGGCTTACGCTTAGGGTTAGGATTAGGGTTTGTGTTAGGGTTAGGGTTAGTTTTGGTGTAAGCATTAGTGTTAGTGTTAGTGCTAGGGTTAGTATTAGGGTTAGGTTCATTTTAGATTTAGTGTTAGTGTTAGGGTTAGGATTATGATTAGGCTTAAGCTAAGTATTAGGTATAGGGTTACAGTTACGTTTGATGTTAGGCTTAGGGTTAGGGTTAGGGTAGATTAAGCCTTTGTTTTAGGGTTAGAGTTAGGGTTACGGTCAGGGTTAGGGTTAGGTTTAGGCTGAGACAAGGGTGATGTTTATGGTTGGGGTTAGGGTTGCTGAAAGCATTTGTGTTACGATTGTGACTAGTGTTCTAGGTAGGCTTACGGTTAGGGTTAGGGTTAGGGTTATTGTTCGGGTTTGGGTGTGGTTAGGGTTAGGATTGGTGTAAACATTATGGAGGGGTTAAGGTTAGGGTTAGGGTTTTTGTTAGGGTTAGGTTTAAGGTTAGGGTTAGGATTAGCGAATGTTAGGGTTAGGGTTAGTGTTAGAGTTAGGGTTTGGGTAAGTTTTAGGTTTAGAGTTGGTGTAAGCATTATTGTTAGAGTTAGACTTAGGGTTAGGGTTTTAGAGTGTGACCGATAAGGTTTGGGTTGGCGCAAGCATTTGGGTTACAGTTGGGGTTAGGGTCGAACATAGACTTATAGTTTGTGTTAGGGTTAGGGTTTGGGTTAGGGTTAGGGTTAGGGTTAGGTTTTGTGTTTGGGTTAGAGTTGGATTTAGGTTTAAGGTTTGTGTTAGGGTTAGGGTTAGGTTTAGGGTTAAGGTGAGGGTGAGGGTTAGGGTTAGGGATAGGATTGGTGTAAGCAATAGGTTAGGGTTAGGGTTAAGGTTAGGGTTAGGGTTATGGTTAGGGTTAGGGTTAGGGTTGGTGTAAGCATTAGTGTTAGGGTTAGGGTTAGGGTCAGGGCTTGTGTAATGGTTAGGGTAAGGGTCTGGTTAGGATTATGGTTTGGGTTTCTGATACGGTTAGGGTTAGAGTTAGGGTTAGGGTTAGGGTAATTGTTTCTGTTAGGGTTAGGGTTAGGGTTAATGTTAGTGTTAGAGTTGGGGTTGGTGTAAGCATTAGGATTAAAATTCGGGTTAAGGTTAGGGTTTATGTTCAGGTTAGGGTGTGGTTAGGGTTAGGCTTAGGGTTGGTGTAGGTATTAGGGATAGGGTTATTGTTACGGTTAGGGTTTGTGTTTGGGTTATGGTTAGAGTTAGGGTTAGGGTTATGGTTTCAGTTAGGATTAGGGTTAGGGTTAGTGTTAGTGTTTTTGTTAGGGTTAGGGTTGGGATTAGGGTAAGGGTTGGTGTAAGATTCATTGTTACGGTTAGGGTTTGTTTTAGGTTTAGGTTTAGGGTGAGGGTGAGGGTGAGGATGAGGTTTAGGGCCCTGGTTAGGGTTAGGGTTAGGGTTCGTGTTACGGTCAGGGTTAGGGTTATGTTAGGCATAAGGTAAGGATTAGGTATAGGGTTACAGCTAGCATTAATGTTAGGCTTTGTTTAGGGTGCGGGTTAGAGTTAGGCTTTGGTTTAGAGTTAGGGTTAGGGTTTGTATTAGTGTTAGGGCTAGTCTTAGGGTTAGAGAGTGTTAGGGTAGGGTTAGGGTTGGTGTAAGCATTTGGATTATGGTTGGGGTTAGGTTTTCAGGTAGGCTTAGGCTTAGGCTTAAGGTTAGGGTTAGGGTTAGGGTTTGTGTTAGGGTTAGGGTTGGTGTTAAGGTTAGGGTTGGTGTTAGGGTTAGGTTTGGTGTTAGCATTTGTGTTAGAGTTAGGGTTAGGGTTAAGGTTTTTGTTAGGTTTAAATTTAGGGTTAAGGTTAATGTTAGAGCTAGGGAGTGTTAGGGGTAGGTGTAGGTTTAGGGTTGGGGTAAGCATTATATTTTGGGTTAGGGTTAGGGTTAGGGTTAGGCTTTGTGTTAGGGTTAGGGTTAGGGGTAGGATTAAGTTTTGGATTGGCCTAAGCATTAGGGTTATGGTTTCTGTTAAGGTTACGGTTAGGGTTAGGGTTGGTCTAAGCATAGGGTTAGGGTTTGTTTTATGGACAGGGTTGGTATGAGGGTGATGTTTAGGGTTTGGGTTAGGGTTGGTGTAAGCATTAGGTTAAGGGTTAGTGTTAGTGTTTCTATTTGGGTTTGCGTTATTCTTTGGGTTCGAGAGTGTTAGGGGTAGGGTAGGAGAGTGTTAGGGTTAGGGTTAGGGTTGGTGTAAGCATTTGGGTTGCGGTTGGGGTTAGTGTTCCAGGTTGTGTAGGGTTAGGGTTAGGGTTAGGGTTTGTGTTAGGGTTATGGTCGGGGTTAGGGTTAGGGTTGTTATAAGCATTAGTGTTAGGATCAGGGTTATAGTTTGTGATAGGGTTAGGGTTAATTTTAGGATGAGGCTGAGGTTTAGGTTTAGGGTTACAGTCAGGGTTTGTGTTAGGGTAAGGGAAAGAGTTAGGGTTACGGTTAGGGTTAGGGTTTGTGTAAGCATAAGGTTTATGGTTAGGGTTAGGGTTTGTGCTAGATTTAGGTTTAGGGTTTCGGTTATTGTTTCTGTTAGCGTTATCGTTAATGTTGCTGTTAGGATTAGAGAGTGTTAGGGTTAGGGTTAGGGTTTGTATTAGGATTAGGGTTAGGGTTAGTGTAAGAGTTTGGGTTCGTTTAAGCATTGGAGTCAGGGTTAGGGTTAGGGTTGGGTTATGGTTAGGTGTTATGTGTTAGGGTTAGGTTTTGGGAAGGGTTTAGGTAAGCATTATTGTTAGTGTTAGGGTTAATGTAAGCATTAGGTTTAGGATTAGTTTTCCACGTAGGCTTAGGGTTAGGGTAAGGGTTGGTGTTAGCCTTAGGGTTTGGGTTAGGGTTACGGTTAGGTGTTATGTGTTAGGGTTAGGTTTAGGATTAGGTATAGAGATGTTAGGGTTAGGGTTTGTATTTGTGTAAGCAGCTGGGTAACTGTTGGGTTTAGGGTTCAAGGTAGGCTTAGGTTTAGTGTTAGGTTTAGGGTTTGTGTTAGGGTTAGGGTTTCTGTTAAGGTTAGTGTTGGTGTAAGCATTAGGGTTAGGGTTAGGGTTAGGGTTTGTGTTAGGCTTAGGGTTAGGGTTAGGGTTAGGGTGTGGGTGAGGTTTAGGGTTAGCGTTAGGTTTAGGGTTGGTGTAAGCATTAGCTTTAGGGTTAGGGTTAGGCTTAGGGTTAGATAGTATTAAGGTTAGGGTTAGGGTTGATGTGAGCATTTGGTTAGAGTTGCGGTTAGGGTTACAGGAATGTTTATGGTTAGGGTTAGTGTTACGTTTAGGGTTTCGGTTATGGTTAAAGTTGGCGTAAGCATTAGTGTTTGGGTTAAGATTAGGGTTGGGGTTAGGTTTAGTTTGAGGGTTATGGTTAGGGATAGGATTGGTGTAAGCATTAGTGTTAGGGTTAGGTTTAGGGTTATGGTTAGGGTTAGGGTTTGTGTTCGGGTAAGTGTTAGCGTTATGGTTAGGGTTGGGGTTAGGGTTAGGGTTGGTGTAAGATTTACAGTTAGGGTTTGGTTTAGGGTTTTTGTTAGGGATTGGTTTAGGGTTAGGCTTAGGGTGAGGGATAGGTTTAGGGTTGGGTTTAGGGTTGGTGTAAGCATGAGGTTTAGGATTAGGGTAAGGTTTTCTTTTAGGGTTAGATTTAGGCTTAGGGTTAGAGAGTCTTAGGGTTAGGGCTCGGGTTGGTGTAAGCATTAGGTTTAGGGTTAGGGTTAGGGTTTGTGTTAGGGTTAGGGTTAGGGTTAGAGAGTGTTAGGCTTAGTGTTTGGGTTGGTGTAAGCATTTGGGTTCCATTGGGGTTCGGTTTTAACGTAGGGTTATAGGGATGGTTAGTTTTAGGTTTTGAGTTACGGTTAGGGTTGGTGTTAGGTTTAGCGTTAGGGATAGGGTTGGTGTAAGCATTATTGTTAGGGTTAGGGTTAGGGTTTGTTTTAAGGTTAGTGTTAGATTTGGGGTTAGGGTGAGGGTGAGGGTTAGGGTTATGGTTAGGGTTGGGGTTAGGCTTAGGGTTTGGTTAGAGTTAGGTTAAGGTTAAGGTTAGGGTTAGGTTTAGGGTAAGGTTAGAGAGTGTTAGGGTTAGGGTTCGTGTAAGCATAAGGTTTAGGGTTAGGTTATGTGTTAGGATTAGGTTTAGGGTTAGGATTAGGGTTTGGGTTAGGTTTAGTTTGAGGTTTATGGTTAGGGATAGGATTGGTGTAAGCATTAGTGTTAGGGTTAGATTTAGGGTTATGGTTAGGTTTAGGGTTAGGGTTTGTGTTCGGGTAAGGGTTAGCGTTATGGTTAGGGTTGGGGTTAGGGTTAGGGTTTGGGTTTGGTTAGGGTTAGGGTTAAGGTTAGGGTTAGGTTTAGGGTAAGGTTAGAGAGTGTTAGAATTAGGGTTTGTGTAAGCATAAGGTTTAGGATTAGGTTATGTGCTAGGATTAGGTTTAGGGTTAGAATTAGGGTTGGCATAAGCTTTAGGGTTAGTGTTAGGTTTAGGTTGGGTTTAGGGTTAGAGTTAGAGAGTGTTAGGTTAAGGTTAGGGTTTGTGTAAGGGATAGGGTTAGGGTTTGGGTAGGTCTAGGGTTAGGGTTAGTGTTTGTGTTATGGTTACGGTTAGAGTTAGGGTTAGTGTTGTGGTTAGGGTTAGGGTTAGGGTTTGTGTTAGGGTTAGGGTTGGTGTAAGCATTAGGGTTAGGGTTTGGTTTAGGGTTAGTGTTACGGTTAGGGTTAGGGTTATGCTTAGGCTTAAGGAAAAATTAGGTACAGAGTTACAGTTACGTTTATTTTAAGCTTAGGGTTAGGGTGAGGGCTAGGGTTATGCTTTGGTTTAGCTTGGGGTTAGGGTTAGGTTTAGGGTTTGTATTAGGATTAGGGTTAGTCTTAGGGTTTGAGATTTTTAGTGTTAGGTTTAGGGTTGGTGTAAGCATTTGGGTTACGGTTGGGGTTAGGGTTCCAGGTAGGCTTAGGGTTAGGCTTATGCTTAGGGTTAGGGTTAGGGTTTTTTGGTTATGTTAGTGTTGTGGTTAGGGTTAGTGTTGGTGTAAGCATTAGGGTTAGAGTTAGGGTTAGGGTAGGGTTTTTTTAGGGTTAGGGTTAGCATTAGGGTTAAGGTTGGTGTTAGAGCTAGGGAGTGTTTGGGGTAAGGGTAGGTTTAGGATTGGTGTAAGCATAAGGGATAAGGTTAGGGTTACTATTAGGGTTATTGTTAGGTTTAGGCTTTGGTTTAAGGTTAGAGTTAGGGTAACAATTAGGGTAAAGGTTACTGTTATGGGTTAGGGTTAGGATTGGTGTAAGCACTAGGTTTAGGGTTCGGAATAGGGTTAGTGTTAGCATTGGGTTAGGGTTAGATTTACTGTTATGTGTTATGGGTTAGTGTTAGGGTTTTGGTAAGGGTTATTGTTAGGGTTCGTGTAAGTATTAGTGTTAGGGTTAGGGTTCGGTTAGGGGTAGTGTTAGGGTTGGTATAAAGTTAAGGTTTAGGGTTTGGGTTAGGTTTTGCGTTAAGATTAGGGTTAGGGTCAGAGAGTGTTAGGGTTAGTGTTAGGGTTGGTGTAAGCATTTGGGTTAGGGTTAGGGTTAGGGTTTGTGTTAAGGTTAGGGTTAGGGTTAGAGTTAGTGTTAGAGTTAGAGAGTGTTACGGTTAGGTTTAGGGTTTGAGTTAGCGTTAGGGTTAGGGTTAGGGTTAGGGTCAATATAAGCAGTTGGGTTTGGTTGGGGTTAGGATTACAGGTTGGCTTAGGATTAATGTTACGGTTAGGGTTAGGTTTAGGGTTTGTGTTAGTGTTATGGTTAGTTTTTTGTTTAGAGAGTGTTAGGGTTAGGGTTATTGTCTGTGTTAGGGTTAGGTTTGGGGTAAGGGTTAGGTTTGGTGTAAGCATTATGGTTAGAGTTAGCGTTAAGAGTTCGGGTTTATGTTAGGGTTAGGGTTAGTGTCAGGGTGAGAGTGATGGTTAGGTTTAGGGATAGGATTGGTGTAAGCATTAGTGTTAGGGTTAGGGTTCGTGTTAGTGTTAGAGTTAGGGTGAGGTTTAGGGTTAGGTGTAGGGTTGGTATAATCCTTAGGTTTAGTGTTAGGGTTAGGTTTTGTGTCAGAATTAGGGTTTGTGTTAGAAAAGTTAGGGTTAGGGTTATGGTTGGTGTAAGGGTTAGGGTTAGAGTTAGGGTTCAGTTTTTTGTTAGGGTTAGGTTTAGGGTTAGGGTTAGGGTTATGTTTGGTGTAAGCATTAGGTTTAATGTTAGGGATAGGGTTATGTTTTATGGTTAGGGTTAGGCTTTGGTTAGAGAGTGTTAGAGTAGGGTTATGCTTGGTGTAAGCATTTGGGTAACGGTTGTGGTTATGGTTCCAGTTAGGCTTAGGGTTAGGGTTAGGGTTAGGGTTTGTGTTACGGTTAGGTTTGGGTTGGGGTTTTGTTTAGGCTAAAGGTATTATTAAGAATAGGGTTATAGTTACGTTTAATGTTAGACTTAAGGTTTGGGTTATGCTAAGGTTTAGTCTTTGGTTGAGGGTTAGAGTTAGGATTACGGTCAGGGTTAGGGTTAGGGTTAGGTTGAGTGCGAGGATGAGGTTTAGACTCATGGTTACGGTTGCTGAAAGCATTTGGGTTACGGTTGGTGTAAAGGTTCCAGGTAGGCTTAGGGTTAGGGTTAGGGTTAGGGTTTGTGTTCTGGTTAGGGTGGGGTTAGTGTTAGGGCTGGTGTAAGCATTATGGGTGAGGGTTAAGGTTAGGGTGAGATGAGGGTTATTTTAAGGAATAGGATTGGTGTAAGCATTAGTGATAGGGTTAGGGTTAGGGTTAGGGTGAGGGTTAGGGTTAGGGTTTTGTTAGGGTTAGTTTTAGGATTTGTGTTGGTGTAAGCATTGGGTTCTGGGTTAAGGTTAGGGTTATTGTTAGATTTGGAAGAGTTTGGGTTTGGGTTAGGGTTGTTGTAAGGTTTCGGGTTATGGTTGCGGTTAGGGTTAGGGTTAGGGTAAGGGTTTGTGTTAGGATTAGGGTTAGGGTGAGGGTTAGGTTTAGGCTTTGGTTTAGAATTAGGGTTAGGGTTAGCATTGGTGTAAGCATTTGGTTACGGTTGGGGTTAGGGTTCCAGGTAGGCTTAGGGTTAGGCTTGAGGTTAGGGTTAGGGTTAGAGTTTCTGTGAGGTTAATGTTGGGGTTAGGGTTAGCTTTGGTGTAAGCATTAGGGTTAGAGTTATGGTTAAGTTTAGGGTTTTTGTTAGGGTTAGGGCTATGATTAGGGTTAATGTTAGTGTTATAGCTAGGGAGTGTTAGGGTTAGCGGTAGCTTTAGGGCTGGGGTTAGCATTAGGGTTAGGGTTAGGGTTAGGGTTAAGGTTAGGATGAGGGATAAGGCAAGGTTAAAATTTAGGGTTAGGTTTGGTGTAAGCATTTTGGTTACGGTTGGGCTAAGGGTTCAAGGTAGGCTTAGGGTTAAGGTTAGGTTTAGGGTTTGTGTTCGGCTTAGGGTGGGGTTAGTGTTAGGGTTGGTGTAAGCATTAGTGTTAGAGTTAGGGTTAGGTTCTGTTTTGGTTAGGGTTAGGGTGAGGGTTGGTTTAAGCAGTAGGTTTAGGGTTAGGGTTATGGTTTGATTTAGGGTTAGGGTTTGGCTTAGGTTTAGAAAGTGTAACGGTTAAGCTTAGCGTTGGTGGAAGCATTTGGGTTACAGTTGGGGTTAGTGTTCGAGGTAGGCTTAGGGTTAGGGTTAGGGTTAGGGTGAGCGTGAGGTTTAGTGTTAGTGTTAGCGCTGGTGTAAGCTTTATGTTTAGGTTTAGGGTTAGGGTTTGTGTTAGGGTTAGGGTTAGGCTTAGGTTTAGTGAGTGTTAGCCTTCGGGTTAGGGTTGGTATAAGCATTTGGGTTATGGTTTGGGTTAGGTTTCAAGGTAGGTTTAGGGTTAATATGAGGGTTAGGGTTAGGGTTTGTGTTAGGGATAAGGTTAGGGTTAGGGGTAGGATTAGGTTTAGGGTTGGCGTAAGCATTAGTGTTAGGGTTAGCGTTAGGGTTACGGTTAGAGTTGGGGTTAGGGTTAGGTTTAGGGTTAAGGCTGGTGTAAGCATTAATGTTAGTGTTAATGTTAGTATTAGGGATACGGTTTGTGTTAGGGTTAGTGTTATTGTTAGGGTTAGTTTTACTGTTTGTGTTGGTGTAAGAATTGTGGCCAGGGTTATTGTTAGGGTTTGTGTTAGGGTTAGGGTTAGGTTTAGGGTAAGGGTTAGTTTTCGAGATAGGATAGGAAGTGTTTGGGTTAAAGTTATTGCTGGTGTAAGTTTACTTGTTATTGTTGGGGTTACGGTTAAGGTTAGTGTTAGGGTTTGTGTTAGGGTTTGTGTTAGGGTTAGTGTTAGGGTTAGAATTAGGGTTATTGTTAGGATTGGTGTAAGCAGTAGGTTTGGGGTTAGGAATAGTGTTAGGGTTAGAATTAGGGTTATTGTTAGGGTTGGTGTAAGCAGTAGGTTTGGGGTTAGGAATAGTGTTAGGGTTAGGGTTAGGGTTAAGTTTACAGTTAATGTTATGCTTAGGGTTAGGGTTATGATTAGAAATAACATAAGGATTAGTATAGGGTTACAGTAAGATTTAATCTTAAGCTTAGGGTTATGCTTTGTTTTGGGTTAGGGTTGTTGCTAGGGTTAGGGTTTGTATTAGGGTTAGGCTTAGTCTTAGAGTTAGAGAGTTTATGGTTAGTGTTACGGTTGGTGTAAGCATTTGGGTTATGGTTGGGGTTAGGGTTCCAGGTAGGCTTAGGTTTAGGCTTAAAGTTAGAGTTAGGGTTAGGGTTTGTGTTAGGGTTAGTGTTGGGGTTAGGGTTAGGGTTTGTGTAAGCATAGGGTTAGAGTTAGGGTTGGGGTTTTTGTTAGGGTTAGGGTTAGGGTTAAGGTTAGTGTTAGAGCTAGGGAGTGTTAGGGGTATGGGTAGGTTTAAGGTTGGTTTAAGCATTAGGGTTAGGGTTAGGGTTACAGTTAGGGTTAGTGTTAGGTTTAGGCTTTGCTTTAGGGTTAGAGTTAGGGTAACCATTAGGGTAGGGTTAGAGTTATGGGTTAGGGTTAGGATTGGTGTAAGCACTAGGTTTAGGGTTAGGGATAGGGTTAGTGTTAACATTAGTGTTAGGTTTAGTGTTACTGTTAGGTGTTATGGGTTAGGGTTAGGGTTGGGTAAGGGTTAGGTTTAGGGTCCGTGTAAGTATTAGTGTTAGGGTTAGGTATAGGGTGAGGGTGAGGGTTAGGGGTAGGGTTAGGGTTGGTATAAACATAAGGTTTAGGGTTTGGGTTAGGGTTAGTGTTGGGGTTAGGGTTAGGGTTGGTGTAAGCATTTGGGTTAGGGTTGGGGTAATGGTTTGTGTTAAGGTTAGGGTTAGGGTTAGAGTTAGTGTTAGAGTTAGAGAGTGTTAGGGTTAAGGTTAGGTTTTTTGGTAGGGTTATGGTTAGGGTTAGGGTTAGCGTTGGTGTAAACATTTGGGTTACGGTTGGGGTTAGGGTTCCAAGTAGGCTTAGGGTTTGGGTTAGGGTTAGTTTTAAGTTTAGGGTTTGTTAGGGTTATGGTTAGGTTTTTTGCTTAGAGAGTGTTGGGGTTTAGGGTTAGGGTTTGTCTTAGGGTTTGGGTTGGGGTGAGGGTGAGGGTTAGGGTTAGGAATAGGATTGGTGTAAGCATTAATGTTAGAGTTAGGGTTAGTGTTATGTTGAGCGTGAGGGATATGCTTAGGTTTAGGATAGGTGTAAGCATTAGTGTTAGGGTTAGGGTTAGGGTTAGGGTTAGGGTTAGGGTGAGGATTTGTGTAAGGGTTAGGGTTGTTATAAGCATAAGGTTTACGGTTTGGGTTAGGGTTTGTGTTAAGGTTAGCGTTAGTGTTAGGGTTAGCGTTAGAGACTGTTAGGGTTAGTGCTAGGGTTGGTGTAAGCATTTGGGTTAGGGTTAGGCTTAGGGTTATGGTTTTTGTTAAGTTTAGGGTTATGGTAAGGGTTAGTGTTAGAGTGAGAGTGTTAGGGTTCGGTTTAGGGTTAGGGTTAGTGTTAGTGTTAGGGTTAGGGTTATGGTTTGTGTTAGGTTTAGGGTTGGGTTCATTGTTATGGTTGGTGTAAAGTTTACAGTTAGGGTTTGTGTTAGGGTTTGTGTTAGGGATAGGATTAGGGTTAGGCTTAGGTTGAGGGATATGTTGTGTTTAGAGTTAGGTTTGGTGTAAGAATTAGGTTTAGGGTTAGGGTTAGGGTTTGTGTTTTGGGTTAGGGTTAGGGTTAAGATTAGGGAGTGTTCGGGTTAGGGTTAGGGTTGGTGTAAGCATTTGGGTTACGATTGGGCTTATTGTTCAACGTAGGCTTATGGTTAGGGTTAGGTTTAGTGTTTGTGTTAAGGTTAGGATGAGTGTTATGATTGGTGTAAGCATTGGGGTTATTGTTAGGGTTCCGGCTTGTGTTAGGTTTGGGTTAGGGTTAATGTTAGGGTTATGGTGGGGTTAGGGTTAGGGTTGGTCTAAGCGTTAGGGATAGGGTTAGGGTTATGGTTAGGGTTTGTGTTTGGGTTAGGGTTAGCGTTAGAGAATGTTAGGGTTATAGTTAGTGTTAGGATTAGTGGTAGGGTAAGTGTTAGCTTTAGAGTTGGTGTAAGCATTATTAAAGTTAGGGTTAGGGTTATAGAGTGTTAGTGTTAGTGTTACTGTTGGTGTAAGCATTTGAGTTACGGTTGGGTTTAATGTTCAACGTAGGCGTATGGTTTGTGTTAGTGTAGGGTTAGGGTTAGGATTAAGGTTAGGTTTTGTCTTAGGGTTAGTGTTAGGGTTAGGGTTAGGGTTTGTGTTAGGTTTGGGTTAGGGTGAGGGTTAAGGTGAGGGTGAGGTGTATGGTTAGTGATTGGATTGGTGTAAGCATTAGTGTTAGGGTTAGGGTTAGGGTTAGGGTGAGAGTTAGGGTTAGGGTTAGGGTTATGGTCTGGGTTTGTGTAAGGGTTAGGGTTAGGGTTTGGTTAGGGTTAGGGTTAGGATTAGGGTTTGTTTTATGGTTATGGTTAGAGTTAGGTTTAGGGTTAGGGTTAGGGTTAGGGTTGGGTTATTGTTTGTGTTAGGGTCAGTGTTAGGGTTAGGGCTAGGGTTTGTGTTAGAGTTATGGTTAGGTTTAGGGTTAGGGTTTTTGTTAGGGTTAGGTTTAGGTTTGGGGTTAGAGTAAGGGTTGGTGTAAGATTTAGGGTTAGGGTTAGGGTTTGTGTTACATTTAGAGTTAGGGTTAGGGTTCGGGTGAGGGTGAAGTTTAGGTTTAGTGTTAGTGTTAGTGTTGGTGTAAGATTTATGTTTAGGGTTAAGGTTAGGGTTTCTGATAGGGTTACGGTTAGGCCTAGGGTTAGAAAGTGTTAGGGTTAGGGTTAGTATTGGTGTTAGTATTGGGTTTATGTTAGGGTTAGTGTTAGGGTTAGGATTAGCGTTAGGGTTATGGTTGGTGTAAGCATTAGGATTAGTGTTTGGGTTAGGGTTAAAGTTAGAGGTAATGTTAAGCTTTGGGTTAGGGTTATGATTAGGCATAAGGTAAGGATTAGTATAGGGTTACAGTTAGGTTTAATGTTAGGCTTAGGGTTATGGTGAGGGTTAGGGTTATGCTTTGGTATAGCGTTAGGGTTGGTGTTAGGGTTAGGGTTTGAATTAGGGTTAGGGTTAGTCTTAGGGTTAGAGTGTTAGGGTTAGGGTTAGGGTTGGTGTAAGCATTTGGGTTATGGTTGGGGTTAGGGTTCCAGGTAGGCTTAGGGTTAGGCTTAGGGTTTGTGTTAGGGTTAGTGTTGGTGTTGGTGTAAGCATTAGGGTTAAATTTAGGGATGGGGTTTTTGTTAGGGTTAGGGTAGGGTTAGGGTTAGGGTAAAGGTTAGTGTTAGAGCTAGGGAGTGTTAGGGGAAGGGGTAGGTTTAGGGTTGGTGTAAGCATTAGGGTTAGGGTTAGGGTTACAGTTAGGGTTAGTGTTAGGTTTAGGCTTTGGTATAGGGTTAGAGTTAGGGTAACAATTATGGTTAGGGTTAGAGTTATGGGTTAGTGTTAGGATTGTGTAAGCACTAGGTTTAGGGTTAGGGATAGGGTTAGTGTTAGCATTAGGGTTAGGTTTATGGTTAGTGTTAGTTGTTATATGTTAGGGTTAGTGTTTGAGTAATGGTTAGGTTTAGGGTCCGTGTAAGTATTAGTGTTAGGGTTAGTTTTAGGGTTAGGGTTTGGGTTAGGGGTAGGGTTAAGGTTGGTATAAACATAAGGTTTAGGATTTGGGTTAGGGTTTGTGTTAGGGTTAGGGTTAGAGAGTGATAGTGTTAGTGTTAGGGTTCGTGTAATCATTTGGGTTAGGGTTAGGGTCATTGTAATGGTTTGTGTTAAGATTAGGGTTAGGCTTAGAGTTAGTGTTAGAGTTAGAGAGTGTTAGGGTTAGGGTTAGGTTTTGTGTTAGGTTTATGGTTTTCGTTAGGTTTAGGGTTTATGTAAGCATTTGGGTGACGGTTGGGATTAGTGTTCCAGGTAGGCTTGGATTTATGGTTTTCGTTAGGGTTAGGTTTAGGGTTTGTGTTATGGTTATGGTTAGTTTTTTGGTTAGAGAGTGTTAGGGTTAGGGTTAGGGTTTGCGTTAGTGTTAGCGTTGGGGTTAGGGTAGGTTTGGTGTAAGCATTAGGGTAGAGTTAGCGTTAGGGTCAGGGTTTCATTTGGGTTAGGGTTAGGGTTAAGATTAGTGTTAGAGAGATGGCGTGCTAGGGGTAGGGGTAGGTTTATGGTTGGTGTAAGCATTAGGGTTAGTGTTATCTTAAGGTTTTAGTTTAGGGTTAGAGTTAGAGAGTATTAGTGTTAGGGTTAGTGTTTGTGTAAGGGTTAGGGTTAGGGTTTGGGTAGGGCTAGAGTTAGGGTAAGGGTTTCTGTTAGGGTTAGGGTTCAAGTCAGTGTTAAGGTTGGGGTTAGGGTTAGTTTTAGGGTTAGGGTTTGTGTTAGGGAAAGGGATAGGGTTAGGGTTAGTGTTACGGTTAGGGTTAGGTTTAGGGTTGGTGTAAGCATTTGCGTTAGGGTTAGGGTTATGGTTATGGTTTGTGTTAAGGTTAGGTTCATGGTTAGGGTTTGGGTTACAGATAGAAAGTGTTAGGTTTAGGGTTTGGCTTTGTGTCATGGTTATGGTTACGGTTAGGGTTTGTGTAAGCATTTGGGTTACGGTTGTGTTAGGGCTCCCGGTAGGCTTAGGGTTATTGTAAGCGTTAGGGATTGTGTTAGCTTAGGGTTGGTGTTAGGGTTAGGATTGTTGTAAGTATTAGGTTTAGGGTTAGGGTTAGGGTTTGTGTTAGGGTTAGGGTTACGGTTAGGGTTTGTATTACGGTTAAGGTTTGTTTTATAATTAGGGTTAGGGATAGGGTAAGAATTATGGTTAGGGCTGGGTTTACTGTTAATGTTAGGGTTCAGTTTAGGTTTAGTGTTACGGTTAGGGTTAGGGTTATGATTAGGCTTAAGGTAAGGATTTGGTATAGGGTTACAGTTACGTTTAATGTTAAGCTTAGGGTTAGAGTTATTGTTTGGTTTAGCCTTTGGTTTATAGTTAGAGTTATGGTTTCCTTCAGGGTTTGGGTTAGGGATAGGGTGATGGTGAGGGTGAGGTTTACGGTTAGGGTTAGATTTGCTGACTTCATTTGGGATATGGTTGGGTTAGGGTTCCAGGTATGCTTAGGGTAAGGGTTAGAGTTTCTCTTAGGTTTAGGATTAGGGTTAGAGTGAGGGTGAGGTTTAGGGTTAGGGTTAGAGTTGCTGTAAGCATTAGGTTTAGGGTTAGGGTTAAGGTTTGTGTTACGGTTAGGGTTAGGGTTAGAGATTGTTAAGGTTAGGGTTATGCTTGGTGTAAGGATTTGGGTAACGGTTGGGGTTAGGGTTCAAGGTAGTCTTAGGGTTAGGGTTAGGGTTAGGGTTTTTGTTAGGGTTAGGGTTAGGGTTAGTGTTAGGTTTAGTGTTGGTGTAAGCATTAGGGTTAGGGTTTTTGTTAGGTTTGGTTTAGGGTTAGGGTGAGGGTGCAGGTTAGAGTTACTGATAGGATTGGTGTAAGCATTAGTGTTAGTGTTAGTGTTAGGGTTAGTGTTAGGGTTAAGGTGCGGTTTAGGTTTAGGGATCGGATTGGTGTAAGCAGTAGTGTTATTGTTAGGGTTAGGGTAAGGGTTTGTGTGAGGGTTAAGGTTAGGGTTCGGTTAAGGTTAGGGTTAGGGTTATGGTTTGTGTTAGGGTTTTGTTTAGGGGTGGTGCAAGCATTAGGTTTAGGGTTAGGGTTAGGGTTTGTTTTAGGGTTAGGATTAGGGTTAGGGTTAGAGAATGTTAAGGGTAGGGTTAGGTTTGGTGTAAGCATTTGGGTTACGGTTGGGCTTATGGTTCCAGGGAGGCTTAGGGTTATGGTTGGTGTTAGGATTAGGCTTAAGGTTAGGGTTAGGGTTATGGTTTGTGTTAGGGTTTTGTTTAGGGGTGGTGCAAGCATTAGGTTTAGGGTTAGGGTTAGGGTTTGTTTTAGGGTTAGGATTAGGGTTAGGGTTAGAGAATGTTAAGGGTAGGGTTAGGTTTGGTGTAAGCATTTGGGTTACGGTTGGGCTTATGGTTCCAGGGAGGCTTAGGGTTATGGTTGGTGTTAGGATTAGGCTTAAGGTTAGGGTTAGGGTTAGGGTTAGGTTTTGTGTTAGAGTTAGGGTTAGGGTTGGTGTAAGCATTAGGTTTAGGGTTAGGGGTAGGGTTTGTGTTTGGGTTAGGGTTAGGGTTAGAAAATGTTAGTGTTATGGTTTCCAGTTTGGCCCATTTGGCCACAAAGAACTGCATTTTGTTTTTTTTAATAGCTGAGTAGTATTCCATGGAGTAGATGAACCATAGCTTTCTTATCCAATCCTCTGTTGATGGGCATTTTGGCTGCTTCCATGCTTTTGCAATTACTGATTGTGCTGCTTTGAACATAAGAGTGCATGTTGGTTTCTCATCAAACAAGTGTTCTGGATATATTCCTAGGAGTGCTATTGCCGGATCATACGGTATGTTGAATTTGAGTTGTTTGAATATTCTCCATACTGATTTCCATAGAGGCTGTACCAGCCTGCAGCCCCACCAGCAGTGGAGTAGGGTTCCCTTTTCCCCGCAACCTCGCCAACAAGTCTTGTTGGTGCTTTTATTCATGTGGGCCAGTCTTACTGGCGTTAGGTGGTACCTCATTGACGTTTTAATTTGGATTTCCCTTATTGCCAGGGAACTTGAGCATTTTTTCATATGTTTATTTGCCATTTGGGTTTGTTCCTTTGTGACATGTTTGCCCATTTCCCGTGCCCATTTCTTGAGTGGCTTGTTTGTTTTGACATTTTGGCTGTTTTGTAGCTCTTTGTGTATTCTGGAGATTAGCCCTCTATCACCTATGTCGTGTGCGAAGATCTTCTCCCATTCTGTGGGTTGCCTTTTTTACTTTGTTGATTGTTTCTCTAGCTGTACAGAAGCTTCTTAGTTTGATGAGGTCCCAATTGTTTATTTTGGTCTCGATTTCTACTGCTTTTGGAGTCTTTTTTAGGAAGTGAGGGCCTACCCCTAAGTGTTGCAGTGTGTTTCCAACATTTTCTTCCAAACGTTTGAAGGTTTCTGGATGTAGGTTTAAATCTTTTATCCATTTGGATTTGATCTTAGTATATGGTGAGAGATGTGGGTCTATCTTTTTGTTTCTACAGGCTATCAACCAGTTGTCCCAACAGCATTTATTGAACAGACCTTCCCATTTGCCTGGGTTGTCGTTTGTCTTTTTCTCAAAGATTATTTGGCTGTATTTGTGTGGGTTCCCATCTGGTGTTTCTATTCTGCTCCATTGATTTTCTTCTCTATTTTTTTTGCCAGTACCAGGCTCTTTTGATAACCACTGTCCTATAGTATGTCCAGAGGTCCAGGACTGTGATTCCCCCTGCTAACTTCCTGTTCTTGAGAATGGTTCTAGCTATTCGTGGTTTTTTGTGTTTCCAGATGAACCTTTGAATCATTGTTTCCAGATCTGTGAAGAATATTTTGGGCAATTTGATTGGGATTGCGTTGAATGTATATATTGCTTTTGGCAACATTTTAATGATATTGATTTTACCTATCCAGGAGCATGGGATGTTACTCCATCTTTCTAGGTCTTGTTCAATTTTTTTTTTAAGTAGTTTGTAATTTTCCTCAAATAAGTCTCCTACATTTTTGGTTAGGTTAATTCCCAGATACTTCATGCTTTCCTTTGTTACTTTGAATGGTATCTTGCTGGTTAGATCTTTTTCCAACTTGGGGCTGTTAGCATACACTATGGCTGTTCATTTTTGTTCATTAATTTTGTACCCTGCCACTCTACCAAACTCTTGTATAAGTTCTAGTAGTCTCTGTGTTGAGCCTGAAATGAGCCAATCCCAAAAGGTTAAATACCACATGTTTGCCTTAATGTAAGATGACACGATGTTATGTATAACAAGTTATGTTTTGAATGTTATATGTTGTGTATAAACTAAAATCGAAATGTCAATGAGGTGGTCACAGAAGGTGGTTAAGAACTCGCATTTACTTTTACCATATTGGTTACTCATTACTATGTCAATTAATTCCATAATGATGTAAATTTTTGCTGATGGTATGTTGGAGCTTTCAACTGATCGGGATGATACTCTGCTGGCTCTGTCGTCAGACCAGAGAGGGATTACCTAAGAAGCCGTTGAACTTGACTAGACAATAAGATGCTGGACTCTATGTTTAGTATATGCTTGCAACGGGGGAATCTCAACTGAACTTAAACTGTAGTTATGCAACAAGGTGGAGAAATCCACCATGGTGGGAGGGTTTGGGGAGGGGTGGGGAGAATCCAAGTATCTATGAAACTGTGTCACATAATGCAATGTCATTAATGAATTTAAAACAAATTTTAAAAAATACAGAGGTCCACAAAGTAAAAAAAAGAAAAAGAAAAAGAAAAAGAAAAAGAAAATGTTAGTGTTAGGGTTAGGGTTGGTGTAAACATTTGGGTTATGGTTGGGGTTAGGGTTCCAGGTAGGCTTAGAGTTAGTGTTACGGTTAGAGTTTCTGTTAGGGTTAGGGTTGGTGTTAGGGTTGGGGTTGTTGTAAGCATTAGGGTTAGGGTTAGGTTTAAGGTTTCTGTTAGGTTTGGGTTAGGGTTAGGGTGAAGGTGAGGGTTTGGGTTAGACGTAGGATTGGGGTAAGGATTAGTATTAGGGGTAGGGTTAGGGTGAGGGTTAGGGTTGGGGATAGGATTGGTGTAAGCAGTAGTGTTAGGGTAGGGTTAGGGTTAGGGTTGGGGTTTGTGTAATGGTTAGGGTTTGGTTAGGGTTAGGGTTAAGGTTAGGGTTTGTGTTAGGGTTAGGTTAGAGTTAGGGTTAAGGTTAAGGTTAGGGTTAGGGTTAGGGTTTGTGCCGGGTTAGGGTTAGGGTTAGCGTGAGGGTTATGGCTGGGAATAGGATTGGTGTAAGCATTAGTGTTAGGGTTAGGGTTAGGGTTTGTGTAATGGTTAGGGTTTGGTTTGGGTTAGGGTTAAGGTTAGGGTTTGTGTTAGGGTTAGGTTAGAGTCACGGTTAGGGATAGTGTTAAGGTTAGGTTTAGGGTTGGTGTTAGGGTTAGGGTTAGGGTTAGGATTTGTGTTAGGGTTAGGGTTAGGGTTAGACTTAGGGTTAGGTTTGGTGTAAGCTTAAGGGTTAGGGTTAGGTTTAGGGTTGGTGTTAGGGTTATGGTTCGGTTTAGGGTTAGTGTTACGGTTACGGTTAGGGTTATGGTTAGGCTTAAGGTAAGGATTAGGTATAGGGTTACAGTTACGTTTAATGTTAGGCTTAGGGTTAGGGCTAGGGTTAGGTTTAACCAGTGGTTTAGTGTTAGAGCTAAGGTTACGGTGTGGGTTAGCGTTAGGGTTAGGGTGATGGTGAGGGTGAGATTTAGGGTTAGGGTTAGGTTTACTGAAAGCATTTGGGTTACGGTTGGGTTAGTGTTCCAGGTAGGCTTAGTGTTAGGGTTAGGGTGAGGATTTATCTTAGGGTTAGTGTTAGGTTTAGGGTGAAGGTGAGGTTTAGGGTTAGGTTAAGATTGGTGTAAACATTAGGTTTAGGTTTAGTGCTAGGGTTTGTGTTAGGGTTAAGGTTAGGTTTAGGGTTAGTGAGTGTTAGGCTTAGGGTTAGGCTGGTGTAAGCATTTGGGTTACGGTTGGGGTGTAGGTTTCCAGATAGGGATAGGGTTAATATTTGGGTTAGCGTTACGGTTTTTGTTAGGGTTAGGGTTATGGTTGGTGAAAGCATTATGGTTGGGATTCGGGTTAGGGTTAGGGTTTGTGTTAGGGTTAGGGTTTGTGTTAGGGTTAGGGGTAGGATTAGGATTAGGGTTGGCGTAAGCACCAGTGTTAGGATTAGGGATAAGGTTACGGTTAGGGTTAGAGTTAGGGTTAGATTTAGGTTTAGGGTTGGTGTAAGCATTAGTGTTAGGGTTAGGGTTAGGGTGAGGGTTTATTTTAGGGTTAGGGTTAGGGTTTGGGTTTGTGTTACAGTTAGGGCTAGGGTTAGGGTTAGTTTTACGATTTATGTTGGTGTAAGCATTGGGGTCAGTGTTAGGGTTAGGGTTATTGTTATAGTTAGGAAGTCTTTGGGTTAGTGTTAGGGTTGGTGTAACATTTCGGGTTTGGATTGTGGTTAGAGTTAGGGATTGGGTAAGGGTTTGTGTTAGGGTGAGGGTTAGGGTTAGGGTTAGCGATAGGATTGGTGTAAGCATTAGTGTCAGGGTCCGGGTTCGGGTTAGTGTTAGGGCTAGGGTTTGTCTAAGGGTTAGGGTTAGGGTTTGGTTAGGGTTAGGATTTGTGTTAGGGTTAGGGTTAGAGTTAGGGTTAGGGTTAGGGTGAGGGTTTGGGTTAGGTTTATGCTTAGGGTTACCGTTTGGGTTAGAGAGTTTTAGAGTTAGGGTTAGGGTTTGTGTTAGGGTTAGCGTTATTGTTAGGGTTAGTTTTACGGTTTGTGTTGGTGTAAACATTGGGGTCAGGGTTAAGGTTTGGGTTAATGTTAAGTTTGGAAGAGTTTGGGTTAGGGTTAGGGTTGGTGTAATGTTTTGGGTTATGGTTGCGGTTAGGGTTAGGGTTAGGGTTAGCGTAAGGGTTTGTGTTAGGGTTATGGTTCGGGTTAGGTTTAGGGTTTGGGTGAGGGTTAGGCTTAGGCTTTGGTTTAGAGTTAGGGTTAGGGTTAGGGTTTTTGTAAGCATTTGGTTACGGTTGGGCTTAGGGTTCCAGGTCGGCTTAGGGTTAGGCTTAAGGTTAGGGTTAGGGTTAGGTTTTGTGTGAGGGCCAGGGTTGGGGTTAGGGTTAGGGTTGGTGTAAGCCCTACTGTTAGAATTAGGATTCAGGTTAGGGTTAAGGTTATGATTAGGGTTAATGTTAGTGTTAGAGCTAGGAAGTGTTAGGGGTAGGGGTATGTATAGGGTTCGGGTAAGCAGTATGTTAGGGTTAGGGTAAGGGTTTGTGTTAGGGTTAGTGATAGTGTCAGGGTTACGGTTAGATTTGTGTTTTGGTTAGGTTTAGGGTTTGGGTGGGGGTGAGGTTTAGGGTTATGGTTAGGGTTATGGTTAGGGTTATGATTAGGCTTAAGGTAAGGGTTTGGTATAGGGTTACAGTTACGTTTGATGTTAGGCTTAGGGTTAGGGTTAGGGTAGATTAAGCCTTTGTTTTAGGGTTAGAGTTAGGGTTACCTTCATTTTTTGGGTTAGGGTTATGGTGAGGTTAGGGTGAGGTTTATGGTTAGGGTTAGGTTTGCTGACTTCATTTGAATAATGGTTGGATTAGGGTTCCAGGTAGGCTTAGGGTTAGGTTTAGGGTTTCTCTTAGGTTTACGGTTAGGGTTAGAGTGAGGGTGAGGTTTAGGGTTAGGGTTGGTGTAAGATTTAGGTTTATGGTTATGTTTAGGGTTTGTCTTAGGGTTAGGGTTAGGCTTAGGGTTAGTGAGTTTTAGCTTTAGGGTTAGGGTTGTTGTAAGCATTTGGGTTACTTTTGTCATTAGGTTTCCCGGTAGGTTTAGGGTTAATGTTAGGGTTAGTGTTAGGGTTTGTGTTTGGGTTATGGTTAGAGTTAGGGTTAGGGTTAGGGTGAGGGTTTGTGTTAGGTTTAGGGTTAGGGTTACCCTTTGGGTTAGAGAGTGTTAGAGTTAGTGTTAGTGTTTTTGTTAGGGTTAGGGTTATTGTTAGGGTTAGTTTTACGGTTTGTGTTGCTGTAAGCATTGGGGTCAGGGTTAGGGTTATGGTTATTGTTAGATTTGGAGGAGTTTGGGTTTGGGTTATTGTTGGTGTAAGTTTTAGGGTTGGTTGCGGTTAGGGTTAGGTTAAGGGTAAAGGTTGGTGTAAGCATTTGGTTATGGTTTGGGTTAGGGTTCAAGGTAGGCTAAGGGTTAGGCTTTAGGTTAGGGTTAGGGTTATGGTTTGTGCGAGGGTTAGGGTTTGGGTTAGGGTTAGGGTTGGTGTAAGCATTAGGATTAGAGTTAGCTTTAGGGTTAGGGTTTTTGTGATGGTTAGAGTTAGTGTTAATTGTAGTATTAGATCTAGGGAGTGTTAGTGGTAGGGGTTGGTTTAGGGTTGGGGTAAGCATTAGGGGTAGGGTTAGGGTTACGGTCAGGGTTAGGGTTAGGTTTGGGTGAGGGTCAGATTTAGGGTTAGGGTTAGGGTTAGTCTAAGCATTTTGTTTAGGGTTAGGGTTAGGTTTTGGCTTTGGGTTAGGGTTTGGCTTTGGGTTAGAGAGTGTTAGGGTTAGGCTTAGGGTTATTGGAAGCATTTGGGTTACGGTTGGTATTAGTGTTCCAGGTAGGCTTAGGTTTAGGGTTAGAGTTAGAGTTTGTCTAAGGGTTAGGGTTAGGGTTAGGGTGAGGGTGAGGTTTATTTTTAGGGTTTGTGTTGGTGTAAGCATTAGGTTTAGGTTTAGGGTTAGTGTTTGTGTTAGGGTTAAGGTTAGGCTTAGGTTTAGTGAGTGTTAGTCTTAGGGTTAGGATTGATGTAAGCATTTGGGTTACGATTTCGGTTAGATTTCAAGGTAGGTTTAGGGTTAATATTAGGGTTAGTTTTTGTGTTAGGGATAAGGTTAGGGTTAGGGTTATGGGTAGGTTTAGGTTTAGGGTTGGCGTAAGCATTAGTGTTAGGGTTAGGGTTAGGGTTACAGTTAGAGTTGGGGTGAGGGTTAGGTTTAGTGTTAGGGTTGGTGTAAGCATTATTGTTAGTTTTAGTGTTAGGGTGAGGGTGAGGGTTTGTGTTAGGGTAAGGGTTAGGGATAAGGTTATTATTAGCATTAGGGTTTTGGTTAGGGTTACTGTTAGATGTTATGGGTTAGGGTTAGGATTTGGGTAAGGGTTAGGTTTAGGGTTTGTGTAAGTATTAGTATAAGGGTTATGGTTAGGTTTATGGTGAGGGTTAGGGGGTAGGGTTAGGGTTGGTATAATCATAAGTTTTAGGGTTTGGGTTAGGGTTCAATTTAGAGAGTGATAGGGTTGGGATTAGGGTTGGTGTAATCATTTGGGTTGGGGTTAGGGTTATGTTTATGCTTTGTGTTAAGGTTAGGGTTAGGGTTAGGGTTAGGGTTGGTGTAAGCATTTGATTTACGGTTGGTGTTAGGATTCCCGGTAGGCTTAGGTTTAGGGTAATAGTTAGGGTTTATGTTAGCTTTAGGGTTGGTGTTAGGGTTAGGATTGGTGTAAGCATTAGGTTTAGGGTTAGGGTTAGGGTTTGTGTTAGGGTTAGGTTTAGGGTTAGGGTTTGTATTACGGTTAAGGTTTCTTTTACGGTTAGGGTTAGGGTTGGTGTAAGCCTTAGGGTTAGGGTTAGGGTTAGTGTTAGTGTTAGGGTTCTGTTTAGGGTTAGTGTTACATTTAGGGTTAGGATTATGATTAGGCTTAAGGTAAGAATTACGTATAGGGTTACAGTTCCGTTTTATGTTAAGCTTAGGGTTAAGGTTATTATTAGGTTTAACCTTTGGTTTATAATTAGAGTTTGGGTTACCTTCAAGGTTTGAGTTAGGGTGATGGTGAGTGTGAGGTTTACGGTTATGGTTAGGTTTTGCTGACTTCCATTGTGTTATGGTTGGGTTAGGGTTCCAGGTAGGCTTAGGGTTAGTGTTACGGTTAGGGTGAGAGTGAAGTATAGGGTTACCGTTATGGTTGGTGTAACCATTAGGTTCATGGTTAAAGTTAGGGTTTGTGTTAGGGTTAGGGTTAGGCTTAGGGTTAGTGAGTATTAGGCTTAGGGTTAGGGTTATTGTAAGCATTTCGTGTACAGTTGGGGTGGTTTCCCGGTAGGTTTCGGGTTAATCTTAGGGTTAGGGTTAGGGTTATGATTAGGCTTAAGGTTAGGGTTGGTGTAAGCATTAGGGTTAGCATTCGGGTTAGGGTTATGGTTTGTGTTAGGGTTAGGGTTAGGGTTAAGGTTAGGGGTAGGGTTAGGTTTAGGGTTAGCGTAAGCATTAGTGTTAGGCTTACGGTTAAGTTTGGTGTAAGCATTTTGGTTACGGTTGGGGTTAGGTCTCCAGGTAGGTTTAGGGTTAATGTTAGGGTTAGAATTAGTGTTAGGGTGAGGGTTTGTGTTAGGCTTACCGTTAGGATTAGAGAGTTATCGGGTTAGGGTAAGGGTTTGTGTTAGGGTTATGGTTATTGTTAGTGTTAGTTTTACGGTTTGTGTTGGGGTAAGCATAGGGGTCAGGGTTAGGGTTAGGGTTTGTGTCAGGATTAGGGTTAGGGTTAGGGTTAGTATTAGAGTTAGGTAGCGTTTGGATTAGCGTTAGGGTTCGTGTAAAATTTCGGATTATGATTGGGTTAGGGTTAGGGTTAGGGTTAGGGCAAGGGTTGGTGTAAGCATTAGGTTTAGGGTTAAGGTTAGTGTTTGTGTTAGACTTAGGGTTAGAGTTAGGGTTAGAGAGTGTTATGGTTAGGGTTAGTGTTGGTGTAAGCATTTGCGTTATGGTTAGGCTTATTTAGGGTTAGGTTTAGGGTTTGTGTTAGCGTTAGGGTTGGTGTTAGAGTTAGGGTTTGTGTAAGCATAAGGGTTATGGTTAGGGTTAGGGTTTGTGTTATGTTGGGTTATGGTTAGGGTTAGTGTGATGGTGAGTGTTAGGGTTATGGATAGGATGGATGTGAGCATTAGGGTTAGGGTTAGGGTTAGGGTTGGTGTTAGGGTTAGGGTGAGGGTTTCTTTTAGGGATAGGGTTAGGCTTAGGGTTAGAGAGTGTTAAGGTTAGTGTTTGGGTTATTGTAAGCATTTGGGTTACGGTTGGTGTTAGGGTTTTAGGTAGGCTTAGGGTTAGGGTTAGGGTTAGAGTTAGGGCTAGGGTTGTGTTACAGTTAGGGCTAGGGTTAGGGTTTGGGTTACAGTTAGGGTTTGTGTTACGGTTAGGTTTAGGGTTGGTGTAAGCATTAGGGTTAGGGTTTGGTTAGTCTTAGGGTTAGGGTTCGATTTAGGGTTAGTGTTATGATTAGGCTTAAGGTAAGGATTAGGTATAGGGATACAGTTATGTTTAATGTTAGGCTTAGGGTTAGGGTTATGATTAGGTTTAGCCTTTGGTTTAGGGTTATAGTTAGGGTTAAGGTCAGGGTTCGGATTAGGTTTAGGGTGAGGGCGAGGGCGAGGGTGAGGTTTAGGGTTAGGATTAGGTTTTCTGAAAGCATTTGGGTTACGGTTGGGTTTAGGGCTCTAGGTAGGGTTAGGGTTAGGGTTAGGGTTAGGGTTAGGGTTTGTGTTCGGGTTAGTGTTGGTATAAGCATTATGGTTAGGGTTAGTGTTAGAGATAGGGTTAGCTTTTGTGTTAGGGATAGGGTTAGGTTTAGAAAGTGTTAGGTTTAGGGTAAGGGTTTGGGTAGATGTTAAGTTTAGAGTTGGTGTAAGCATTATTGTTAGAGTTAGGGTTAGGGTTAGAGAGTGTTAGAGTTAGTGTTAGTGTTGGTGTATGCATTAGGTTTAGGGTAGGGTTAGGGTTTGTGTTAGGTATGGTTTAGGTTAGGGTTAGTGTGAGGGTGAGGGTTAGTGATTGAGATAGGATTGGTGTAAGCATTAGTGTTAGGGTTAGTGTTAGGGTAACAACTAGGGTTTGGGTTAGAGTTATGGGTTAGGGTTAAGATTGGTGTAAGCACTAGGTTTAGGGTTAGGTTTAGGGTTTGTGTTAGGGTTAGGTTTAAGGTTAGAAAATCTTAGGATTAGGGTTAGGGTTGGTGTAAGCGATAGTGTTAGGGTTCGGGTTACGATTTGTGTTAGGTTTAGGTTCGGGTTAGGGTGATAATTTATGTTAGGGTTAGTGTTAGAGTTAGGGTTAGGGTTGGGGTTGGTATAAGTATTAGCTGTAGGGTTAGGGTAAGGGTTTGTTTTAGGGATAGGGTTAGGCTTAGGGTTAGAGAGTGTTAGCCTTAGGTTTATGCTTGGTGTAAGCATTTGGGTAACGCTTGGTGTTAGGGTTCCAGGTAGGCTTAGCGTAGGGTTAGGGTTAGGTTTAGAGTTAGGGTTTGTGTTAGGGTTAGGGTTAGGGTTTGTGTTACGGTTAGGGTTATGGTTGGGTTTTAAGCATTAGGGTTAAGTTTCTGTTTACGGTTAGTGTTACTGTTAGGGTTCTGTTTATTGTTAGTTTTACAGTTAGTGTTAGGGTTTGATGAGGCTTAAGGTAAGGATTAGTTACAGGGTTACACTTATGTTTAATGTTAGGTTTATGGGTAGGGTTAGGGTAAGGTTTAGCCTTTGGTTTAAGTTTAGAGTTAGTGTTACGATCAGGGTTAGTGTTAGGGTTAGGGTGAGCATGATGGTGTGGTTTAAGGTTATGGTTAGGGTTGCTGAAAGCATTTCGGTTACGTTTGGGGTGAGGGTTCCAGGTAGGCTTAGGGTTAGGATTAGGGTTATGGTTTGTGTTCGGGTTAGGGTGGGTTTAGGGTTATGGTTGGTGTAAGCATTAGGGTTAGGGTTAGGTTTAGGGTTAGGGTTATTGTTTGTGTTAGTATAGGGTTAGGGTTAGGGTTAGAGAATGTTAAGATTTGGGTTAGGGTTAGGGTTAGGGTTTGGGTAAGTGTTAGGTTTAGAGTTGGTATAAGCATTATTGTAACAGTTAGGGTTAGGGTAAGGGTAGAGAATGTTAGGGTTAGTGTTAGGGTATGATGTAAGCATTTGGGTTACGGTGATGTAAGGGTTCCAGGTAGGCTTAGGGTTAGGGTTATGGTTAGGGTTAAGGTTAGGTTTTATGTTAGGGTTAGGGTTGGGTTTAGGGTTAGGGTTGTTGTAAGCATTAGAGTTAGAGTTAGGGTTAGAGTTTTTTTAAGGGTTAGGGTTTGGGTAGGTGTTAGGTTTAGAGTTGGTGTAAGGATTATTGTTAGAGTTAGGGCTAGGGTTAGGATTAGAGAGTGTTAGGGTTAGTGTTAATTGGTGTAAGCATTTGTGTTACGGTTGGGGTTAGGGTTCAACGTAGGTTTATGGTTATGGTGAGGTTTAGGTTTTGTGTTAAGGTTAGTGTTGGTGTTAGTGTTAGGGTTAGTGAAAGCATTAGGGTTAGCGTTAGGATTAGGGTTTGTGTTAGGTTTGGGTGAGGGTTTAGGTTTAGGGTGAGGGTGAGGGTTGGGGTAAGGGATATCATTGGTGTAAACATTAGGGTTAGGGTTAGGGTTAGGGTTAGTGTTAGGGTTAGGGTGAGGGTTAGGTTTAAGGATAGAATTGGTGTAAGCATGAGTGTCATGGTTAGGGTTAGGGTTTAGTGTTAGAGTTATGGTTTGTGTAAGGTTATGGTTAGGGTTTAGTTAGGTTTGGGGTTAGGGTTAGGGTTGGTCTAAGCATTAGATTTGAGATTAGATTTTGGGTTGTTGTTAGGGTTAGGGTTCGGTTTAGAGTTGGTGTTACGGTTAGGGTTAGCGTTATGATTAGGCTTAAAGTAAGGATTAGGTATAGGGTTACAGTTAGGTTTAATCTTAGGCTTAGGGTTAGGTTGAGGGTTGGTGTTAGGGTTAGGGTTTAGAGTTAGGGTTAGGGTTAGGGTTTGGGTTGGTGTAAGCATTAGGTTTAGAGTTAGGGTTAGGGTGAGGGTTTTTGTTAGTGTTAGTGTTAGGGTTAGAGTTAAGGTTAGTTTTAGAGCTAGGGAGTGTCAGGGGTAGGGGTAGGCTTAGGCTTGGTGTAAGCATTAGGGTTAGGGCTATGGTTCGGGTTACGGTCAGGGTCAGGGTTAGGGTGAGGGCGAAGGCAAGGTTTATGTTTAGGGTTAGGTTTACTTAAAGCATTTGGGTTACGGTTGGGGTTAGGGTTCCAGGTAGGCTTAGGGTTAGGGTTAGGGTTAGGGTAAGTGTTCGGGTTAGGATGGGGTTAGGGTTATGGTTGGTGTAAGCATTAGGGTTAGGGTTAGGGTTTAGGGTTATGGTCAGAGTTAATGTTAGGGTTAGGCTTTGGTTGAGGGTGAGGTTTAGGGTTAGGGTTAGGGTTGGTCTAAGCATTAGGTTTAGGGTTAGGGTTAGGGTTTGTGTTAGGGTTAGGGTTAGTGTTACCGATAGGGTTAGAAAGTGTTCGGGTTAGGGTTAGGGTTTGTGTTAGGGTAGGGTTACTGTTAGGGTTAGTTTTACTGTTTGTGTTCTTGTAAGAATTGTGGTCAGGGTTAGGGTTAGGGTTTGTGTTGGGGTTAGATTAAGGGTTATGGTTAGTGTTAGAGATAGGAAGTGTATGGGTTAGGTTTAAGGTTGGTGTAAGTTTTCGGGTTACTGTTGGGGTTAAGGTTAGGGTTAGGGTTAGGGTTTGTATTAGGGTTAGGTTAGGGTTAGTATTAGGGTTAGTGTTATCTTTGGTGTAAGCATTAGGGTTAGAGTTAGGGTTAGTGTTAGGATTGGGGTTAGGGTTAGTGTTACTATTAGGGTTATGCTTATGATTAGGCATAAGGTAAGGATTAGGATAGGGTTATAGTTACATTTAATGTTAGGCTCCAGGTTATGGTGATGGTTAGGGTTATGCTTTGGTTTAGGGTAGGTTTGGTGTTAGGGTTTGGGTTTGTGTTAGGGTTAGGGTTAGTCTTAGGGTTAGAGAGTGTTAGGGTTAAGGTTAGGGTTGGTGTAAGCATTGGGTTATGGTTGGGGTTAGGGTTCCAGGTAGGCTTAGGTTTAGGCTTAAGGTTAGGGTTAGGGTTACGGTTGAGGTAAGCATTTAGATTAGAGTTAGAGTTAGGGTTTTTTAAGGTTAGGGTTAGGGTTAGGGTTAATGTTAGTGTTAGAGCTGGAGAATGTTAGGGTTAGTGTTAGGCTTAGGCTTTGGTTAATGTTTAGATTTAGGGTAACAATTAGGGTTAGGCTTAGAGTTATGGGTTAGTGTTAGGATTGGTGTAAGCACTAAGTTTAGGGTTAGGGATAGGGTTAGTGTTAGCATTAGGGTTAGGTTTAGGGTTACTGTTAGGTGTTATGGGTTAGGATTAGTGCTTTGTTTAGGGTTAGGGTGAGGGGGTGGTGTAATTATTAGTGTTAGGGTTAGTATTAGGATTAGGGTTAGGGTTGGGGTGATGGTTAGGGGTAGGGCTGTGTTGGTATAAACATAAGGTTTGGGGTTTGGGTTAGGGTTTCTGTTAGGGTTAGGGTTATGGTTAGAGAGTGTTAAGGTTTTTGTTAGGGTTGGTGTAAGCATCTGGGTTAGGGTTAGGTTTAATTTTATGGTTTGTGTTAGGTTAGTGTTAGGCTTAGGGTTAGAGTTAGTGTTAGAATTAGAGGGTGTTAGAGTTAGGGTTAGGGTTTCTGTTAGGGTGTGGTTAGGTTTAGGTTTAGAGAGTTTTAGGGTTAGGGTTAGGGTTCGTGTTAGGGTTAGTGTTAGGGTTATGATTAGGTTTAAGGTAAGGATTAGGTTTAGGGTACCAGTTACATTTAATGTTAGGCTTAGTGTTAGGGTTAAGTTTATTCTTTGCTTTAGCGTTAGAGTTAGGGTTACGTTCAAGTTTAGGGTTAGGGTGAAGTCAAGGGTGAGGTTTATGGTTAAGGTTTAGTTTGCTGAAAGCTCTTTGTTTACAGTTGGGGTTAGGGTTCCAGATAGCCTTAGGGTTAGAGTTAGCGTTAGGGTTTGTGTTCGGGTTAGGGTTCGGGTTAGGTGTATGATTAGGGTTGGTGTAAGCAATAGTGTTAGGGTTCAGGTTAGGGTTTGTGTTAGGGTTAGGGTAGGGTTAGGGTTGCGGTTAGGGTTAGGGTAATGGTGAGGTTTAGTGTTAGGTTTAGGGTTGGTCTAAGTTTAGGTTTAGGGTTATGATTAGGGTATGTGTTAGGATTAGGGTTAGGTTTAGGGTTAGAGAGTGTTAGGTTTAGGGTTAGGGTTGGTGTAAGCATTTGGGTTACGGTTTGGGTTAGGTTTCCAGGTAGGTTTAGGGCTAATGTTAGGCTTAGGGTTAGCATTTGTGTTAGGGTTAGGGTTTGTGTTCAGGTTAGGGTTCGGTCAGGGTTAGGGTTGGTGTAAGCATTAGTTTTAGGTTATTGTTAGGGTTACAGTTAGGGTTAGGGTGACTGTTATGTTTAGGTTTAGGGTTGGTGTAAGCATTATTGTTAGGGTTAGTGAGTGTTAGGGTTAGGGTTAGGGTTTGTGTTAGGGTTAGTGTTATGGTTAGGGTTAGTTTTACTGTTTGTGTTGGTGTTAGCATTGCGGTTAGGGTTATGGTTAGGGTTTATTTTAGAGTTAGGGTGAGGGTTAGGGTTAGTGTTAGAGATAGGAAGTGTTTGGTTTAGGATTAGGGTTGGTGTAAGGTTTCGGGTTATGGTTTGGGTAAGGGTTAGTGTTAGGGTTAGGGGTGTGTTAGGCTTAGTGTTAGGGTTAGGATTAGGGTTAGGGTTATGGTTGTTGTAAGCATTAGGGTTAGGGTTAGTGTTACAATTAGGGTTAGTGTTAGTGTTAGGTTTATGGCTAGTATTACGGTTTGGGTTAGTCTTAGGGTTGAGAGTGTTAGTGTTAGGGTTAGGGTTGGTGTATGCATTTTGGTTACGGTTGGGGTCAGGGTTCCAGGTAGGCTTAGGTTTTGGCTTAAGATTAGGGTTATGGTTAGGGTTTGTGTTAGGGTTAGGGTTAGCGTTAGGGATAGAGTTTAGTGTTAGAGCTAGGGAGTGTTAGGGGTAGGGGTAGGTTTAGGGGTGGTGTAAGCATTAAGGTTAGTGTTAGGTTTAGGCTTTGGTTTAGGGTTATAGTTAGGGTAACAATTAGGGTTAGGGTTAGGGTTATGGGTTAGGGTTAGGATTGGTGTAAACACTAGGTTTAGGGTTAGTGATAGGGTTAGTGTTTGCATTAGGGTTAGGGTTAGGGTTACTGCTAGGTGTTATGTGTTAGGGTTAGGGTTTGGGTAAGGGTTAGGTTTAGGGTTGGTGTAAGTATTAGTGTTAGTGTTAGGGGTAGGGTTAGGGTGAGGGGTAGGGGTAGGGGTAGGGTTGGTATAAACATAAGGTTTAGTGTTTGTGTTAGGTTTAGGGTTAGTGTTAGAGAGTGATAGGGTTTAATGTTAGGGTTGGTGTAAGCATTTGTTAGGGTTAGGGTTAGGGTTATGGTTTGTGCTAAGCTTCGGTTTAGGGATAGGGTTAGTGTTAGAGTTACAGAGTGTTAAGGTTAGGTTAGGGTTTGTGTTAGGGTCAGGGTTAGTGTTAGGTTAGGTTTGGTGTAAGCATTTGGTTTACGGTTTTGATTAGGGTTCCAGGTAGGCTTAGGGTTAGCGTTAGGGTTTGTCTTAGGTTTAGGGCTGGGGTTATGATTAGGGTTTCTGTAAGATTTACAATTAGGGTTAAGGTTAGGTTTTGTCTTAATGATAGGTTTAGGGTTAGGCTTAGGGTGAGGGATGTTTAGGGTTTGGGTTAGGGTTATGATTATGCTTAAGTTAAGGATTAGCTATAGGGTTACAGTTACGTGTAATGCCAGCCTTAGTGTTAGTGGTAGGGTTAGGCTTAGGGTTAGTGAATGTTACTCTTAGTGTTAGCATTGCTGTAAGCATTTGGGTTTCGGTTGGGGTTAGGTTTCCAGGTAGGTTTAGGGTTACAGTTAGGGTTAGGGTTATTGTTAGGGTTAGGGGTAGTTTAGGTTTAGGGTTGGCGCTAGCTTTAGTGTTAGGATTAGAGTTAGGGTTACGTTTAGGGTTAGGGTGAGGGTTGTGTTTAGGGTTAGGGTTGGTGTAAGCATTAGTGTAGGGTTAAGGTTAGGGATAGGGTTAGGGTTAAGGTTTGTGTTAGGGTTAGGGTTAGGGTTACCATTAGGGTTAGAGAGTGTTAGGGTTAGGGTTAGTATTTGTGTTAGGGTTAGGGTTATTGTAAGGGTTGGTTTTACTGTTTGTGTTGGTTTTAGCATTGTACTCAGGGTTAGGGTTAGGGTTTGTGTTAGGGTTAGTGTTAGGGTTAGGGTTATTGTTAGAGATAGGAATTGTTTTGGTTAGGGTTAGGGTTGCTGTAAGTTTTCGGGTTGTGTTTGGGGTTAGGGTTAGGGTTCAGGTTAGTTTTTGTGTTTTGGTTAGTGTTAAGGTTAGGATTAGGGTTATGGTTAGGGTTGGTTTAAGCATTAGGGTTTGGGTTAGTGTTAATGTGAGGGTTAGGGTTAGTATTAGGGTTAGGGTCAGGGTTGTTGTTACGGTTAGGGTTCGGTTTATGATTAGGCATAAGGTAACGATTAGGTATCGGGTTACAGTTAGGTTTAATGTTAGGCTTCGGGTTATGGTGAGGGTTAGACTTAAGCTTTGGTCTAGGCTTAGGATTGGTGTTAGGGTTTGGGTTTGTATTAGGTTTAGGGATATTCTTAGAGTTAGAAAGTGTTAGGGTTAGGGTTAGGGTTGGTGTATGCATTTTGGTTACGGTTGGGGTTAGGGTTCCAGGTAGGCTTAGGGTTAGACTTAAAGGTAGGGTTAGGGTTAGGGTTTGTGTTAGGGTTAGGGTTAGGGTTAAGGTTAGGGTTAGGGTTGGTGTAAGCATTAGGGTTAGAGTTAAGGTTTGGGTTAGGGTTTTTGTTAGGGATAGGGTTAGGGTTTAGGTTAGTGTTAGAGTTATGGAGTGTTATGGTTAGGGGTAGGTTTAGGGTTGGTGTAAGCATGAGGGTTAGGGTTATGCGTTAGGGTTAGGATTGGTGTAAGCACTAGGTTTAGGGATAGGGTTAGTGTTAGCATTAGGGTTAGTGTTAGGGTTACTGTTAGGTGTTATGGGATAGGGTTAGGGTTCGTGTAAGTATTAGTGTTAGAGTTAGGGTTAGTTTGAGGGTTAGGGTAGGGTTAGGGTTGGTATAGGTTTAGGGTTTGGGTTCGGGTTTGTGTTAGGGTTAGGGTTTCTGTTAGGGTTAGGGTTTGAGAGTGTTAGGGTTAGTGTTAGGGTTGGTGTAAGTATTTGGGTTGGGTTAGGGTTATGGTTATTGTTAGAGTTAGAGAATATTAGGGTTAAAGTTTGAGTTACGGTTAGGGTTAGGGTTTGGGTTAGGATGAGGTCGAGGGTGAGGTTTAGGGTTGGGGTTAGGATTGCTAAAGCATTTGGGTTACGGCTGGGGTTAGGGTTCCAGGTAGGCTTTGAGTTAGGGTTGTGGTTAGGGTTTGTGTTAGGGTTAGGGTGGGGTTAGGGTTAGAGTTGGTGCAAGCATTATGGTTAGCTTTAAACTTAGGGTTATCGTTTGTGTTAGGGTTAAGGTTAGTTTTAGGTTGAGGGTGAGGTTTAGGGTTAGGGTAGGGTTGGTCTAAGCATTAGGTTTTGGGTTAGGGTTGGGGTTTGTGTTAGGGTTAGGGTTAGGCTTAGGTTTAGAGAGTGTCAGGGTTAGAGTTAGGCTTGGTGGAAGCATTTGTGTTACGGTTGGGGTTTGGGTTCCAGGTAGGGTTAAGGTTAGGGTTAGGCTTAGGCTTAGGCTTAGGGTTAGAGAGTGTTAGTGCTAGCGTTAGGGTTGGTGGAAGCATTTCGGGTTACGGTTTTAGTTAGTGTTCCAGGTAGGCTTAGGGTTAGGGTTAGGGTTAGGTTTAGAGTTTGTGTTAGGGTTAGGGTTAGGGTTTTGGTTAGGGTGACGGTGAGGTTTTGGGTTAGGGTTATGGTTGGTGTAAGCATTAGGTTTAGGTTTAGTGTTAGGGTATGTGTTAGGATTAGGATTAGGCTTAGGGTTAGTGAGTGTTAGGCTTAGGGTTAGGGTTGGTGTAAGCATTTGGGTTACGGTTGTGGCTAGGTTTCCAGGTAGGTTTATGGTTAATGTTAGGGTTACCGTTAGGGTTTGTGTTAGGGTTAGGTTTAGGGTTAGGGTTAGGGTTAGCGTTAGGATTAGGTTTGTGGTTAGGGTTGGTGTAAGCATTAGTGTTAGGGTTAGTGTTAGGGTGAGCTTTTGTTTTAGGGTTATGCTTAGGGCTACCGTTAGGGTTAGAGAGTGTTAGAGTTAGGCTTAGGGTTCGTGTTAGGGTTACGGTTAGGGTTAGGCATAGGTTTAGAGAGTGTTTGGGTTAGGGTTAGGATGGTGTAAGCATTTGGGTTATGGTTGGGTTTAGGGTTAGGGTTTGTGTTAGGGTTTGGGTTAAGGTTATGGTTATTGTTAGAGTTAGGGTGTGTTAGGGTTAGGGATAGGGTTGGTGTAAGCATTTGTGTTACGGTTGGGGTTAGGATTCCAGGTATTTTTAAGATTAAGGTTAGTGTTAGGGTTAGGGTTTGTGTTTGGGTTACTTTTAGGGTTAGGGTTACAGTCACGGTTAGGTATCGGGTTTGGGTTAGAGTTACAGTTCAGGTTATGTTTCTGATTAGGCTTAAGATAAGGATTAGGTAAGGGTTACAGTTACGTTTAATGTTAGGCTTAGGGTTAAGGGGAGGGTTAGGTTTAGGCTTTGATTTAGGGTTAGAGTTAGGCTTATGGTCAGGATTAGGGTTAGGGTGAGTGTTAGGGTTTGTGTTTGGGTTAGGATGGGGTTAGGGTTAGGTTTAGTGTAAGCATTAGCGTTAGGTTAGGGTTTGTGTTAGGGTTTGGGTAAGGTTTAGGGTGAGGGTGAGGTTTAAGGTTAGAGTTAGTGTTAGAGTGTTGTAAGCATTAGGGTTACGGTTGGGGTTAGATTACAGTTAGGGATTGTGTGAGGGTTAGGGTTAGGTTTTGTGTAAGAATTAGGGTTATGGTTAGGGTTAGTGTAGGTTTAAGTTTGAATTAGGGTTTGGGTAAGGGTTAGGGTTAGGGTTAGTGTTAGATAAAGGGAGTCTTCAGGTTAGGGTTAGGTTTGGTGTAAGCATTTGGATTATGGTTGTGGAGAGAGTTACGTTAGGGTTTGGGTTAGGGTTAGGATTAGGGTTTTTGTTAGGGTTAGTGTTAGGGTTATGTTAAGGTTAGGCTTTGTGTAAGCATTAGGGTTATGGTTAGGTTTAGAGTTAGGGGTAGGGTTAAGGTTAGGGATAGGTTTAGGTGTAGGGTTAGGGTTATGGTGGGTTTAAGGTTTTGGGTTATGGTTAGGGTTAATGTTAGGTTTAGGCTTTGGGGTAGTGTTAGGGTTACATTTAGGGGTAGTTTTAGGGTTAGGCTCAGGGTTAGTGTTAGAGTTACGGTTAGTATTAGGGTTAGGGTTAGAGTTGAATTAAGGCTTAGTGTTAGGTATAGGGTGACCATTATTTCTTATGCTTTAGGGTTACCGTTTTTGTTATTCTCAGGGTTAGGGATAGAGTAAGGTTTAGGGTTAGGGTTAGGTTTAGGGTTAGTGTTATTGTTAGGATTATGTTCGGGTGAGGTTAAGTTTTAGGCTTAGTGTTAGGATAGGTTTAGGGTTAGGGTTAGGGTTTGGATTAATGTTAAGGTTATGGTCAGTGATAGGGTTTGGGTTAGGGTAATATTTAGGGTAACGTTTATGGTTAGGGTTAGTATTCTGGCTAGGCTTGGGTTTATGGTTAGGGTTAGGGTTTTGGTTAGGGTAAGGATGAATGTTAGGGATTGGGTTAGTGTTAGGATTAGGGTTTTGTAGTGTTAGGGTTAGGGTTAGCGTTAGTTTTAGGGTTAGGATTAGCGTTAAGTGATATGGTTGGTTTAGGTTTAGGTTTAGGGAGTGTTATGTTTAGGCTTAGCATTGGTGTTAGAGTTAGGATTAGCATGAAGGGTTAGGGTTGGGTTAGTGTTACTCTTAAGGTTAGGGTTTGGGTTGGTGTAAGGTGGAGGGTTAGTGTTAGAGTTAGTGTTCATGGTAGCGTTAGGGTTAGCGTTAGGTTTAGGGTTATGTTTAGTGTCAGGATGAGGGTTAGGGTTAGGGTTAATGTTAGGGTTATGGGTAGGTTTAGGCTTATGGTTTGTGTAAGCATTAGGGTTAAGGTTAGGGTTATGGGTACAGTTAGCCTTAGGGTTAGGTGTAGGTTTTGGTTTAGCGTTAGAGTTAGGGTTACAACTAGGTTTGGTGATAGGGTGAGTGTTATGGTTAGTGTTAGGGTTGGTGTAAGGATTAGGGTTAGGATTAGGGTTAGGGTTGTGTTAGGGTTAGGGTTAGGTTTAGGGTTAGGGTTAGTGTTAGAGTTAGGGAGTGTTTGGGTTAGCGTTAGATTTGGTGTAAGCTTTGGGTTATGGTTATGATTAGGGTTCCATGTAGGTTTAGGTTTAGGTTAGGGTTTAGGGTTACGGTTAGGGTTAGGGTTAGGGTTAGGATTCGTGTTAGGGTTAGGGTTAGGGTTATGGTTAGGGTTGGTGTAAGCATTAGGGTTAGGGTTAGGATTAGGTTTAGGGTTTCTGTTAGGGTTAGGGTTAGTTTTAGGGTTAGTGATACAGTTAGGGAGTTTTGGGGTAAGGGTTATTGTTGGTGTAAGCATTTTGTTGCGGTTGTGGTTAGGGTTCCAGGTGGGTATATGCTTAGGGTTAGGTGTAGTGTTATGGTTAGGGTTAGTGTAAGGATTAGGGTTAGGGTTACATTTAACGTTAGGGTTAGGGTTATGGTTTGGTGAGTATTAGGTTTAGGGTTAGAGTTTCGGTTAGTGTTAGGTTTATGGTTTAGATTGGTGTAAGCATTAGTGTTATGGTTAGGGTTAGTGTTAGGTTTAAAGTGAGGGTTAGTGTTAGGTTTCGTTTTTGTGTAAGGCTTAGTGTTAGGTGTTATGAGTTATGGTTAGGGTTTGGGTTAGTGTTACGTTTAGGATTAGGGTTAGAGTTAGTGTTCGGTGTAGTGTTATTGTTAGGGCTGCGTTTAAGGTAACGATGAGTGTTATGGTTTGGGTTAAGGCTAGAGTCTTGATTAGGGTTAGGTTTATGTTTAGGATTGGTGAAAGTGTTAGTGTTGGGGTTCGGGTTCCAGGTAGGTTTAGGTTTAGGGTTAGGGTTAGGTAGTGTTAGGGATAGGGTTAGGGTGATGGTTACGGTGATGGCTATGGATTAGGTTTATGGCTAGGCTTAGGGGTTAATATTAGGGATACCGTTAGGGTTAGGATTAGGGTTAGGGTTACGGTCAGGGTTAAGGTTAGGGATATGGTTAGGGTTAGTGTAACGTTTAGGGTTTGGGTTAGGGTTAGGGTTATGGTTTTGTTAGCGTATTGATGAGAGCTAGGTTTAGGTTAGTGTTAGGCTTAGAATTAGTTTTATCTTAGGGTTAGGGAGTGTTAGGGTTAGGTTTAGGGTTGGTGTAGTCATGAGGGTTGTGGTTGGGGTTAGTGTTTAAGGTAGGTTTAGGTTTAGCCTTAAGGTTAGGGTTAGAATTAGGTTAGTGTTAGTGTTATGGTTTGGGTTAGGGTTATGGTTAGGGTTAAGGTATGGATTAGGGATAGGATTACATTTAGGTTTAGGTTTAGGTATCAGGTTAGGGTTAGGGATAGGGTTGCAGTAAGCATGAGTGTTAGGGCTAGGTTTAGGGTTAGGGTTTGTGTTATGGTTATGGTTAGGGTTATGTTTAGGATTTGGGTTAGGGTTAGGGTTATGGTCAGAGTTAGGGTTAGGGTTAGGGTTAGTGTTATGGTTATGGTTAGGGTTATGGTTAGGCTTAAGGTAAGGAATAGGGATAGGGTTACAGTTAGGTTTAGTATTAGGCTTAGGGTTAGGGTGTGGGTTAGGTTTAGGCTTTGGTTTAGGGATAGAGTTAGGGTTACATTCAGGTTTAGTGTTACGGTGAGCATTAGTGTTAGTGTTAGGGTTGGTGTAAGCATTAGGGTTAGGGTGAGATTTAAGGTTTGTGTTAGGGTTAGGGTTAGGGCTTGTTAGGGTTAGGGTTATGTTTGGTGTAAGCATTTGGGTTACGGTTAGAGTTAGGGTTCCACGTAGGTTTAATGTTAGGGTTACATTTAGTGTTATGGTTATGGTTAGGGTAAGGATTAGGGTTAGGGTTACAGTTAGGGTTAGTGCTAGGTTTAGGCTTTGGTGAGGGTTAGGGTTAGGGTTAGTTTTTGGGTTAGTGTTAGGGTTGGTGTAAGAATTACGGTAATGGTTAGGGTTAGGGTTAGTGCCTGGTTTAGGGATAGGGTTAGTGTTTGGGTTAGGGTTGTTTTAAGCAGTGGGGTTATGGATAGGGTTGGGGTTAGGGTTAGTTTTAGGGATAGGGTTAGTGTTAGGGTTAGGGTAAGGGTTGGTGGAAGACTTAGGGTTAGGGTAAGGGTTACGGTTAGGTGTTATGAGTTAGTGTTAGGGTTTTGGTTAGGCTTAGGGTTAGGGTTATTTTTAGGGTTAGTGTTCGGCCTATTGTTAGGATTAGGGTTACGTTTAAGGTAACGATGAGGGTTTGGGTTAGGGTTAGTGTTAGGGTTGTGTTAGGCTTAGGGTTGGTGTAAGTATTAGGATTAAGGTTGTTGTAGGGTTCCAGGTAGGGTTATCGTTAGGGTTAGTGTTAGGGAGTGTTAGGGTTATTTTAGGGTTATGGTTACGGTTATGCCAAGGATTAAGTTTAGGTTTCGGGTTAGGTGTAAGGGTTAAGCTTAGGGTTAGGTGTAAGGGTTAAGGTTAGGGTTAGATTTGGAATAAGGATTGCTTATGGTTAGGGTTAGTGTTTGTGTCAGGGTTGGGATTAGGGTTGTTGTAAGAATTAAGGTTACGGTTAGGGTTAGATTTAGTTTTAAGCTTTGGGTTAGGGTTAATGTTACAGTTTGGGTAGGTTTTGGTTCAGGGTTAGGGTTATTTTAAATTAAAGTTTAGGGTTAGGGTTATGGTTTTAGTTAGTGTAAGGATGAGGATTCTAGCTTGGGTTAATGTTGGGGTTAGGTTTAGGTTAAGTGTTAGGGTTAGGTTTATGGTTGGTGTAAGCACTAGGGTTATGATTGGGATTAGAGTTTCAGGTAGATTTACGATTAGGGTTTAATGTTAGGGGTTAGGGTCATGGTTAGGTTTATGTTTCGGGTTAGGATTAGGGTTGGTGTAAGCATATGTGGTACGCATAGGGTGGGGGTTAGTGTTTGCGTTAGGGTGAGGGTTAGGGTTATTGTAACAATTAGGGTTACGGTTAGGGTTAAGTTTAGGTTTAGGTTTGGGTTAGGTATAGGGTTATGGTTAATTAGGTGTAGGCTTAAGGTTAGGGTTAAGGATAGGGTTAGGGTTAGCGTTAGAGTTAGGGTTAGTGTTCGTGTTAAGGTTAGGGTTAGGTTTAGGGTTGGTGTTACGGTTAGAGTTATGCTTAGGCTTACTGTTAGGGTTTGTGTTAGGGAGTGTTAGGGTTAGGGTTAGGGTTGGTGTAAGCATAGGGTTATAGTTAGGGTTACGGTTAGGATTAGGGTAAGTTTTAGAGTTAGGGTATGAGTTAGGTTTGGTGTTATTGTTAGAGTTAGGGTTAGGATTAGGTTTCGGGTTAGCATGAGGTTTTCTTTAGGCTTACGTTTAGAGTTAGGGTTATGGTTAGGGTTAGGGTTAGGTTTTGTGTTAGGCTTAGGGTTAGGGTTAGGTTTAGAATGAGGGTGAGGTTTAGGGTTTGTGTTAGGAATATGGTTCGTGTAAGCATTAGGTTTAAGTTTAGGGTTAGGGTTTGTATTAGGGTTAGGGTTAGGCTTAGAGTTAGAGTTACGGTTAGGGTTAGGGTTAGGGTTGGTGGAAACATATGGGTTAAGGTTGGGGTTACTGTTCCAGGTAGGCTTAGGGTTAGGGTTAGGGTTTTTTTAGGGTTAGGGTTAGGGTTAGGGTTGTTGTAAGCATTATCTTTAGGGTTAGGCTTAGAGTTTGTGTTAGTGTTAGTTTTACGCTTAGGCTTAGTGTGTGTTAGGCTTTGGGTTAGTGTTGGTGTAGGTATTAGTGTTAAGGTTAGGGTTTTCTTTTGTGTTAGGGTTAGGGTTATGGTTAGGGTTATGGTGAAGCTGAGGTTTAGGTTTAGGGATAGGGTGTTGTAAGCATTAGGTTTATGGTTAGAGTTAGTGTTTGTGTTAGGGTTAGTGTTAGGCTTCAGGTTAGTGAGTGTTAGTGTTAGGATTGGAGTTGGTGTAAGCATTAGTGTTAGTGTTAGGGTTAGGGTTAGTGGTAGGGTTAGGGTTAGGGTTCGGGTTAGGGTTAGCGATAGGGTTGGTGTAAGCATTAGTGTTAGGGTTAGGGTTAGGTTTAGGGTTTGTGTTAGGCTTCGGGTTGATGTTAGGCTTAGGGTTAGTGTTAGAGTTCTCGAGTTTTAGGTTTCGGGTTATGGTTAGTGTTAGAGTTAGGGAGTGTTTGGGTTAGGGGTAGGGTTGGTGTAAGCATCTGGGTTACAGTTAAAGTTAGTGTTTCAGGTAGGTTTAGGGTTAGTGTTTGGGTTAGGGTTAGAGTTTGTTTTTGGGTTAGGGTTAGGCTTAGGGTTTGTGTTAGGTTTGGTGTAAACATTAGGGTTTAGGTTAGGGTTAGGGTTAGTGTTAAGGTTAGGGTTATGGTCAGGGTTAGAGTTACAGTAAGCGTTAGGGTTATGATTAGGTTTCAGGTAACAATTAGTTATAGGGTTTAATTACGTCTAATGTTAGGTTTATGGTAAGGATGATGGTTAGGTTTGTTCTTTGGTTTAGGGTTAGAGTTAGGGTTACGGTCAGGATTAAGGTTAGGATTGGTGTATGCATTGGTTTTAGGATTGCGGTACGGTTATGTGTTATGGGTTAGGGTTATGGTATGTGTAAGGGTTAGATTTAGATTTGGTGTAAGCATCAGTGTAAGTGTTAGGGTTAAGGTTAGGGTTAGGGTTACTGTGAGGGTGAGGTTAGGATTAAGGTTAGGGTTGGTGTAAGCATTAGGTTTAGGGTAAGGGATAGGTTATGCGTTAGGGTTAGGGTTAGGGTTAGGGTTAGGGTTAGAGAGTGTTAGCATTAGGGTTAGGGTTGGTGTAATCATTTGGGTTACGTTGGGGTTAGGGTTCCAGGTAAGCTTACTGTTAGGGTTTGGATTAGGGTTTGTGTTTGGGTTAGGGTTAGGGTAAGCATTATGGTTAGGGTGAGGGTAAGGTTTAGGGTTAGGGTTAGGTTTGGTTAAACATTATGTTTAGGGTTGGTGTTATGGTTTCTGTTATTGTTAGGATTATGGTCATGGTTAGTGTTAGGGTTAGGAGGGTTAAGGTTATGATTATGCTGAAGGTAACGATTAGGTGTAGGGTAACAGTTACATTTAATGTTAGGCTTAGTGTTAGGGTGAGGGTTAGGCTTATTGTTTGGTTTAGGATTAGAGTAAGGTTTACAATCAAGATTATGGTTACGGTGAGGGTTAGTTTAGACTTTGGCTAATTGTTAGAGTTATGGTTACGGTCAGGATTAGGGTTAGGGTTAATGTTAGCGTTGGTATAAGCATTAGGTTTAGGGTGGTTGTTATGGTTAGGTGTTATGGGTTAGGGTTAGGGTTTGGGTTAGGGTTATGTTGAGGGTTAGGGTTAGGGTGAGGTTAAGGGTTAGGGTTAGGTTTGCTGTAAACATTAGGTTTAGGGTTAGGATTAGGGTTAGGGTTTGTGTTAGGGTTAGGGTTTGGGTTAGAGTGTTAAGGTTAGGGTTAGGGTTGGTGTAAGCGCTTGGGTTAAGGTTTGTTTAGGGTTCCAGGTTGGTTTATGGTTAGGGTTTGGGTTAATGTTTCTTTTAGTGTTAGGGTAGAGTTAGGGTTAGGGTTGGTTTATCCATTAGGGTTAGGGTTAGGTTTAGTGTTTGTGTTAGGTTTTGGTTAGTGTAAGGGTTAGGGTTAGTGTGAGGTTGAGGTTTAGGGTTATGGTTAGGGTTGTTGTAAACATTAGGTTTAGGGTTACGGTTAGGGTTTGTGTTAGGTTTAGGGTTAGGTTTAGGGTTAGAGAGTGTTAGGGTTAGGGTTAGGGTTTGTGTTAGGGTTAGGGTTAGAATTAGTGTTACGGTTAGGGTTAGTGTAAGGGTTTGGGTTAGGGTTAAGGTTGGTGTAAGCATTAGGATTAGGGTTAGGGTTAGGATATGTGTAAGGGTTAGATTTAGGGTTAGGGTTAGGTTTTGTGTTAGGGTTAGGGTTAGCATTAGGGTTAGAGAGTGTTAGGGTTAGGGTTAGGGTTTGTGTTAGGATTAGGGTTAGGGTAAGCGTTTTGGTTGGTGTAAGCATTGGAGGCAGGGTTAGGGTTAGGTTTAGGTTTAGGTTGAGGGTTGGGTTTAGAGTAAGGGTGAGTGTTAGAGTTAGGGAGTGTTAGGATTGGTTAGAGTTTGTGTTAGTTTTGGGTTAGTGTTAGGGTAAGTGTTAAGGTTAGGGTTTTTGTTAGGTTTAGGGTGAGGGTTAGGGTCATTGTTAGGATTGGTGTAAGCATTAGGGTAGGGTTAATGTTAGCGCTAGGGTTGGGTTAGGATTACGGTTAGGTGTTATTGGTTAGGGTTAGGGTATTTGTAAGTGTTAGGTTTAGAGTTGGTGTAAACATTATTGTTAGTGTTAGGGTTAGTGTTAGGGTTAGGGTTATGGTTAGGGTTAGGGTTAGAGTGAGTGTTGGTGTAAGCATTTGCTTTTGGGTTATGGTTAGGGTTTATGTTAGGGTTAGGGTTAGGTTAGGGTTAGGGTTAGAAAGTATTAAGGTTAATGTTAGAGTTGGTGTAAGCATTTGATTACGGGTGGGATTAGGGATCCAGGTAGGCTTAGGGTTATGGTTATGTTTAGGGTTAGGGTGTGTTTTAGGGTTAGGGTGGGGTTAGGGTTATGGTTGCTGTAAGCGTTAGGGTTATGCTTAGGGTTAGGGTTAGGTTTAGGGTTAGATGCAGGTGAGGTTTAGGTTTAGGGCTAATGTTGTTGTAAGCATTAGGTTTAGGGTTAGTGTTAGGGTTTGTGTTAGGGTTAGGGTTATGCTTAGGATTAGAAAGTGTTAGCGATAGGGTTAGGGTTGGTATAAGTATTTGGGTTACATTTGGGGTTAGGGTTCCAGGTAGGTTTAGGGTTAATGTTTGAGTTAGGGTTAGTGTTGGCGTCAGGGTTAGGGTTGGTGTAAGATTTACGGTTAGGGTTAGTGTTACGGTGTGTTTTAGGGTAGATTTAGGGTGAGGGTGAGGTTTAGGGTTAGGGTTATGGTTGGTGTAAGCATTAGTTTTAGGGTTTTCGTTATGGTTTCTGTTAGGGTTTGGGATAGGCTTCGGAATAGAGAGTATTAGGGTTAGAGTTAGGGTGGTGTAAGCATTAGGCTTAGGGTTTGGGTTAGTTTTTGTGCAAGGGTTAGACTTAGGGTTAGTGTTTGTGCTAGTGTTAGGGTTGGGGGTTAGTGTTGGGGTTGCTGTAAGCATTAGGTTTAGGGTTAGTGTTAGGGTTTCTGTTAGGGTTAGGTTTAGGCTTAGGCATAGAGAGTCTTAGGGTTAGGGTTAGGGTTGGTGTAAGCATTTGGGTTACGGTTTGGGTTAGGGTTCCATGTAGGCTAAGAGGTAGGGTTAATGTTAAGGTTTATTTTAAGGTTAGAGTGAGTTTAGATTTAAGGTTGGTGTAAGCATTAGTGTTAGGGTTTAGGTTAGGGTAGGGTTAGTCTTTGTGCTATTGTTAGGGTTGAGGTTATGGTTAGAGTTGGTGTAAGATTTACGGTTAGGACTAGGGTTATGGTTATGGTTAGGGTGAGTGTGAGGTTTATGGTTAGGTTTAGTGTTTTCGTGTGAAATAGGTTTAGGGTTAGGGTTATTGTTTCTCTTAAGGTTGTGGTTAGGTTTCCGGTTAGAGAGTGTTAGGGTTATGGTTGATGTAAGCATTAGGTTTAAGGTTAGGGTTTGGGTTTGTGCTAGGCTTATGGTTAAGGTTAGGGTTGGAGAGTGTTAGGGTTAGGGTTAGGGTTGGTGTAAGCATTTGGGTTACGGTTGCGGATAGTGTTTCAGGTAGGCTTAGGGTGAGGATTACTGATTGTGTTACAGTTAGGGTTGGGGTTAGGGTTGGGGTTGGTGTAAGCATTAAGATTAGGGTTAGAGTTAGGGTTTGTGTTAGGGTTATGGTTAGGGTTAGGGCTTGGGTGAGGGTGAGGTTTAGGGTTAGGGTTATTGTTGATGTAAGCATTAGGTTTAGCGTTAGGGTTAGGGTTTCTGTTAGGGTTAGGTTTAGGCTTAGGAATAGAGAGTTTAGGGTTAGGGTTAGGGTTGTTGTAAGCATTTGTGTTACATTTGAGGTTAGTGTTACAGGTACGTTTAGGGTTAGGGTTAGGATTACAGTTAGGGTTATGGTTCTGGTAAGTGTTGGCGTAAGCATTAGTGTTAGTGTTAGGGTTAGGGTTATGGTTAGCGTTAGGGTTAGGGTGAGGGTGAGGTTTAGTGTTAGGATTGGTGTAAGCATTAGGGATAGGGTTAGGGATAGGTTAATGTTAGCATTAGTGTTAGGGTTTGGGTTAGGGTTAGCGTTAGGGTAGGTGTTAGGGTTTGTGTAAGCATTAAGTTTAAGGTTAGGGATAGGGTTAGTGTTAGCATAAGGGTTAGGGTTAGGGTTACGGTTAGGTGTTATGGGTTAGGGTTATGGTTAGGATTAGGATTAGAGAGTGTTAGAGTAGGCTTAGGGTTGGTGTAAGGATTTTGGTTACGGTTGGGTTCAGCTTTTAAGGTAGGCTTAGGGTTAGGGTTAGGCTTAGGGTTTGTGTTAGGGTTCGGGTTGATTTAGAGTTAGGGTTGGTGTAAGCATTAGGGTTTGTGTTAGCGTTAGGGTTTGTGTTAGTGTTAGGTTTGGGGTTAGGATTAGGGTGAGGGTGAGTTTTAGGGTTAGGGATAGGAGGTGTAAGCATTAGGTTTAGGGTTAGTCTTATGATTTTTGTTAGGGTTAAGGTTATGCTTAGGGTTAGAGAGTGTTAGGGTTATCATTAGGATTTTTGTAAGCATTTGGGATACACTTCGGTTTAGGGTTACAGGTATGTTTATGATTAGGGTTAAGGTTATGGTTAGGGTTGGCGTAATTATTAGTGTTAGCTTAGGGTTAGGGTTAGTGTTAGGTGTAGGGTGAAAGTTACGTTTATGGATAGGATTGGTGTAAGCATAAGTTTTAGGGTTAGGGATAGGGTTAGGTTTAGGGTTTGTGTTGGATAGGGTTAGGCTTAGGTTAGTGTTAGGTTTAGGTTTAGGGTTTGCGCTAGGGATAGTGTTAGAGTTATTGTGATGATTAGGGTTAGAGAGCATTAGAGTTAGGGTTAGAATTGGTGTAATCCTTTAGGTTACATTTGAGGTTAGGGTTACACGTACGTTTAGGGTTAGGGTTAGTGTTACTGTTTGAGTTTTGGTTATGGTTAGGGTTCTGGTAAGCATTAGTGTTAGGGTTAGGGTTAGGGTTAGCGTGAGGGTTAGGGTGAGGGTTAGGGTTAGTGTTAGGGTTGGTGTAAGCATGAGGGTTACGGTTGGGGTTAGGATTCAAGGAAGGCTTAGGTTTAGGGTTAGGGTTAGGGTTTGTGTTAGGGTAAGGGTTGGTGTTAGGTTTAGGGTTGGTGTAAGCTTAAGGGTTAGGGTTCAGATTAGGGTTTTTATTTTAGGCTTAGGGTTGGGTTTAGGGTTAGGATGAGGGTGAGATTTAGGGTTAGTAACAGGGTTGGTGTAAGCATTAGGTTTAGTGTTAAGGTTATGGTTTCTTTTAGGGTTAGGGTTAGGCCTCGGTTTAGAGAGTGTTAGAGTTAGGGTTAGGGTTTGTGTAAACATTTGGGTTAGACTTGGTGTTAGGGTTATAGGTACCGTTATGGTTAGGGTTAGTGTTACGTTTAGGGTTAGGGTAATGGTTAGCGTTGTCCTAAGCATTAGTGTTAGCTTTAGGGTTAGGGTTAGTGTTAGGGTTAGGGTGAGGGTTAGGGTTAGGGATAGGATTGGTGTAAGCATGAGTATTAGGGTTACGGTTAGGTTTAGGGTTTGGTTTAGGGTTAAGGTGATGTTTAGGTTTAGGGTTAGGGTTTCTATTAGGGTGAGGGTGAGGTAAGGGTTGGGGTTTGTGTTTGTGTTTGTGTTTGGTTAGTGTTAGGGTTAAGGTTACGGTTAGTGTTTTTGTTAGGGTTATGGTTATGGTTAGTATTTGTGTTGTGGTTAGGGTTAGGGTTAGGGTTAGAGGGTGTTAGGGTAAGGGTTAGGGTTGGTTCATCATTTGGGTTATGGTTGGGGTTAAGTTTCCAGGTAGGCTTAGGTTTGGGATAAGGGTTAGTTTTCTTGTAAGAATTATGGTTAGGGTTAGGGTTAAGGTTTTTTTAGGGTTAGGATTAGGGTTAGGTTGAGGGTGAGGTTTAGGGTTAGGGTTAGGGTTGGTGTAAGCATTAGATTTCGGGTTAGGGTTCCTGTTAAGGTTAGGGTTAGGCTTAGGTTTAGAGAGCGTTAGGGTTAAGGTTAGGGTTGGTGTAATCATTAGGTTTAGGGTTAGGGCTGGGGTTTCTGTTAGGTTAGGGTTAGGCTTAGGGATAGAAAGTGTTAGGGTTAGGGTTGGTGTAAACATTTGTGTTGCAATTGAGGTTAGTTTTACAGGTACGTTTAGGGTTAGGGTTAGTGTTACGGTTAGGGTTAGGGTTATGGTTAGGGTTGGCATAAGCATTAGTGTTAGTGTTAGGGTTAGGGTTAGGGTTAGGGTTAGGGTGAGGATTAGGTTTAGGGATAGGGTTGGTGTAAGCATTAGTGTTAGGTTTACTTTTAGTGTTAGGGTTACGGTAGGGTGATGGTTAGAGTTAGGTTTAGGGTGAGGGTGAGGTTAGGGTTAGGGTTTGGGCTGGTGCGAGCATTAAGTTTAGGGTGAGGGTTAAGGTTTTTGTTGGATTAGGTTTAGGGTTAGGGTTAGAGAGTGTTAGGATTAGGGTTAGGGTTGGTATAAACATATGGGTTACGGTTGGGGATAGGGATCCAGGTAAGCATAGGGTTAGGGTTAGAGTTAGAATTTGTGTTATGATTAGGGTTGGGGTTAGGTTTAGGGTTAATGTTAGGGTGAGGGTGAGGGTGATTTTTTGGATTAGGGCTACATTTGGTGTAAACATTAGTATTAGGGTTTGGGTTTGTTGTAGGGTTAGGTTTAGGATGAGGATGATGTTAGGGTTTGGGTTAGGGTTGGTGTAAGCATTAGGTTTAGGCTTAGGGTCAGGTTTTATGTTAGGTTTAGGGTTATTGTTAGAGTTAGGATTAGAGTGTTAGGGTTAGGGTGAGTGTTGGTGTAAGCATTTGTATTAGGTTGGGGTTAGGTTTAGGATTTGTGTTATTGTTAGGGTTAGGGTGTGGGTGAGGTTTAGGGTTTGGGTTAGGGTTAGGGATCTTGTAAGCATTAAGTTTAGGGTTAGAGTTACGATTTGTGTTAGGGTTAGGGTTAGGCTTAGTTTTAGAGAGTGCAGGGGTTAGGGTTAGGATTGGTGTAAGCATTTGGGTTACAGTTGGGGTTAGTGTTCCAGGTAGGTTTAGGGTTAGGGTTAGGTTTAAGGTTTGCTTTAGGGTTAGTGTTAGGGTTAGAGTAAGTGTGAGGTTTAGGTTTATGGTTAGGGTTGGTGTAAGCATTAGGTTTAGGGTTAGACTTAGGGTTTGTGTTAGCGTTAGTGTTAGGCTTAGGGTTAGTGAGTGTTACGTTTAGGGTTAGGGTTGGTGTAAGCATTAGTGCTTGGGTTATGGTTAGGGTTAAGGTTTGTGTTAGGGTTAGGGTTAGGGTTTGTGTTAGCGTTAGTGTTAGGCTTAGGGTTAGAGAGTGTTAGGGTTAGGGTTAGGGTTGGTGTAAGCATTTAGGTAACGGTTGAGGTTAGGGTTCAAGGAAGGCTTATGGTTAGGGTTAGGTTTAGGGTTTGAGTTAGGTTTAGAGTTGGTGTTAGGGTTAGGGTTGGTGTTAGCGTTACGTTTAGGGTTAGGGTTAGGGTTTGTGTTAGGGTTAGGGTTTGGGTGAGGGTGAGGTTTAGGGTTAGGGATAGGTAGGTGTAAGCATTAGGTTTAGGGTTAGGGTTATGGTTCCTGTTAGGGTTAGGGTTAGGCCTCGGGATAGAAAGTGTTTGGGTTAGGGTTAGGGTTGGTGTAAGCATATGGGTTAGTTGGGGTTAGGGTTATAGGTACGTTATGGTTAGGGTTAGTGTTACTTTTAGCGTTTGGGTTACGGTTAGGGTTGTCCTAAGCATTGGTGTTAGCTTTAGGGATAGCGTTAGTGTTAGGTTTAGGTTGAGGGTTAAGATTAGGGTAGGATTGGTGTAAGCATGAGTGTTAGGTTTACAGTTAGTCTTAGGGTTAGGGTTAATGTGATGGTTAGGGTTAGGTTTAGGGTTTCTGTTAGGGTGAGGGTGAGGTTAGGGTTAGGGTTTGTTTTAGGGTTGGGTTAGTCTTAGGGTTAAGGTTACGGTTAGTGTTTTTGTTAGGGTTAGGGTTAGGGTTAGAGGGTGTTAGGGTAAGGGTTAGTGTTGGTTTATCATTTGGGTTACGGTTGGGGTAAGTTTCCAGGTAGGCTTAGGTTTGGGGTTAGGGTTAGGTTTGGTGTAAGAATTACGGTTAGGGTTTGTGTTAAGGTTTTTTTAGGGTTAGGATTAGGATTAGGGTTTAGAGAGTGTTAGGGTTAAGGTTAGGGTTGGTGTAAGCCTTAGGTTTAGGGTTAGGGCTGGGGTTTCTGTTAGGGTTAGGGTTAGGCTTAGGGATAGAAGTGTTAGCGTTAGGGTTGGTTTAAGCATTTGGGTTGCAATTGAGGTTAGTTTTACAGGTACGTTTAGGGTTAGGGTTAGTGTTACAGTTAGGGTTAGGGTTATGGTTAGGGTTGGCGGAAGCATTATTGTTAGGGTTAGGGTTAGGTTTAGGGTGAGGGTCAGGGTTAGGGATAGGGTTGGTGTAAGCATTAGTGTTAGGGTTATGTTTAGTGTTAGGGTTGGGGTAGAGTGATGGTTAGGGTTAGGGTTAGGGTGAGGGTGAGGGTGAGGTTAGGGTTAGGGTTAGGGCTGGTGCAAGCATTAGGTTTAGGGTTGGGGTTAAGGTTTTTGTTAGAATTAGGTTTAGGGTTAGAGTTAGAGAGTGTTATGGTTAGGGTTAGGGTTGGTGTAAACATATGGGTTACGGTTGGGGATAGTGATAGGTAACCATATGGTTAGGGTTAGAGTTTGTGTTAGGGTTAGGGTTGGGGTTAGGTTTAGAGTAAATCTTAGGGTCAGGGTGAAGGTGATTTTTAGGGTTTGGGTTTGGGTTGGTGTAAGCATTAGGTTTATGGTGAGGGTTAGGTTTTATGTTAGGGTTAGGGTTCGGGTTCTGTTTAGGGTTAGGTTTAGGGTTGGCATAAGCATTAGTGTTACGTTTTGGGTTAGGTTTAGGGTTAGCGTTACAGAGTGTTAGGTTTAGGGTTAGTGTTGGTGTAAGCATTAGGGTTAGGGTTGCGTTTAGGGTTTTGGTTTCTGTTATTGTTAGGTTTAGGGTTAGGGTGATGGTGAGGGTTAGGTTTTGGGTTAGGGTTAGGGTTGTTGTAAACATTAGGTTTAGATTTAGGGTTACTTTTTGTGTTAATGTTATGGTTAGGCTTAGGTTTAGAGAGTGTAGGGCTTAGGGTTAAGGTTGGTGTAAGCATTTGGGTTACGGTTGGGTTTAGTGTTCCAGGTAGGTTTAGGGTTAGGGTTAGGGTTAGGGTTTGTTTTAGGGTTAGTGTTAGGGTTAGAGTAAGTGTGAGGTTTAGGTTTAGGGTTAGGTTTGGTGTAAGCATTAGGTTTAGGTTTATCTTAGGGTTTGTGTTAGCGTTAGTGTTAGGCTTAGGGTTAGCGAGTGTTAGGATTAGGGTTAGGGTTGGAGTTTGCATTAGCGCTAGGGTTAGGGTTAGGGTTAAGGTCTGTGTTAGGGTTAGAGTTAGGCTTAGGGTGAGGGTGAGGTTTAGGGTAGGGATATTGAGATGTAAACATTAGGTTTACGGTTAGGGTTAGGGTTTGTGTTAGTGTTAGGGTTATTCTTATGGTTTGAGAGTGTTAGGTTTAGGGTTATTGTTGGTGTAAGCATTTGGGTTATGTTTGGGGCTAGGGTTCCAGGTAGGTTTAGCGTTAATGTTAGGGTTATGGTTAGGCTTAGGGTTTGTGTTAGGGTTAGGGTTAGGTTTAGGGTTAGAGAGTGTTAAGCTTATGGTTAGCGTTGTTGGAAGCATTTGGTTTACGCTTGGGGTTAGGTTTCCACATATGCTTAGGTTAGGGTTAGGGTTCGGGTTTGTGTTAGGGTTAGGTTTACGGTTGGTGCAAGATTTACGGTTAGGTTTAGGGTTAGAGTTTGTAATAGGGTTAGGGTTAGGGTGAGGGTGAGGTTTAGGGTTAGAGTTACTGTTAGTGTAAGCATTAGGTTTAGGGTTAGGGTTAGGGTTTCTGTTAGGGTTTTGGTTAAGCTTCGGTTTCGAGAGTGTTACGGTTAGGGTTAGGGTTGATGTAAGCATTATGTTTAGGGTTAGGGTTAGGGATTGTGCTAGGGTTAGGGTTAAGGTTAGGGTTGAGAGCGTTAAGGTTAGTGTTAGGGTTGTTGTAAGCATTATATTTAGGGTTTGGTGTAGGGTTTGTGTTAGGGTTAGGGTTAGTGTTAGAGAGTGTTAACATTAGGGTTACGGTTGGTGTAAGCATTTGGGTTTCCATGGGGTTAGAGTCCCAGGTAGGCTTAGGGTTAGTGAAGGGTTTGTGTTAGGGATATGGTTGGGTTTATGGTTAGGGTTGTGCAAGATTTAGGGTTAGAGTTAGGGTTTGTATTATTCTTAAGGTTATTGTTAGTGTTAGAGAGTTAGGGTCATGGTTAGGGTTAGGGTTAGGTTTACTGTCAGTGTTAGGTTTCAGGTTAGGTTAGAGTTACAGTTAGGGTTAGGTTATTATTAGGCTTAAGGTAAGTATTGGCTGTAGTGTTACAGTTACGTTAAGTATTAGGGTTAGGCTGAGTTTTAGCTTTAGGCTTTCGTTTAGGAATAGAGTTATGGTTACGGTCAGCATTAGGGTTAGCGTGAGGGTTAGGGTTAGTGTTAGGGTTGATGTAACCATTAGGGTTAGGGTTAAGGTTATGGTTAGGTCTTACGGGTTAGGGTTAGGTTTAGGGTTAGGATTAGGGTGAGGGTGAGGGTTAATATTGATGTAAACATTAGGCTAGGGTTTAGGGTTAGGTTTAGAATTTGTGCTTGGGTTAGGGTTAGGGTTAGAGAGTGTTAAGTTTAGGGTTAGGTTTAGTGTAAGCATTTGTGTTACAGTTCGGTTAGGGTTCCAGGAAGGCTTTGGGTTAAGGTTTGGGTTTGTTTTAGGCTTAGGGTGGTGTTAGGGTTAGGGTTGGTGTAAGCATTAGGTTTAGGGTGAGGGTTAGGTTTAGGGTTAGGGTTAGGGTTACTGTTTTTGTTAGGGTTAGGGTTAGTGTTAGGGTTAGGGTGAGGTTGAGGTTTAGGGTTAGGATTAGGGTTGGTGTAAGCATGTGGGTTACGGTTCGGGTTAGGTTTCCTGGTGGGCTTAGTGTTGGGGTTAGTGTAATGGTTAGGGTTACTGTCAGTGTTAAAGTTTGGGTTAGGGTTAGGGTTAGGGGGAGGTTTAGGGTTAGGGTTAGGGAGGTGTAAGCATTAGGTCTAGGGTTAGGGTCAGGGTTTGTGTTAGGGTTAGGTTAGGGTTAGGTTTAGAGAGTGTTAGGGTTAGGGTTAGGGTTGATGTAAGCATTTGAGTTACAATACGGATTAGGGTTGAGGGTACGTTTATGGTTAGAGTTTGTGTTACGTTTATGGTTAGGGTTATAGATAAGATTTGCGTTTTTATTAGTGGTAGGTTAGGGTTAGTATTAGAGTTATGTTGATGTTTAGGGATAGGGATAGGATTGGTATAAGCATTAGTGTTAGGGTTAGGTTTAGGGTTAGGGTTTTGGTTTGTGTAAGGGTTAGGGTTAGCTTTAGTGTTAGGGCTAGTTTTAGGGTTTTTGTTAGGGTTAGGATTAGAGTTAGGGTTAAGGTTAGGGTTATGGTTAGTGTTTGTTTTAGGGTTTGGGTGAGGGATAGAGCGTGTTAAGGTTAGGGTTAGGATTGGTGTAAGCATTTGTGTTACGGATGGAGTTAGGGTCCCAGGTAGGCTTAGTGTTAGGGTTTGGGTTAGGGTTTTTTTCAGGGTTAGGGTAGGGTTATTGTTAGGGTTGGTGTAAACATTAGGGTTAGGGTTAGCGTTAGGGTTAGAATTTGTGTTAGGGTTAGGGTTAGTTTTATGGTTAGGTTGAGGGAGAGGTTTAGGGTTAGGGTTAGCGTTGGTGTAAGCATTCGGGTTAGGGTTGGGGTTGGGGTGTGTTAGTGTTATAGTTAGGGTTAGAGTTAGAGGGAGGGTGAGGTTTAGGGATAGCGTTATGGAGTTATAAGAATTAGGTTTAGTTTAAGGGTTAGGGTTTGTGTTAGGGTTAGGGTTAGTGTTAGAGTTAGGGTTAGAGAGTTAGGGTTAGGGTTAGGTTTAGGGTTACGGTTACTGTTAGGGTTAGGGTTTGTGTTAGGGTTAGAATTACAGTGAGGCTGAGTTTTATGATTAGGCTTAAGGTAAGGGTTAGCTATAGGATTACAGTAACTTTTAATGTTAGGCTTAGTGTTAGAGTGAGGGTTAGGTTTAGGCTTTGGTTTAGGGTTAGAGTTAGTGTTATGATCAGGATTAGGGTTAGGGTGAGGGTTAGGGCTAGTGTTAGGGTTGTTGTAAGCATTAGGGTTAGGGTTAGGGTTATGGTTAGATGTTATGGGTTAGGATTAGTGTTAGGATTAGGGTTTTGTTTAGGGTTAGAGAGTGTTAGGGTTAGGGTTAGGTTTGGAGTAAGCATTTGAGTTACGTTTGGGGATAGGGTTCCAGGTAGGTTTAGGGTTAAGGTTAGGGTTAGGGTTTAGGTTTAGGTTTTTGGTTAGGGTTAGGGTTAGGTTTTGGGTTAAAGAGTGTTAAGGTTAGGGGTAGGGTTGGTGTAAGCATTTGGTTTATGGTTGGTGTAAGGTTTCCAGGTAGGCTTAGGGTTAGGGTTTGGGTTTAGGGTTATCGTTAGGGTTAGGGTTGGGTTAGGATTAGTGTTAGAGAGTTAGGGTTAGGGTTAGGCTTAGTGTTAGGCTTAGGGTTCGAGTTAGGGTTAGAGTTACAGTTAGTGTTAGTGTTATGATTAGGCTTAAGGTAAGGATTAGCTATAGGGTTACAATTACGTTTAATATTTAGCTTAGTGTTAGGGTGAGGGTTAGATTTAGGGTTTGTTTTATGGTTAGAGTTAGGGTTTGGTCAAGATTAGTGTTAGGGTGAGGGTTAGGGTTAGTGTTAGGGTTGGTGTAAGAATTAGAGTTAGTGTTAGCGTTATGGTTAGGTGTTATGGGTTAGGGTTAGCGTTTGTGTTAGGGTTAGGTTTATGGTTAGGGTTAGGGTGATGGTGAGGGTGAGGGTTAGGGTTAGGATTGATGTAAGCATTAGTTTAGAGTTCTGATTAGGGTTAGCGTTTGTGTTAGGGTAAGGGTTCGGGTTAGAGCGTATTAAGGTTAGGGTTAGCGTTGGTGTAAGCATTCGGGTTACAGTTGCGGTTAGGGTTCCAGGTAGGGTTAGGTTTAGGGTTTTAGGGTTAGGTTTAGGGTTTGTGTTAGGGTTAGGGTTAGTTTTAGGGTTAGAGAGTGTTAGCCTTAGCGTTAGGGTTGTTGTAAGCATTTGGGATACAGTTGAGGTTTAGGATAAGGGTTAGGGTGAGGGTGAGTGTTAGGGTTAGGGTTGGTGTAAACATTAGGCTTAGGGTAAGGGTTAGGATTAGGGTTTGTGTTTGGGTTGTGCTTAGGATTAGAGGGTGCTAAGGTTAGGTTTAGGATTGCTGTAAGCATTTGGGTTACGGTTGGGGTTAGGGTTCAAGGTAGGCTTAGGAATAGGGTTAGGGTTAGTGTTTGTTTTAGGTTTAGGGTGGGGTTAGGATTAAGGTTGGTGTAAGCATTAGGGTTAGGGTTAGAGTTTGTATTAGGGTTAGCGTTAGCGTTAGTGTTTTGGTTAGGGTGAGGGTGAGGTTTAGGGTTAGGGTGAGGGTTAGGGTTAGGTATAGGGTTGGTGTAAGCATTAGGGTTAAGGTTAGGATTACGTTTATGGTTTGTGTTAGGGTTAGCGTTAGGGTTTTGTTAGGGTGAGGGTGAGGTTAGGGTAAGGGGTAGGGTTGACGTAAGCATTAGGTTTAGGGTTAGGGTTAGGGTTTTTGTTAAGGTTAGGTTTAGCGTTAGGGTTAGAGAGTGTTAGGGTTAGGGTTAGGGTTGGTGTAACCATTTGGGTTATGGTAATTGTTAGGGTTAAGGTTTGTGTTAGGGTTAGGGTAAGGGTTAGGGTTAGGGTTAGGGTTAGGGTGGGGGTGAGGGTGAGGGTGAGGTTTTTGGTTAGGGTTAGGGTTAGTGTAACATTTGGGTTAGGGTTGGGGTTAGGTTTCCAGAAAGATTTAGGGTTAGGTTTAGGGATAATATTATGGTGAGGGTGAGGGTTAGGATTAAGGTTGGTGTATGAATTAGGTTTAGGGTTAGGGTTAGGGTTTGTGTTATGATTAGGGTTAGAATTTTGGTTAGAGAGTGTTAGGGTAAGGGTTAAGTTTGGTGTCAGCATTTGAATTACGGTTGTGGTTAGGGTTCCAGGTAGGTTTAGGTAGGGTTATGTTTAGTGTTATGACTAGGTTTAGGGTAATGATTAGTGTTAATGTTATACTTACCGTTAGTGTTATGGTTAGTGTTTGGTTTAGAGCTAGATTTAGGGTTACATTTAGGCTTAGGGTTAGGGTTAGGGTTAGTGTTAGAGTTGGTGCAAGCATTATGGTTTTTTTGGGGTAGGGTTATTGTTAGCGTTAGGCTTGGGGAAAGGGTTACAGTTAGGTGTTATGGGATAGGGTTAGGGTTGGGTTAGGTTTAGAGAGTGTTAGGGTTAGGGTTAGAGTTGCTGTAAGCATTTGGGTTATGGTTGGGGTTAGGGTTCAAGTTGGGGTTAGTGTTAGGGTTAGGTTAAGGATTTTTGTTATGGTTCGGGTGTGTGTAAGCATTAGGATTAGGGTTAGGGTTAGGGTTTGTGTTTGGGTAAGGGTTAGGTTTATGGTGGGGGCGAGGTTTTGGGTTGGGGTTAGGGAGGTGTAAGCATTAGGTTTAGTGTTAAGGTTAGGGGTTGCGTTAGTGTTAGGGTTAGACTTAGGTTTAGAGAGTGTTACGGTTAGGGTAGGTTTGCTGAAAGCATTTGTGTTACAGTTGGGGTTAGAGTTGCATTTACGTTTATGGTTAGGGTTAGTGTTACATTTAGGGTTAGCGTTATTGTTAGGGTTGGTGTAAGCATTAGTGTTAGGGTTAGCGTTAGGGTTAGTTTTAGTGTTAGGGTTAGGGTGAGGGTTAGGGTTATTGATAGGATTGGTGAAAGCATTAGTGTTAGGGTTAGGGTTAGGTTTAGTGTTAGGGTTTGTGTAAGGCTTCGGGTTAAGGTTAGGGTTAGTGTTAGGGTTTGTGTGTGTGTTAGTGTTTGTGTTAGGGTTAGGGTTACGGTTAGAGAGTATTAATGTTAGTGTTCGTGTAAGCATTTGGATTACGGTTGGGGTTAGGGTTCCAAGTAGACTTAGGGTTAGGGTTAGGATTAAGGTTTGTTTTAGGGTTAGGGTCGGGTTAAGGTCAGGGTTGGTGTAAGCATTAGGGTTAGGGTTAGGGTGAGGGTTAGGGTTTGTGTTAGGGTTAGGGTTATGGTTATGGTTTGTGTTAGTGTTAGGGTTGGGGTTAGGGTTGCTATTGGTGTAAGGAATAAGTTAGGGTTAGGGTTTGTGTTAGGGTTATGGTTAGTGTTAGGGTTTGGGTTAGGGTGAGGTTTAGGGTTAGGGTTTAGTGTTGTTGTAAGATTTAGGTTTATGTTTAAGGTTTGGGTTTCTGTTAGGGTTAGGTTTAGGCTTAGGGATAGAGAGTGTTAGGATTAAGGTTAGTGTTGGTGTAAGCATTTGGGTTACGTTTGAGGTTAGGATTACAGGTACGTTGGGTTACGGTTAGTGTTACGTTTAGGGTTAGGGTTAGGGTGAGGGTTAGGGTTAGGGATAGGGTTGGTGTAAGCATTAGTGTTACAGCTAGCGTTATGGCTAGGGTGAGGGTTAGGGTTATTGATCGGGTTTGTAAACATTAGTGTTAGCCTTAGGTTTAGGTTAGGGTTAAGGTTTTTGTTAATGTTAGGGGTATGGTTAGTGTTATGGTTAGGGTGAGGGTGAGGTTAGGGTAAGGGTTAAGCTTGGTATAAGCAACAATTTTAGGGTGAGGGTTAGGGTTTTTTTAGGGTTAGGTTTAGGTTAGGGTTAGAGAGTGTTAGTGTTAGGGATGGGGTTGGTGTAAGCAATAGTGTTAGGGTTAGTGTTAGGGTTAGGGTAAGGGTTAGGTTTTGGGTTAGCGTTAGGGTTTCTGTTAGGGTTTGGGTTAGGGTTTGGTTAGGGTGAGGGTAAGGTTAGGGTTAGGAGTAGGGTTGGTGTGAGCATTAGGTATAGGTATAGGGTTAGGGTTAGGGATTTGTTAAGGTTATGTTTAGGGTTAAGTTTAGAGAGTGTTAGGGTTATGTTAGGGTTCGTGTAAGCTTTTGAGTTAGAGTTAGTGTTAGGGTTTGTGTTAGGGTTAGGGTTGGTGTTAAGGTGAAGGTGATGTTTAGGGTTAGAGTTAGGGTTTGTGTTAGGGTTATGGTTAGACTTAGGGTTAGAGAGTGTGAGGGTTCGGGTAAGGGTTGGTGGAAGCATTTGGGTTTGGGTTGGGGTTACGGTTCCAGGTAGGTTTAGGCTTAGGATTATTGTTAGGGTTATGATTGGTGTAAGCATTAGGTTTAGCGTTAGGGTTAGGGTTTGTGTTAGGGTTAGGTTTAGGATTAGTTTTAGAAAGTGTTAGGTGTAGGGTTAGGGTTAGTGTCAGCATTTGGATAACGTTTGGGGTTAGTTTTCCAGGTAGGTTTAGGGTTATGGTTAGGTTTAGGGTAATGATTATTGTTAAGGTTATACTTAACGTTAGTGTTACGGTTTGTGTTTGGTTTAGGTTTAAAGTTAGGGTTGCAATTAGGGTTAGGGTTAGGGTGAGTGTTAGAATTAGTGTTAAGGTTGGTGTAAGCATAGGGTAAAGGTTAGGGATAGGGTTAGGGTTAGCGTTAGGGTTAGGGTTAGTGTTAGGGTTATGGTTAGGTCTTATGGAATAGGGTTAGTGTTAGTGTTAGGATTAGAGAGTGTTAGGGTTAGGGTTAGGGTTGGTGTAAGCATTTGTGTTACGGTTGGGGTTAGGGTTCAAGGTAGGCTTAGGAATAGTTTTATGTTTAGGGTTTGTTTTAGCGTTAGGGTTGGTGATAGGGTTAGGGTTGGTGTAAGCATTAGGGTTAGGGTTAGGATTACGGTTTGTGTTAGGGTTAGGGGGAGGGGAAGGTTTAGTGTTAGGGTTATGAAGGTGTAAGAATTAGGTTTAGGGAGGGGTTAGTGTTTGTGTTAGGGTTAGGCTTAGGTTTAGAGAGTGTTAGGGTTAGGGTTAGGGTTAAGTTTGATAAAAGCATTTGAGGTATTGTTGGGGCTAGGGTTGCAGGTACGTTTATGGTTATTGTTAGTTTTAAGTTTAGGGTTAGGGTTAAGGATAGGGTTGGCGTAAGCATTAGTGTTAGGGTTAGTGTTAGGGTTAGTGTTAGCGTTAGTGAGAGTTTGAGTTAAAGTTAGGGTTGGTGTAAGCATTAGTGTTAGGGTTAGGTTTAGGGTTAGGGTTAGGGTTTGGGTTTGTGTTAGGGTTAGGGTTAGGTTTAGGGTTAGGGTTAGGATTAAGGTTAGGGTCGGTGTAAGCATTTGGTTTGTGTTAGGGTTAGGGTTTGTGTTAGGGTTAGGTTTAGGGTGAGGGTTAGGGTTAGTGTTAGGTTTAGGGTTAGGGTAAGGGTTTGGGTTGGTGTTAGGGTTAGGGTTAGAGTTAGGGTTAGGTTTAGGGTTAGGGTTAGGGTTAGGTTAGGGTTAGTGTAAGCATTAGGTTTGTGTTAGGATTAGCGTTCGTGTTAGAGTTAGGGTTAGTGTTTAGGGTGAGCGTTAGGGTTAGTGTTAAGGTTAGGGTTAGGGTAAGGGTTTGGGTTGGTGTAAGCATTGGAGTGAGGATTAGGGTTAGGTTTAGATTTAGGTTTAGGGTTCGAGTTAGTGTTAGGGTTAGTATTAGAATTAGGGAGTGTTAGGGTTATGGTTAGAGTTGGGTTACTGTTAGGGTTAGGGTTACCGTTAGGGTTATGGTTAGGGTTACGGTTAGGGTTATGGTTAGTGTTAGTGTTACGGTTTGTGTTAGGGTTAGGATTAGTGTTGGAGGGTTTTAGGGTAATGGTTAGAGTTATTTTAAGCATTTGGGTTACAGTTTGGTTTAGGGTTCAAGATAGACTTGGTGTTAGGTTTAGGTTTAGGGTTTCTGTAGGGTTAGGGTTGGTGTAAGCATTAGGGTTAGTGTTAGGGTTAGAGTTTGTGTTAGGGTGCGTTGGTGTTTGGGTTAGGGTGAGGGTGAGGTTTAGGGTTAGGATCAGGGTTGGTGTAAGCATTAGGTTTAGGGTTAGGGTTATGGTTTTTGTTAGGGTTAGGATTAGGCTTCGGGTTAGAGAATGTTAGGGTTAGGGTTAAGGTTGGTGTAAGCATTAGGTTTAAGTTTAGCGTTAGGTTTAGCGTTAGGGTTAGGGTTAGGGTTATGGTTATGGGTAGTGTTAGGGTTAGGGTTAGTGTTAGTGTTAGGGTTAGGGGTAGTGTAAGATTTGGGTTATGGTTGGGGTTAGGTTTCCAGGTAGGCTTAGGCTTAGTTTTAGGGTTAGGGTATGTGTTAGGTTGAGGGTTGGTTAGGGTTAGGGTTTGTGTAATGTTTGCAGTTAGTGTGAGGTTTAGGTTTGGGGTTAGGATTGGGGTTGGTGTAAGCTTTAGGTTTAGAGTTAGGGTTTGGTTTTGTGCTAGGGTTAGGGTTATTGTTAGGGTTAGGGTTTGCGTTGGTGTTAGGGTTGGGGTTAGGTTTGGGGTTGGTGTAAGCATTAGGATTAGGGTTATGGTTAGGATTTGTGTTACAGTTACGGTTAGGGTTCGGGTTAGGGTGAGGGTGATGTTTAGGGTTAGGGTTAGGTTTGGTGTAAGCTTTGGCTTTAGGGGTAGGGTTAAGGTTTCTGTTAAGGTCATGGTTAGGCTTATGGATCGAGAGTGTTAGGGTTAGGGTTAGGGTTGGTGTAAGCATTTTGATTGCAATTGAATTTAGGGCTACACGTATGTTTAGGGTTAGGGTTATTGTTACGGTTAGCGTTAGGGTTATGGTTAGGGTTGGCATAACCATTAGTGTTAGGGTTAGGGTAGGGTGAGGGTTATGGTTAGGTTTAGGGTGAGGTTTTAGTGTTAGTGATAGGGTTGGTGTGTGCATTAGTGTTAGGATTAGGGTTAGGGTCAAGGTTTGTGTTAGAGTTAGGGTTAGGGTTAGTGTTAGGTTTAGGGTTAGGGTTATGGTGAGGGTGAGGGAGAGGGATAGGGAGAGGTTAGGGTTAGGGTTGGTGTAAGCATTAGGTTTAGGATTAGGGTTAGGGTTTTTGTTAGGGTTAGGTTTAGGATTAGGGCTAGAGAGTGTTAGGGTTAGTCTTAGGGTTGGAGTAAGCATTTTGGTTACATTTGGGGTTAGGGAACCAGGCAATCTTAGCGTTAGGGTTAGGGTTAGGGTTAGGGTTAGGGTTAGGGTTAGGGTATGTGTTACAGTTTTGGTTGGGTTTATGGTTAGGTTTAGGGTAAGTGTTAGGATGAGGAGTGATTTAGTATTAGGGATAGGGTTGATGTAAGCATTAGGTTTAGTGTTAGGGTTATGGTTTCTATTACGTTTTGGTTTATTCTTTGGGTTATAAAGTGTTAGAGTTAGGGTTAGGGTTAGGGTTGGTGTAAGCATTAGGTTTAGGGTTAGATTTAGGGTTTCTGCTTTGTTAGTGTTAGGGTTAAGGTTAGGGTTAGGGTTAGGCAATGTTAGGTTTAGGGTTAAGGTTGGTGTAAGCATTTGGGTTACAGTTGGGGTTCGGGTTCCAGTTAGACTTAAAGTGAGGGTTATGGTTAAGGTTTGTGTTAGGGTTAGGGTTGGTGTTAGGGTTAGCATTGGTGTAAGCATTAGGGTTAGGGTTAGGTTAGGGTTTGTGTTAGGGTAAGGGTTAAGGTTAGGGTTAGACTTAGGTTTAGAGAGTGTTAGGGTTAGGGTAGGTTTGGTGAAAGCATTTGGGTTACAGTTGGGTTTAGAGTTGCATTTAAGTTTATAGTCAGGGTTAGTGTTACGTTTAGGGTTAGCATTATGGTTAGGGTTGGTGTAAGCATTAGTGTTAGGGTTAGGTTTAGGGTTACGATTTCTGTTAGGGTTAGGGTTAGGGTTGGTGTTAGCATTAGGTTTAGGGTTAGGGTTAGTATTTTTGTTAGGGTTAGCTTTAGGAATAGGGTTAGGTTTTGTGTTAGGATTAGGGTTAGGGTTACCGTTAGGGTTAGAGAGTTTTAAGGTTAGGGTTAGGGTTTTATGTTAGGATTAGGGTTAGTGTTAGTTTTAGGGCAAGGGTTTAGGTTGGTGTAAGAATTGGAGTCAGGATTAGGGTTAGGGCTTGTTTTAGGATTAGGGTTGGGTTAGGGTTAGGGTTAGTGTTAGATTTAGGGAGTGTTAGTGTTAGGGTTAGGGTTTGTGTTAGGGTTGGGTTAGTGTTAGGGTTAGGTTTTGGTTTAGGGTTTGTGTTAGGTTTAGGATTCGGGATATTGTTAGGGTTGGTGTAAGATTTACTGTTAGGGTTAGGGTTTGGATTTGTGTTAGGGTTAGGGTTAGTGTTACGGTGAAGGTGAGGTTTAGGGTTAAGATTAGAATTGCTGTAAGCATTAGGTTTAGGGTTATGGTTAGGGTATATGTTAGAGTTAGGGTTAGGCTTAGGCTTAGAGAGTGTTAGGGTTAGTGTTAGGGTTGGTGTAAGCTAGATTTAAGGTTAGGGTTATGGTTTCTGTTGGGATTAGGGTTAGGCTTCGGGTAAGAGAGTGTTAGGATTAGGGTTATTGGTCGTGTAAGCTTTAGGTTTAGGGTTATGGTTAGAGTACGTTAGTGTTAGGATTAGGGTTGGTGTAAGCAGTTGCGTTATGGTTCGGGTTAGGCTTAGGGTTAGTGTTAGTTTAGGGCTATGGTTGGGATTGGCGTAAGCTTTAGTGTTAATGTTAGTGTTAGGTTTAGGGTTAGTTTAGGGTTAGGGTGGAGGTTAGGGTTAGGGATAGAATTGGTGTAAGCATTAGCGTTAGGGTTAGGTTTAGGGTTAGGGTTAGGGTTAGGAATTGTGTGAGGGATAGGGTTAGAGTTAGGGTTAGGTTTAGGTTTAGGGTTAGGGTTGGTGTAACCATCAGGTTTGTTTAGGGTTAGGGTTTGTGTTAGGGTTACGTTTAGGGTGAGGGTTAGGGTTAGTGTTAGGTTTAGGGTTAGGGTAAGGATTTGGGTTGGTGTAAGAATTGGAGTGAGGATTAGGGTTAGGTTTAGGTTTAGGTTTTGGGTTAGGGTTAGGGTTACGGTGAGTGCTAGAGTTAGGAAGTGTTAGGGTTAGGGTTGGGTTGCTGTTAGGGTTAGGGTTACGGTTCGGGTTACGCTTAGGGTTATGGTTAGGGTTAGGGTTAGGGTTAAGGTTTGTGTTAGGGTTAGTATTAGGGTTGGAGGGTGTCAGGGTGATGGTTAGGGTTATTGTAACCATTTGGGTTAGGGTTGGGGATATGGTTCAAGGTTGGCTTAGTGTTAGGGTTAGGTTTAGCGTTTGTGTTAGGGTTAGGGTTTGTGTTAGGGTTAGGGTTGGTGTAAGCATTAGGTTTAACATTAGGTTTAGGGATTCTTTTAATGCTAGGGTTAGGCTTCGGGATAGAGAGTGTTAGGCTTAAGGTCCTGGTTGGTGTAAGCATTAGGTTTAGGGTTAGGGTTAGGTTTTCTGTTAGGGTTAGGATTAGGCTTCTGGTTAGAGAGTGTAAGGGTTAGGGTTAGGGTTGGTGTAAGCATTAGGTTTAGGGTAAGCGTTAGGGTTTGTGTTAGGGTTAGGGATAGGGTTAGGGTTAGAGTTAGGCTTAGTGTTAGGGTTAGGGTTGGTGTTATTTTTAGGGTTAGGGTTAGTGTAAGCATCTGGGTTATGGTTGGGGTTAGGTTTCCAGGTAGGCTTAGGCTTAGGGTTAGGGCTAGGGTATGTGTTATGTTTAGAATTGTTGTTAGGGTAAGGGTTAGTGTAAGATTTGTGGTTAGTGTGAGGGATAGGGTTAGGGATAGAGTTAGGGTTGGTGTAAGCATTAGGTTTAGAGTTAGGGTTAGGGTTTGTGCTAGGGTTATTGTTAGGGTTAGGGTTAGGGTTTGCGTTAGTGTTAGGTTTGGGGTTAGGAATTTGGTTTGTGTAAGCATTAGGATTAGGGTTATGGTTAGGGTTTGTGTTACAGTTACGGTTAGGGTCAGGGTGAGGGTGAGGTTGATGTTTAGGGTTAGGGTTAGGTTTGGTGTAAGCTTCAGGTTTAGGGGTACGATTAAGGTTTCTGTTAAGATCTCGGTTAGGCTTATGGATAGAGAGTGTTAGGGTTAGGGTTAGGGTTGGTGTAAGCATTTTGGTTGCAATTGAATTTAGGGTTACACGTACCTTTAGGGTTAGGGTTAGTGTTACGGTTATCATTATGGTTATGGTTAGGGTTGGCGTAAGCATTAGTGTTAGGGTTAGGGTGAGGGTTAGAGTTAGGTTAGGTTTAGGGTGAGGTTTTAGTGTTAGTGATAGGGTTGGTGTGTGCATTAGTGTTAGGATTAGGGTTAGGGATAAGGTTTGTGTTAGAGTTAGGTTAGGGTTAGGGTTAGGGTGAGGGTGAGGGAGAGGTTACGGTTAGGGTTGGTGTAAGCATTAGGTTTAGGGTTAGGATTAGAGTTTTTGTTAGGGTTAGGTTTAGGGTTATACTTGGAGTTAGGGGTCCAGGCAAGCTTAGCCTTAAGGTTAGGTTAGGTTATGTGTTGGGTTAGGGTTGGGGTTAGGGTTTGGGTTGGTGTAAGATTTACGATTAGGGTTCCGGTTTGGGTTTGTGTTAGGGTTAGTGTTAGTGTTAGGGTGAAGGTGAGGTTTAAGGTTAAGGTTAAGATTGGTGTAAACATTAGGTTTAGGATTATGGTTAGGGTTTATGTTAGAGTTAGAGTTAGACGTAGGGTTAGAGAGTGTTAGGGTTAGGGTTAGGGTTGGTGTAAGCTAGATTTAGGTTTATGGTTTCTGTTAGGGTTAGGGTTAGGCTTCGGTTAAGAGAGTGTTAAGTTTAGGCTTATTGGTCGTATAAGCATTAGGTTTAGGGTTAGGGTTAGAGTGCATTAGGGTTAGGGTTAGGGTTGGTGTAAGCAGTTGGGTTACGGTTCGGGTTAGTGTTCAAGGTAGGCTTAGGGTTAGGGTAGGTGTTAGGTTAGTGTTAGGGTTATTGTTAGGGTTCGCGTAAGCTTTAGTGTTAGTGTTATGGTTAGGGCTAGTTTTAGGGTTAGAGTGGGGGTTAGGGTTAGGGATAGGATTGGTGTAAGCAATAGCGTTAGGGTTAGGTTTAGGATTAGGGTTAGTGTTTGGGTTTGTGTTAGGGTTAGGGTTAGCGTTAGGGTTAGGTTTTGGGTTAGGGTTAGGGTTTTTGTTAGGGTTAGGTTTTTGGTTAGGGCTAGAGCGTGTTAAGGTTAGGGTTAGGGTTGGAGTAATTTGGGTTACATTTGGGGTTTGGATCCAGGCAAGGTTAGCTTTAGGGTTAGGGTTAGGGTTAGGGTTAGGGTTAGGGTTAGGGTTAGGGTTAGGGTATGTGTTAGAGTTAGTGTTGGGGTTAGGGTTAGGGTTAGGGTAAGTGTTAGGATGAGGGGGAGGTTTAGTGTTAGGGATAGGGTTGATGTAAGCATTAGGTTTAGGGTTAGGCTTATGTTTTCTATTACGTTTTGGTTTAGGCTTTGTGTTACAAAGTGTTAGGGTTAGGGTTAGGGTTGGTGTAAGCATTAGGTTTAGGGTTAGGTTTAGGGTTAAGGTTAGGGTTAGGGTTAGGGAATGTAGGGTAAGGGTTAGGGTTGTTGTAAGCATTTGGATTACGGTTGGGGTTAGGGTTCCACTTAGGCTTAGAGTTAGGTTTAGGGTTATGGTTTTTGTTAGGGTTAGGGTTGGTGTTAGGGTTAGGTTTTGTGTAAGCATTAGGGTTCGGGTTAGGGTTAGGGTTAGGGTTTGTGTTAGGTTTACGGTTAGGGTTAGGGTTAGCTTATGGTTGGTGTAAGAATTAGGTTTAGGGTTAGGTTTAGGGTTAAGGTTAGGGTTAGGGTTAGGGAATGTTGGGTTAGGGTGAGTGTTTGTGTTAGGGTTAGTGATAGTGTTAGGGTTAGAGTTAGTTTTGGTTTAATCATTAGGTTTAGGGTTAGAATTAGGGTTTGTGTTAGGGTTATTGTTCGGCTTATGGTTAGATAGTGTTAAGGTTATGGTTAGAGTTCGGGCTGGTATAAGCATTAGGGTTAGGGTTAGGTTAGGGTTTGTGTTAGGGTAAGGGTTAAGGTTAGGGTGGGGGCGAGGTTTGGGTTGGGGTAGGGAGGTGTAAGCATTAGGTTTAGGGTTAAGGTTAGGGTTTGTGTTAGCGTTAGGGTTAGACTTAGGTTTTGAGAGTGTTAGGGTTAGGGTAGGTTTGGTGAAAGCATTTGTGTTACAGTTGGGGTTTGAGTTGCATTTACGTTTATGGTTAGGGTTAGCGTTATGGTTAGGGTTGGTGTAAGCATTAGTGTTAGGGTTAGGGTTAGGGTTTAGCTTAGGGTTTTGTAAGGGTTAGGATTAGGGTTCGTGTTATGGTTAGGGTTAGGATTTCTGTTAGGGTTACGGTTAGGGTTGGTGTAAGCATTAGGTTTAGTGTTAGGATTAGTATTTTTGTTAGGGTTAACTTCAGGAATAGGATTAGGTTTTGTGTTACGATTAGGGTTAGGGTTACCGTTAGGGTTAGAGTGTGTTAAGGTTAGCGTTAGGGTTTTATGTTAGGATTAGGGTTAGTGTTAGTTTTAGGGTAAGGGTTTGGGTTGGTGTAAGCATTTGAGTCAGGATTAGGGTTAGGGCTAAAATTAGGATGAAGGTTGGATAAGGGTTAGGGTTAGATTTAGGGAGTGTTAGTGTTAGGGTTAGGGATTGTGTTAGGGTTCGGTTAGTGTTAGGGTTAGGTTTTGGTTTAGGGTTTGTGTTAGGTTTAGGGTTCGGGGTATTGTTAGGGTTGGTGTAAGATTTACGGTTAGGGTTATTGTTAGGATTTGTGTTAGGGTTAGGGTTAGTGTTAGGGTGAGGGTGAGGTTTAGGATTAAGGTTAGAGTTGGTGTAAGCATTAGGTTAAGGGTTATGGTTAGGGTTTATGTTAGAGTTAGGGTTAGGGTTAGGGTTAGAGAGTGTTAGGGTTAGGGTTATTGGTTGTGTAAGCATTAGGTTTAGGGTTAGGGTTAGAGTGTGTTAGGGTTAGGGTTAGGGTTGGTGTAAGCAGTTGGGTAACGGTTCGGGTTAGTGTTCAAGATAGGCTTAGGGTTAGGGTTAGTGTTAGGTTAGTGTTAGGGTTGTGGTTAGGATTGGCATAAGCTTTAGTGTTAGTGTTAGTGTTAGGGTTAGTGTTAGGATTAGGGTGGAGGTTAGGGTTAGGGATAGGATTGGAGTAAACATTAGCGTTAGTGTTAGGTTTAGGGTTAGTGTTAGGGTTAGGGTTTGGGTTTGTGTAAGGGTTAGGGTTAAAGTTAGGCTTAGGTTTAGGGCTAGGGATAGGGTTAGGGTTAGGGTTGCTGTAAGCATTAGGTTTGTTTTTAGGGTTAGGGTTTGTTTTAGGGTTCGGTTTAGGGTGAGGGTTAGGATTAGTGTTAGGTTTGGGTTAGGGTAAGGTTTTGGGTTGGTGTAAGCATTGGAATGAGGATTAGGGTTAGGTTTAGGCTTAGGGTTAGGGTTGGGGTTAGTGTTATTGTTAGAGTTAGGGATTGTTAGGGCTAGGGTTAAGGTTGGGTTACTGTTAGGGTTAGGGTTACGGTTAGGGTTACAGTTAGGGTTATGGTTAAGTTAGGGTTAGGGTTAGGGCTTGTGTTAGGGTTAGGGTTAGGGTTGGAGGGTGTTAGGGTAAGGGTTAGGGTTATTGTAAGCATTTGGGTTACGGTTGGGTTTAGGGTTCAAGGTAGGTTTAGGGTTAGGGTTAGGTTTAGGGTTTGTGTTAGGGATAGGATTGGTGTTAGGGTTAGTGTTGGTGTAAGCATTAAGGTTAGGGTTAGGGTTTGTGTTAGGATGGGTTGTGGTCAGGGTTAGGGTGAGGGTGAGGTTTAGGGTTGGTTAAGGGTTGGTGTAAGCATTAGGTTTAGGGTTAGGTTTAGGGTTTCTTTTAATGTTAGCGTTAGGTTAGGGATAGAGAGTATTAGGGTAAGGGTCAGGGTTGGTGTAAGCATTAGGTTTAGGGTTAGGGTTAGGGTTTCTGTTAGGGTTAGGATTAGCCTTCGGGTTAGAGAGTGTAAGGGTTAGGGTTAGTGTTGGATTTGGTGTAAACATTAGGTTTAGGGTTAGCGTACTGGTTTGTGTTAGGGTTAAGGTTAGAGTTAGGATTAGGGTTAGGGTTAGGGTTGGTGTAAGCGTTAGGTTTTTGTTAGGGTTAGGGTTAGAGTTAGGATTAGGTTTAGGGTGAGGGTTAGGGTTAGTGTTCTGTTTGGGTTAGGGTAAGGGTTTGGGTTGGTGTAAGCATTCAAGTGAGGATTAAGGTTAGGTTCAGATTTAGGTTTCGGTTTGGGGTTAGTGTTAGTGTTAGAGTTAGGGATTGTTAGGGCTAGGGTTAGGGTTGGTTTACCGTTAGGACTAGGGTTACGGTTAGGGCTCCAGTTAGGGTTATGGTTAGGGTTAGAGTTTGTGTTTGGGTTAGTGTTAGGGTGAGGGTTGGAGGGTGTTAGGGTAAGGGTTAGAGTTATTGTAAGCATTTGGGTTATGGTTAGGGTTAGGGTTCAAGGTAGGTTTAGGGTTAGGGTTAGGTTTAGCGTTTGTTTTAGGGATAGGGTTGGTGTTACGGTTAGTGTTGGTTTAAGCATTAGGATTAGGGTTAGGGTTAGGGTTTGTGTTAAGAGGGGTTGTGGTTAGGGTTAGGGTGAGGGTGAGGTTTAGGGTTAGAGTTCGGGTTGGTGTAAGCATTAGGTTTAGGGTTAGGTTTAGGGTTTCTTTTAATGTTAGCATTAGGCTTAGGGATAGAGAGTGTTAGGGTTAGGGTAAGGGTTGGTGTAAGCATTAGGTTTAGGGTTAGGGTTAGTGTTTCTGTTAGGGTTAGGATTAGGCTTAGGGATAGAGAGTTTAGGGTTAGGGTTAGGGTTGGTGTAAGCATTAGGTTTAGGGTTAGCGTTAGGGTTTGTGTTAGGATTAGGGATAGGGTTAGGGTTAGGGTTAGTTTAAGCATTTGGGTTATGGTTGGGGTTAGGTTTCCAGATAGGCTTAGGCTTAGGGTTAGGTTAGGGAATTGTTAGGTTTAGGGTTGGTGTTAGGGTAAGGGTTAGTGTTAGATTTGTGGTTAGTGTGAGGGTTAGGGTTGGTGTTAAGGTTAGGGTTGGTGTAAGCATTAGGTTTAGAGTTAGGGTTAGGTTTTGTGCTAGGTTTAATGTTAGGGTTAGTGTTAGGGTTAGGGTTTGCGTTAGTGTTCGGGTTTGTGTAAGGGTTAGGGTTAGGGTTAGTGTTACGGTTAGGTTTAGGATTTCTGTTAGGTTTAGGGTTAGGGTTGATGTAAGCAGTTGGGTTACGGTTCGGGTTAGTGTTCAAGGTAGGCTTAGGGTTAGGGTTAGTGTTAAGTTAGTGTTAGGTTTGTGGTTAGGATTGGCGTAAGCTTTAGTGTTAGTGTTAGAGTTAGGGTTAGTGTTAAGGTTAGGGTGGGGGTTAGGGTTAGGGATAGGATTGGTGTAAGCAATAGCGTTAGGGTTAGGTTTAGGGTTAGTGTTATGGTTAGGGTTAGGGTTTGTGTGAGGGTTAGGGTTAGAGTTAGGGTTATGTTCAGGGTTAGGGTTAGGGTTAGGGCTAGTGTAAGCATTAGGTTTGTTCTAGAGTTAGGGTTTGTGTAAGGGTTAGGGTTAGGGTTAGTGTTAGGTTTAGGGTTGGGGTAAGGGTTTGGGTTGGTGTAAGCACTGAAGTGAGGATTAGGATAATGTTTAGATTTAGCGTTAGGGTTGGGGTTCGGTTTAGTGTTAGTATTAGAGTTAGGGAGTGTTAGGGTTAGAGTTAGGGCTGGGTTACTTTTAGGGTTAGGGTTAGGGTTAGGGTTACACTTAGGGTTATGGTTAGGGTTAGGGTTATGGTTTGTGTTAGCGTTAGTGTTAGGGTTAGGGTTGGTGGGTGTTAGGGTAAGTGTTAGGGTTATTGTAAGCATTTGGGTTAGGGTTGGTGTTAGGGTTCAAGGTAGGCTTAGGGTTAGGGTTAGGTTAGGGTTTGTGTTAGGGTAAGGGTTGGTGTTACGGTTAGGGTTGTTGTAAGCATTAGGGTTAGGGTTAGGGTTAGGGTTTGTGTTAGGGTGGGTTGGTGTTTGAGTTAGGGTGAGGGTGAGGTTTAGGGTTAGGGTTAGGGTTGGTGTAAGCATTAGGTTTAGGGTTAGGTTTAGGATTTCTTTTAATGTTAGGGTTAGGCATATGGATAGAGAGTGTTAGGGTTGGCGTCCAGGTTGATGTAAGCATTAGGTTTAGGGTTAGGGTTAGGGTTTCTGCTAGGGTTAGGATTAGACTTCAGGTTAGACAGTGTAAGGCTTAGGGTTAGGGTTGGTGTAAGCATTAGGTTTAGGGTTATCGTTAGGGTTTGTGTTAGGGTTACGGATAGGGTTAGGGTTAGTGTTAGGGTTAGGTTTAGTGTTAGTTTTAAGGTTAGAGTTAGTGTAAGCATTTGGGTTATGGTTGGGGTTAGGTTTCCAGATAGGCTAGGCTTAGGGTTAGTGTTAGGGTATGTGTTAGGTTGAGCTTTGGTGTTATGGTTAGGGTTAGTGTAAGATTTGTGGTTAGTGTGATTGTTAGCGTTTGTATTAGGGTTAGGGTTGCTGTAAGCATTAGGTTTAGAGTTAGAGTTAGGTTTTGTGCTGGGGTTAGTGTTAGGGTTAGGGTTAGTGTTTGTGTTAGTGTTAGGGTTGGCGTTAGGATTGGGGTTGGTGTAAGCATTAGTATTAGGGTTATGGTTAGGGTTTGTGTTACGGTTAGGGTTAGGGTTAGGGTGAGGGTGAGGGTGATGTTTAGGGTTAGGGTTAGGTTTGGTGTAAGCTTTGGCTTTAGGGGTAGGGTTAAGGTTTCTGTTAAGGTCAGGGTTAGGCTTATGGATAGAGAGTGTTAGGGTTAGTTTTAGGGTTGGTGCAAGCATTTGGATTGCAATTGAATTTAGGGTTAAATGTACGTTTAGGGTTAGGGTTATTGTTACGGTTATCGTTAGGGTTATGGTTAGGGTTGGCGTAAGCACTAGTGTTAGTGTTTGGGTTAGGGTTAGATTTACGGTTAGGTTTAGGGTGAGTTTTTAGTGTTAGGGATAGGGTTGGTGTGTGCATTAGTGTTAGGATTAGGGTTAGGGTTAAGGTTTGTGTTAGAGTTAGGGTTAAGGTTAAGGTTAGGTTTAGGGTGAGGGTGAGGTTAGGTTTAGGGTTGGTGTTACCATTAGGTTTAGAGCTAGGGTTAGGGTTTTTGTTAGGGTTAAGTTTAGGGTTAGGGCTAGAGAGTGTTAGGGTTAGGGTTAGGGTTGGAGTAAGCATTTGGGTTACATTTGTGGTTAGGGATCCAGGCAAGCTTAGCATTAACGTTAGGGTTAGGGTATGTGTTAGGGTTAGGGTTGGGGTTAGTGTTAGGGTTGGTATAAGATTTATGGTTAAGGTTCGGGTTCGGATTTGTGTTAGTGTTAGGGTTAGTGTTAGGGTGAGGGTGAGGTTTAGGGTTAATGTTAGGGTTGGTGTAAACATTAGGTTTAGGGTTGTGGTTAGGGTTAGTGTTAAGGAAAGAGAGAGTGATAGGGTTAGGGTTAGGGTTACTGTAAGCATTGTGTTACGTTTAAGGTTAGGGTTCAAGTTGGGGTTAGTGTAATGGTTAGGTTAGGGATTTGTGTTACGGTTTAGGTGTGTGTAAGCATTAGGGTTAGGGTTAGGATTTGTGTTAGGGTAAGGGTTAGACTTAGGTTTAGCGAGTGTTAGGGTTAGGGTATGTTTGGTGAAAGCATTTTTGTTGCAGTTGGGGTTAGAGTTGCATTTACGTTTATGGTTAGGGTTAGTGTTACGTTCAGATTTAGTATTATGGTTAGGGTTGGTGTAAGCATTAGTGTTAGGGTTAGGGTTAGGGTTAGGGTTTGGGTTTGTGTCAGGGTTAGGGTTGGAGTTAAGGTTAGGATTAGGATTAGGGTTAGGGTTAGGTTAGGGTTGGTGTAAGCATTAGGTTTGTGTTAGGGTTAGGCTTAGGGTTTAGGGTGAGCGTTAGGGTTAGTGTTATGGTTAGGGTCAGGGTAAGGGTTTGGGTTGGTGTAAGCATTGGTGTGAGGATTAGGGTTAGGGTTAGGTTTAGGTTTAGGGTTAGGGTTGAGGTTAGTGTTAGGGTCAGTGTTAGAGTTAGGGTGTGTTAGGGTTATAGTTAGGGTTGGGTTACTGTTAGGGTTAGGGTTACCGTTAGGGTTACTGGTTGGTTATGGTTAGGGTTAGGGTTAGGGTTTGTGTTAGGGTTAGGGTTGGTGTTAGGGTTAGGGTTGGTGTAAGCATTAGGGTTAGTGTTAGGGTTGGGATTTGTTTTAGGTTGGGTTGGTGTTTCGGTTGGGATGAGGGTGAGTTTTAGAGTTAGGGTCAGGTTTGGTGTAAGCATTAGGCGTAGGGTTAGGTTTAGGGTTTCTGTTAGGGTTAGGGATAGGGTTAGGGTTATGGTTAGGGGTAGTGTTAGGGTTAGGGTTAATGTTAGTGTTAGGGTTATGGGTAGTGTAAGCCTTTGGCTTATGGTTGGGGTTAGGTTTCCAGGTAGGCTTAGGCATAGGCTTAGGGTTAGAGTATGTTGTGGGTTTAGGGTTGGTGTTAGGGTTAGGGTTGGTGTAAGATTTGCGGTTAGTGTGAGGGTTAGGGTTTGTGTTAGGTTTAGGGTTGGTGTAAGCTTTAGGTTTAGAGTTAGGTTTAGGTTTTATGCTGGGGTTAGGGTTAGGTTATGCTTAGGGTTAGGGTTTGCGTTAGTGTTAGGGTTGGGGTTAGGATTGGGGTTGGTGTAAGCATTAGGATTAGGGTTGGGGTTAGGGTTTGTGTTACAGTTAGGGTTAGGGTTAGGGTTAGGGTGAGGGTGATTTTTAGGGTTAGGGTTAGGGTTGGTGTAAGCATTTGAGTTACGGTTGGTGTTAGGGTTCCACTTAGGCTTAGAGTTAGGGTTAGGCTTAGGGTTTGTGTTAGGCTTAGGGTTGGTGTTAGGGTTATGTTTGGTGTATCATTAGGGTTAGGGTTAGGGTTAGAGTTAGGGTTTGTGTTAGGTTTACGGTTAGGGTTAGGGTTATCCTTATGGTTGGTGTATGATTTAGTTTTAGGGTTAGGGTGAGTGTTTGTGCTAGTGTTTGTTAGGGTTAGAGTTAGGTTTGGTTTAATCATTAGGTTTAGGATTACAGTTAGGGTTTGTGTTAGGGTTATTGTTCAGCTGAGAGTTAGACAGTTTTAAGGTTAGGGTTAGAGTTATGGCTGGTGTAAGCATTAGGGTTAGGGTTAGGTTAGGGTTTGTGTTAGGGTTAGGGTTACGGTTAGGGTTAGTGTGAGGGTGATGTTTAGGTTTAGATTTAGGGTTGGTGTAAACATTAGGTTTAGGCTTATGGTTAGGGTTTTCGTTAGGGTTAATTTTAGGCTTAGGGTTAGAGAGTGTTAGGGTTAGGGTTAGGATTTGTGTACATTAGGGTTAGGTTAGGGATAGGGTTAGTGTTAGCGTTAAGGTTTGGGTTAGGGTTATGTTTAGGGTTAGGGTTAGAGAGTGTTAGGTTTAGGGTTAGGGTTTGTGTTAGGATTAGGGTTAGTGTTAGTTTTAGGGTAAGTGTTCGGGTTGGTGTAAGCATTGGAGTCAGTATTAGGGTTAGGGCTAGTATTATGATTAGGGTTGAATTTAGAGTTAGGTTTATTGTTAGAGTTAGGGATTGTTAGAGTTAGGGTTTGTGTTTTAATTGGTTTAGTGTTAGCGTTAGGTTTTGAGTTAGGGTTATGTTTAGGTGTTATGGGTTAGGGTTAGTATTAGGGTTAGGTATAGAGGGTGTTAGGATTAGGGTTAGGGTGAGGGTGAGTGTTAGGGTTAGGGATAGGATTGGTGTAAGCATTAGTTTTAGTGTTAGGGTTAGGGTTAATGTTAGTGTTAGGGTTAGGGTTATTTTTAAGGTTAGCATTTGTGTAAGGGTTAGGGTTAGGTTTTGGTTAGGGTTAGGGTTAGTGTTACGGTTTGTGTTAGGGTTAGGTTTAGAGAGTGTTAGCGTTAGGGTTCGGTTTGCTGTAAGCACTTGAGTTATGGTTCGGCTTATGTTTCCAGGCAGGCTTAGGGTTTGGTTTAGGATTAGGATTTGTGTTAGGGTTAGGGTTGGTGTTATGGTTAGAATTGGTGTAAGATTTAGGGTTCGGGTTAGGGTCAGCGTTTGTGTTAGTATTAAGGTTAGGGATAGGGCTAGGGTTAGGGTTAGGTTTAGGGTTAGGGTGAGTTTGAGGTTTAGGGAGAGTATTAGGGTTGGTGTAAGCATTAGGTTTAGGGTTAGGCTTAGGATTTAGGGTTAGGGTTAGGGTCAGGTTTTGTGTTAGCATTAGGATTAGGGGGATAATTTGTGTTAGGGTTAGGGTTAGAGTTAAAATTAGGGTAACGGTTGGTGTAAGCATTACGTTTAGGGTTATGGCTTGGGTTTGTTTATGGGTTAGGGTTAGACTTAGAGTTAGATAGTGTTAGGGTTAGGGTTATGCTTGGTGTAAGTATTTGGGTAACGGTTAGGGTTAGGTTTCCCGGTAGGCTTAGGGTTAGATTTTAGGTTAGGGTTAGTGTTTGTGTTAGGATTAGGTTTTCGTTAGGGTTAGGGTTTGTTTTAGTGTTATGGTTAGGGTTGGTGTAAGCATTAGGGTTAAGGTTAGGGTTAGTGTTAGGGTTAGGGTTAGGGTTAGGGTTAGGGTTAGGGTCCCGTTTAGGGTTAGTGTTAGGTTTAGGGTTAGGGTTATGATTAGGCTTAAGGTAAAGATTAGGGATAGGGTTACAATTACGTTTAATGTTAGGCTTAGGTTTAGGGTTAGGTTTAGGTTTAGCCTTTGGTTTAGAGTTAGAGTTAGGGTTTCGGTCATGGTTAGGATAGGGTTAGTGTGAGGCAAGGATGAGGTTTAGGGTTAGGGTTAGGATTGCTGAAAGCATTTGTTTTACGGTTGGGGTTAGTGTTCTATGTAGGCTTAGGGTTAGGTTTAGGGTTAGGGTTTTTGTTCAGATAAGGGTTGGGTTAGGGTTAGGGTTGGTGTAAGCATTAGGGATAGGGTTAGGGTTACGGTTAGGGTTTGTGTTAGGGTTACGGTTAGGGTTTGTGTTAGGGTTAGGGTTAGGGTTATGGTTAGAGAATGTTAGGGTTCGGGTTAGGGTTATGGTTAGGGTTTGGGTAAGTGTTAGGTTTAGAGTTGGTGTAAGCTTTATTTTTAGAGTTAGGGTTAGGGTTGGGGTTAGAGCGTGTTAGGGTTAGTGTTAGGGTTGGTGTAATCATTTGGGTTACGTTTGGGGTTAGGGTTCTACGTAGGCTATGGTCATGGTTAGGCTTCGGGTTTGTTTTAGTGTTAGGGTTGGTGTTAATGTTAGGGTTGGTGTAAGCATTAAGGTTAGGGTTAGGGTTAGGGTTTGTGTTACATTTGGGTTAGGGTTAGGGTTAAGGTGAGGGTGAGGGTTATGGTTAGGGATAGGATTGTTGTAAGCATTAGTGTTAGGGTTAGCATTAGGGTTAGTGTTAGTGTTAGGGTTAGGGTTAGGGTTAGGGATAGGATTGGTGTAAGCATTAGTGTTAGAGTTAGGGTTAGGGTTAGCATTAAGGTTTGTTTAAGTGTTAGGGTTAGGGTTTGGTTAGGGTTAGGGTTAGGATCAGGGTTTGGGTTAGGGTTAGGTTTAGGGTTAGGGTTAGGATTTGTGTTAATGTTAGGGTTGTGGTTAGGGTTAGGGTTGGTGTAAGATTTAGGGTTAGGGTGAGGGTTTGTGTTAGGGTTAGTGTTAGGGTTAAGGTGAGGGTGAGGTTTAAAGTTAGGATTAGTGTTTTTGTAAGCATTAGTTTTAGGCATAGATTTTGGGTTTCTATTAATGTTAGGGTTAGGCTTAGGTTTGGAGAGTGTTAGGGTTGGGGTTAGTATTGGTGTAAGCTTTAGGTTTAGGGTTAGGGTTAGGGTTTGTGTTAGGGTTTGGGTGAAGGTTAGGGTTAGGGTTAGAGAATGTTTTGATTAGGGTTAGGGTTTGGGTATGTGTTAGGTTTAGAGTTGGTGTAAGCATTATTGTTAGCGTTATGGTTAGGGTTAGGATTATGGTTTGTTTAAGGGTTAGGGTTAGGGTTTGGTTCGGTTTAGGATTAGGGTTCGGGTTTGTGTTAGGTTTAGGGTTAGAGTTACGGTTATGATTGGTGTAAGCATGTGAGCTATTGTTAGGATTAGGGTTTGTGTTAGGTTTAAGTTAGGGTTATGGTTAGGGCTAGGATTGGTGTAAGCATTAGTGTTAGGGTTAGGGTTAGTGTTAGGTTTAGGGTGAGGGTCTTGGTTAGGGATAGGATTGATGTAAGCATTAGGGTTAGTGTTAGGGATATGGTTAGGGTTATTGTTTGTTTAAGGGTTAGGGTTAGGGTTTGGTTAGGTTTGGGGTTAGGGTTAGGGTTTGTGTTAGGTTTAGGGTTAGGTTTAGGGTTGGTGTTAAGGTTAGGGTTCGGTTTTCCTTTAGTGTTACAGTTAGGGTTAGCGTATGATTAGGCTTAAGGTAAGGATTAGTTATAGGGTTACTGTTACATTTATGTTAGGCTTAAGTTTATGGTTGGTGTAAGCGTTAGGGTTAGTGTTAGTGTTAGGGTTCTGGTTGTGTTAGTGTTAGGGTTAGGGTTGGTGTATGCATTAGGGTTAGGGTTAGGGTTAGGGTTAGTGTTAGGCTTATTGTTCGATTTAGGGTTAGTTTTATGGTTATGGTTAGGGTCATGATTAGGCTTAAGGTAAGGATTAGGGATAGGGTTACAGTTACGTTTAATGTTAGGCTTAGGGTTAGTGTTAGATTTAGGTTTATCCTTTGGTTTAGAGTTAGAGTTAGGTTTACGGTCATGGTTAGGTTTAGGGTTAGGGTGAGGCGAGGATGAGGTTTAGGGTTAGGGTTTGGATTGCTGAAAGCATTTGGGTTACGGTTGGAGTTAGTGTTCTAGGTAGGCTTAGTGTTAGGGTTAGGGTTAGGGTTTTTGTTCGTGTTAGGGTCTGGTTAGTGTTAGGGTTGGTGTTAGCATTAGGGATAGGGTTAGGGTTACGGTTAGGGTTTTTGTTATGGTTAGGGTTAGGGTTATGGCTAGGGTTTGGGTAAGTGTTAGGTTTAGAGTTGGTGTAAGCATTATTGTTAGAGTTAGGGTTAGGGTTAGGGCGTATTAGGGTTAGTGTTAGGGTTGGTGTAATCATTTGGGTTACGTTTGGGGTTAGGGTTCAACATAGGCTTATGGTTATGGTCATGCTTTTGATTAGGCTTAGGATTTGTTTTAGTGTTATGGTTGGTGTTAGGGTTAGGCTTATGATTAGGCATAAGTTAAGGATTAGGTATAGGGTTACAGTTAGGTTTAATTTTAGGCTTTTTTTAGGGTGAGGGTTTTGGTTAGGCTTTGGTTTACAGTTAGGTTTACGGTTAGCGTTTGTATTCGGGTTAGGGTTAGGTTTAGAGTTAGTGTTAGGTTAGTGTTAGAGTTAGAGAGTGTTAGGGTTAGGGTTATGCTTGGTGTAAGCATTTGGGTAATGGTTGGGGTTATGGTTCCAGGTAGGCTTAGAGTTAGGGTTATGGTTAGGGTTAGGGTTAGGGTTTGTGTTACGGTAGGGTTAGGGTTAGGGTTTTGATTAGGCTTAAGGTAAGGATTAGGTATAGGGTTACAGTTACCTTTAATGTTAGACTTCAGTTTCAGGTTAGGGTAAGGTTTAGCCTCGGTTTATGGTTAGAGTAAGGGTTAGAGTCAGGGTTAGGGTTAGGGTGAATGCGAGGGTGAGGCTTAGGGTTATGGTTAGGGTTGCTGAAAGCATTTGGGTTACCGTTGGGTTTAACGTTCCAGGTAGGCTTCGGGTTAGGTTTAAGGTTAGGGTTTGTGTTCTGTTTAGGGTGGGTTAGGGTTAGGGTTGGTGTAAGCATTAGGGTTAGATTTAGGTTTAGGTTTTGTGTTATGCTTGGGTGAGGCTTAAAATTATGGTGAGGGTGAGGGTTAGGTTAATGAATAGGATTGGTGTAAGCATTAGTTTTAGGGTTAGGGTTAGTGTTAGGGTTAGGGTGAGGGTTAGGGTTAGGGATAAGATTGGTGTAAGCATTAGTGTCAAGGTTAGGGTTCGGGTTAGGGTTAGGTCTAGGGTTTTTCTAAGGGTTAGGGTTAGGGTTAGAATTAGGGTTAGGTTTAGGGTGAGGGTTTGTGTTAGGTTTAGGGTTAGGGTTACCGTTTGGGTTAGAGAGTGTTAGAGTTAGGTTTAGGGTTTGTGTTAGGGTTAGGGTTATTATTAGGGTAGTTTTACGGTTTGTGTTGTTGTAAGCATTGGGGTCAGGGTTAAGGTTGGGGTTATTGTTAGAGTTGGAAGAGTTTGGGTTAGGGTTAGGTTTGGTGTAAGGTTTCGGGTTATGGTTGCGGTTAGGGTTAGGGTCAGGGTAAGGGTTTGTGTTAGGGTTAGGGTTCGGCTTAGGGTTAGGGTTTGGGTGAGGGTTAGGCTTAGGCTTTGGTTTAGTGTTAGGGTTAGGGTTAGGGTTGGTGTAAGCATTTGGTTACGGTAGGCTTAGGGTTCCAGGAAGGCTTAGGGTTAGGCTTAAGCTTAGGGTTAGGGTTAGGTTGTGTTTGAGGGTTAGGGTTGGGGTTAGGTTTAGGGTTGGTGTAAGCACTAGGGTTAGAGTTAGGATTAAGGTTAGGGTTAGGATTAGGATTAGGGTTAATGTTAGTGTTAGAGCTAGGGAGTGTTTCGGGTAGGGGTAGGTATAGGGTTCGGGTAAGTATTAATGTTGGGGTTAGGGTTACGGTCAGAGTTAGGGTAAGGGTTAGAGTGAGGGCGGGGGCAAGGTTTAGGTTTAGGGTTAGGTTTGCCGAAAGCATTTCTGTTACGGTTGGGGTTAGGGTTCCAGGTAGGCTTAAGGTTAGGGTTAGGGTTTGTGTTCAGGTTAGGGTGGGGTTAGTGTTAGGTTTTGTGTAAGCATTAGTGTTAGGGTTACGGTTAGATTTGTTTTTTGGTTAGGGTTAGGGTTAGAGTTTGGGTGAGGGTGAGGTTTAGGGTTTTGGTTAGGGTTAGGGTTAGGATTAGGCTTAAGGTAAGGATTTGGTATAGGGTTACAGTTACGTTTAATGTTAAGCTTAGGGTTAGGGTAATTGTTTGGTTTTGCTGCTGGTTTATAGTTAGAGTTAGGGTTACCTTCAGGGTTTGGGTTAGGGTTATGGTGATGATGAGGGTGAGGTTTACGATTATGGTTAGGTTTGCTGACTTCATTTGGGTTATGGTTGGGTTAGGGTTCCAGGTAGGCTTAGGGTTAGGGTTAGGGTTTCTCTTAGGGTTAGAGTGAGGGTGAGGTTTAGGGTTTGGTTTATGGTTGTTTTAAGCATTAGGTTTATGGTTAAGTTTAGGGTTTTGTGTTAGTGTTAAGGTTAGGCTTAGGGTTAGTGAGTGTTAGGCTTAGGGTTAGGATTGTTGTAAGCATTTGGGTTACGTTTCGGGTTAGGTTTCCCGGTAGGTTTAGGGTTAATGTTAGGGTTAGGGTTAGGGTTTGTGTTAGGGTTAGGGTTAGAGTTACGTGTAGGGTTGGTGTAAGCATTAGGGTTAGCATTCGGGTTAGGGTTATGGTTTGTGTTCGGCTTAGGTTTAAGTTTAGGGTTAGGGTTAGGTTTCGGGTTGGCGTAAGCATTAGTGTTATGCTTATGGTTAGGGTAGGTGTAAACATTTTGGTTATGGTTGGGGTTAGGTTTTCAGGTAGGTTTATTGTTAATGTTAGGGTTAGAATTAGTGTTAGGGTGAAGCTTTTTGTTAGGTTACCATTAGAGTTAGAGTGTGTTAGGGTTAGGGTTAGGATTTGTGTTATTGTTAGGGTTATTGTTAGGGTTAGTTTTACGGGTCGTACTGCGGTAAGCATTGGGGTCAGGGTTAGGGTTAGTGTTTGTGTCAGGGTTAGGTTTAGGGTTAGGGTTAGTTTTAGAGTTAGGAAGTGTTTGGGTTAGGGTTAGGGTTAGTGTTTGGGTAAAGTTTCGGGTTATGATTTGGTTTCGGGTTAGGATTAGGGTAAGGGTTTGTGTTAGGGTTAGGGTTAGGGTGTGGGTTAGGATTAATATTAGGGTCGCTGTAAGCATTAGGTTAAGGGTTAGGGTTAAGGTTTGTGTTCGGGTTAGTGCAAGGGTTAGAGAGTGTTAGAGTTAGGGTTATGCTTGGTGTAAGCATTTGGGCAACGGTTGGGGTTAGGGCTCCAGGTAGGCTTAGGGTTAGGGTTAGGGTTAGATGTTAGGTATAGGATTACAGTTACGTTTAATGTTAGGCTTAAGGTTAGGGTTAGGGTAAGGTTTAGCCTTTGGTGTACGGTTAGAGTTAGGGTTATGGTCATGGTCGGGGCTAATGTTAGGGTGAGTGCGAGGGTGAGGTTTAGGGTTATGGTTAGGGTTGCTGAAAGCTTTTGTGTTACGGTTGGGGTTAAGGTTCCAGGTAGGCTTAGGGTTAGGTTTAGGGATAGGGTTTGTGTTTTGGTTAGGGATAGGATTAGGGTTAGGGTTGGTGTAAGCATTAGGGTTAGCGTTATGATTAGGTTTTATGTTAGCATTGGGTGAGGGTTAAGGTTAGGGTGAAGGTGAGGGTTAGGGTTAGGGATAGGATTGGTGTAAGCATTGGTGTCAGGGTTAGGGTTCTGGTTAGGGTTAGGGCTAGAATTTGTCTAAGGGTTAGGGTTAGGTTTTGGTTAGGGTTAGGGTTTGTGTTAGGGTTAGGGTTAGGGTTAGGGTTAGGGTTAGGGTTAGGGTGAGGGTTTCTGTTAGGTTTATGGTTAGGGTTACCGTTTGGGTTAGAGAGTGTTAGTGTTAGGGTTTGTGTTAGGGTTAGGGTTATAGTTAGGGTTAGTTTTATGGTTTGTGTTGCTGTAAGCATTGGGGTCAAGGTTAGGGTTAGGGTTATTGTTAGATTTGGAAGAGTTTGGGTTAGGGTTAGGGTTGGTGTAAGTTTTCGGGTTATGGTTTCGGTTAGGGTTAGGGTTAGGGTAAGGGTAAGGGTTGGTGTAAGCATTTGGTTACGGTTTGGGTTAGGGTTCCAGGTAGGCTTAGGGTTAGGCTAAGGTTACGGTTCAGGTTATGGTTTGTGCGAGGGTTAGGGTTTGGTTTAGGTTTAGGGTTGGTGTAAGCATTAGGGTTAGAGTTAGGGCTAGGGTTAGTGTTTTTGTTAGGGTTAGGGTTAATTGTAGTGTTAGATCTAGTGAGTGTTAGGGGTAGGGGTTGGTTTATGGTTGGGGTAAGCATTAGGGTTAGGGTTATGATTACGGTCAGGGTTAGGGTTAGGGTTTTGGTGAGGGTGAGGTTTAGGGTTAGGGTTATTGTTAGTTAAGCATTATTTTAAGGTTAGGGTTAGGGTTTGATTTTGGGGTTAGTGTTTGGCTTAGGGTTAGAGAGTGTTAGCATTAGGTTTAGGGTTGGTGGAAGCATTTGGGTTAGGGTTGGGGTTAGTGTTCCAGGAAGGCTTAGGGTTAGGGTTAGGGTTAGAGTTTGTCTTAGGGTTAGGGTTAGGGTGAGGGTGAGGGTGAGGTTTAGTGTTACGATTTGTGTTGGTGTAAGCATTAGGTTTAGGTTTAGGGTTAGGGTTTGTGTTTGGTTAGGGTTAGGCTTACGTTTAGTGAGTGTTAGGCTTAGGGTTAGGGTTGTTGTAAGCATTTGGGTTACGGTTTGTGTTAGGTTTCAAGATAGGTTTAGGGTTAATATTAGGCTTAGGGTTAGGGTTTGTGTTAGGGATAAGGTTAGGGTTAGGGTTAGGGGTATGTTTAGGTTTAGGGTTGGCGTAAGCACTAGTGTTAGTGTTAGGTTTAGGGTTACGGTTATAGTTGGGGTGAGGGTAAGGTTTAGTGTTAGGGTTGGTGTAAGCATTAGTGTTAGTGTTAGTGTTAGGGTTAGGGTGAGGGTTTGTGTTAGGGTAAGGGTTAGGGTTACCTTTAGCGTTAGAGAGTGTTAGTGTTAGGGTTAGGGTTTGTGTAGGGTTAGGGTTATTGTTAGGGTTAGTTTTATTGTTTGTGTTGGTGTAAGAATTGTTGTCAGGGTTAGGGTTAGAGTTTGTATTAGGGTTAGGTTTAGGGTTAGGGTTAGTGTTAGAGATAGGAAGTGTTTGGGTTAAGTTTAGGGTTGGTGTAAGTTTTCGGGTTATTGTTGGGGTTACTGTTAGGGTTAGTGTTTTTGTGAGGGTTAGTGTTAGGTTTAGGATTATGGTTAGGGTTATGGTTGGTGTATGCATAAGGGTTAGGGTGAGGGTTAGTGTTAGGGATAGGGTTAGTGTTAGTGTTAGGGTTAGTGTTAGTGTTACGCTTAGGGTTAGGGTTTTGATTAGGCATAAGATAAGGATTAGTATAGGGTTACAGTTAGGTTTAATGTTAGGCTCAGGGTTATGGTGAGGGTTAGGGTTATGCTTTGGTTTAGGGCTAGGGTTGGTGTTAGGGTTAGGATTTTTATTAGGGTTAGGTTTAGGGTTATTCGTAGGGTTAGAATTGGTGTTAGGGTTAGTGTTACGGTGGGGTTAGGGTTAAGTTTAGCCTTTGGTTTAGGGTTATAGTTAGGGTTTCGGTCAGAGTTAGGGTTAGGATTAGGCTGAGGGCCAGGGCGAGGGTGAGGTTTGGGGTTAGGATTAGGTTTGCTGAAAGCATTTGGTTTACGGTTGTGGTTAGGGCTCCAGGTAGGCTTAGGGTTCGGGTTAGGGTTAGGGTTTGTGTTTTGGTTAGGGTGGGGTTAGGGTTAGGGTTTGAGTAAGCATTAGGGTTAGGGTTAGAGTTAGGTTTAGCGTTAGGGTTTGTGTTAGGGTTAGGGTTACATTTAGAAAGTGTGTTAGGTTTAGTGTTTGGGTTAGGGTTAGGGTTTGGGTAAGTGTGAAGTTTAGAGTTGGTGTAAGCATTGTTGTTAGAGTTAGGGTGAGGGTTAGAGAGTGTTAGGGTTAGTGTTAGGGTTGGTTTAGGCAATTGGGTTACGGTTGGGTTTAGGGTTCAACATAGGCTTTTGGTTAGTGTTAGTTTTAGGGTTTGTGTTAGTGTTACATTTGGTTTTAGGGTTAGGGTTGGTGTAAGCATTAGGGTTAGGGTTAGGGTTTGTGTTAGGTTTGGTTTAGGGTGAGGGTGAGTGTGAGGGTTAGGGTTAGGAATAGGATTGGTGTAAGCATTAGTGTTAGGGTTAGGGATAGGGTTAGTGTTAGGTTTAGGGTGAGGGTGACGGATTCGATTGGTATAAGCATTAGTGTTAGGGTTAGTGTTAGGGTTAGGGTGAGGGTGAGGGTTTGTGTAAGGGTTAGGGTTAGTGTTTGGTTAGGGTTTGTGTTAGGGTTAGGTTTAGAGTTAGGGTTAGGGTTAGGGTTAGGTTTAGGGTTAGTGTTTGTGTTACTGTTAGGGTTAGGGTGAGGATTTGTGTTATGGTTAGGGTTAGTGTTGTTTAAGCATTAGGGTTAGGGCTAGGGTTGGTGTTAGGGTTAGGTTTCGGTTTAGGGTTAGTGTTACGGTTAGGTTTAGGGTTATGATTAGGCTTAAGGTAAGGATAAGGTATAGGGTTACATTTACGTTTAATTTAGGCTTAGGTTTAGGGTTAGGGTTAAGGTTACCCTTTGGTTGAGGGTTATAGTTAAGGTTACAATCAGGGTTAGGGTTAGGGTGAGGGTGAGGTTTAGGGTTAGAGTTAGGTTTGCTGAAAGCATATGTGTTACGGTTGGGTTATGGTTCCAGGTAGGCTTAGGGTTAGGGTTAGAGTTTGTCTTACGGTTAGGGTTAGGGTTAGGTTTAGGGTGAGGTTGAGGTTTAGGTTTAGTGTTAGGATGGGTGTAAGCATTAGGTTTAGGTTTAGGGTTAGGGTTTGTTTTGGTTAGGGTTAGGCTTAGGTGTAGTGAGTGTTAGGCTTATGGTTAAGGTTGGTGTAAGCATTTGGGTTATAGTTGGGGTTAGGTTTCCAGGTAGGTTTTGAGTTAATATTTGTGTTAGGGTTAGTATTTTTGTTAGGGTTAGGGTTACGGTTAGGGTTGGTGTTAGCATTAGGGTTAGGATTCCGGTTAGGGTTAGGGTTGGTGTAAGCATTAGGGTTAGGGTTAGGGTTTGTGTTAGGTTTGGTTTAGGGTGAGGGTGAGTGTGAGGGTTAGGGTTAGGAATAGGATTGGTGTAAGCATTAGTGTTAGGATTAGGGTTAAGTTTACGGTTAAGGTTAGTGTGAGGGTTAGGTTTAGGATTAGGTTTGGTGTAAACATTAGTGTTAGGGTTAGGGTAGGTTTAGGTTGAGGGTTTGTGTTAGGGTTAGGGTTAGGGTTAGGATTAGGGTTGGGGATAGGGTTAGGATTGGTGTAAGGTTTCAGGTTATGGTTGGGTTTAGGGTTAGGGTTATGGTAAGGCTTTGTGTTAGAGTTAGGGTTACGGTTAGGGTGAGGGTTAGGGTTATGTTTGGTGTAAGCATTTGGGTTAGGGTTAGGGATAGGTTTAGTGTTTGGGCTTGTGTTAGTGTTATTGTTAGGGTTATTGTTATGCTTAGGCATAAGGTAAGGATTAGGTATAGGGTTACAGTTAGGTTTAATGTTAGGCATGGGGTTACGGTGAGGGTTAGGGTTAGGCTTAGGCTTAGGTTTAGAGTTAGTGTTAGTGTTAGGGTTTTTGGGGGGGTAAGGGTTTGACTTAGGGTTAGAGAGTGTTAGCCTTAGGGTTATGCTTGGTGTAAGCATTTGGGTAACGGTTGGAGATAGGGTCCCAGGTAGGCTTAAGGTTAGGGTTAGGGTTAGTGTTTGTGTTAGGGTAGGGTTATGGTTGGTGTAAGCATTAGGGTTAAGGTTAGGGTTTGGGTTAGGATTAGGGTTAGGGTTATGGTTGGTGTAATCATTAGGGTTAGGGTTAGTGTTAGTGTTACGGTTAGGGTTAGGGTTATGATTAGGCTTAAAGTAAGGATTAGGTGTAGGGTTACAGTTAGGCTTAATCTTAGGCATAGGGTTAGCGTGAGGGTAAGGGTTAGTCTTTGGTTTAGAGTTAGGGTTAGGGTTAGGGTTAGGGTTAGGGTTAGGGTTTGCATTAGGGTTAGATTTGTCTTCAGGTTAGAGAGTGTTAGGGTTACGGTTAGATTTGGTGTATGCCTTTGGGTTATGGTTGGGGTTAGGGTTCCAGGTAGGCTTAGGTTTAGGATTAAGGTTAGGGTTAGTGTAGGAGGACATTGTGGCCGTAGCAGGTCAGTGAGCACAGGAGTACAGTTGTTTGGATATTTGAAGGAGAATATGCCTGATGAAATATCATTTGCATAAGAACAGTTGAGTGGACAGTATGTATATGAGACCACCTGGTAGAATATACAAGACAAAAGAGTTCCAAACAAAAGCATTGATGGTTTTGTTGATGAGCTCAATACTTCCTCCCTTATCCTGTATGGCCCTCAGTGTATAAAGTTTGATGCCACTAATAAACTACGGCTTTTGACCATCAGTCAGGGTCCATGCGTGTTATTATCGGCTCCGTGCACCAAGTCCATCGCTGCGGACAGTGACAACTGGCGCCTGAACGGGGACTTGAAAGAAGAAGAGAAAGTGCAGCGGAGACCCCCACAGAAAGTGGTGAGTGGACAATGGGCCAGAACCAGTGTAGGGCACAGTCTTTTATCTCTCTTATGCAGAATTTTTTAGTGAAAAGTGGAACGAAGATAACTAGGCAGCAATTGCGTTCTTATTTAGAGCTTGTTAGTGAATATAATTCTTGGTCTCCAGATGAATGGACACTAGAAACTGGACTTAAGAATTTTACTCAGAGAAATGGTGAAAAGGCCGGAAGGATAGAAGATATTCAAGTTAGTTTTTGGATTATATCGGCTTTAATTAGAGCTATTATTATAGTTTTAGAAGGGGAATCTGCAACAAATTCCTCTAAAGGGAGACACCACCGAAATGTAGCTAAAAAAGAAGTGTTTCATAGTACGAACAAGGAAGAAAGAGAAAGGGAATCCTTAAGAGGCCCACCTAACAGGAAAGGACGCTGTAATATGGCTAAAAAAGAAACGCCTCATAGTACAGATGAGGAGGACAGCAAAGAGGAGCCTGCGAGAGATTTCCCTAACGGGAGACGCCACCGTAATGTGGCTAGGAAAGAAATGGCTTCTACTACAGATGAGGATGAGAAAGAATGTGTGAGAGACCCTCCCACGAGGAGATGCCTCTGTAATGCAGCTAAAAGAGAAAGGCCTTATACTACAGATGTGGAAATTAGGAAAAGAAAACTTGGAAGATGTTACCATGATGTGACTGAAAATGAAATCAGAACTAAGAAAAAGAACATTTTCAGTGTTAAACCACAGGATTTCTCTAGTGAGGTAAATGAGGCTGGGATAAAACAACAGTTAAATATCAGCCCATGTCGTCTTGCTCTTAAATCTGATCAAAAACGTTTCCAAATGTCTGATGTTCCCCGGAGACCTCATGAATTCCGATTGCTTTTTCCAATCATACTTAGTCAAGAAAATAACCAACCTACCTATGAAAGCCTAGATGTTAATGCCATCATAGCTTTTAAAAAGGCTTGTGTGTCCTATGGACCTACTTCTTCTTATGTGTGGGAATATTTAAATGGCTGGAGCCAGGGAGCAAACTGGCTTCCTTATGATTTTGAAGTAATAGCAAAAGTAGGGTTTTCTCCTTCTCAATATTTACAATGGAAAATGTGGAGAAGCGATATGGCTAAAGAAAAACTGCGATCCTTAGGAGCATCAGGTCAGCAACTCCCTGGCAGAGGACAACTGACTTATGATATGTTGGTTGGAGATGGACAGTGGGTTACTACAGAGCAACAGATACAGCTACCTCAAGCTGCGCTCATGCATATACGAGACGTAGCATTGTGGGCATGGGAGAAAATTGAGACTGGGTCTGAATTTGCAGGCAGTTATACAAAAGTCATTCAAGGAGCCAAAGAATCTTATGCTGATTTTGTAAGACGTTTGACAGACTCTATAGAAAAACAAGTTAGGGGAGAAGGCACTAGGAAATTGTTGTTAAAGCAACTGGCCTTTGATAATGCGAATGAGGACTGCCAGGCTGTTATTCGTCCTATAAAAGAAAGAGAGGATCTTCTGGGTTACCTGAAAGCCTGTCGCAACATAGGGACATTTAAACACAGTGCCAGCCTAACAGCACTTGAAACTTTTGCTATTCAAACACAAATGAAGGCTAAATGTTTTAATTGTGGCAAGCCAGGACACCTTAGAAAAGATTGCCGAATGCTTCCTTCAACTCAAAAATACCCTGCGGATGCTTTTAACAGTCACTCCCCTGGAATATGTCCTAAGTGCCAAAGAGACCAACACTGGAAAAAAGAATGTAAATCCAAATTTGACCATGATGGCAGATGCCTGTGGCCAGAAGACTCTGGGAGGGGTCAGCCCCAGGTCCCAAATATTCACAGGTTTACAAAATGGGAATCTGCAGAGAAGCTACAAACTTAAAACTGCCACTGTCTCATTGCCCCACCTGTGCTCCTCACCCTGCAAGTATAAATCCTGGAGGCTGAAATGCCAATCAGTTGTGGTGTATGCATGTTATTCATATAGTGCTTTTTCCTATACAGCATTGCTTAATCATGAATACTAATTTTTAAGTACAAGTCTTTATATTACGTTAATTTTTATGTTCACTGCCTCATTACGTTCTCATTGTTTAAAATTAACAAAAGCGATGTTCTTGCTTTAAGGAGTGTTTGGGTGATGTCATTATATCATTATAAAGTGAATGTTTGCTGTTTCCTTTGTTAATGTACCCAAGTTGCAACTACATGTCTTTTGGAATATTTTGTAATGCTGAGGAAGCTGGAATACAGGCCTTCAGTTTAATGGCTGGATTTCACAATAATCACCAATTTCAAGGTCTTTTGTTGTGGTAGATGTTTAGCAAACTGACTTCATCTGTATATCCATTGCAACTTTTGGGAGCTTGGAATTCAAAGATACTAGGCTTTTGTAAATCCTGAGGGTTTTTTGGGGGGACATTTAATAAAAGTGTGAAATTTTATCATAAATAATTTGGTATAAAATTGAACTCGAACACTATTTGATTATTTCAAGGTATAAGTTAATGTGATATTCATTGTCTACAAAGTGTTTGCATGTATTAATTGCATGTATTAATGTAATTCTTGTGTTTTTGGCTGGTTATCAAATCTCTCACTGCCTTTAATGTGTCAAGGTTTTGTATTTGTTTTAAAGATATTTGAGTGATGATCTCGCATCAATAACCAATTGTAATCTATCATGTGTTATGCTAATGTCAACAAAAATCTTGTTTCAGATATTTTTAGCTATTCTTAAAAAAGCATTTAAGAATTCAAAGGTTTCAAATCCTAGGGATTCCCTTGGTATTCTTACGAGGCCTCAAGAATGCCAACGGATCTATCTCCCATTTTGTGGAGACAGTTGACCAGGCTATTGGATTATACTAAGATTATTGCCAAATAACAAATGGAGTAGAATTTTATTGTGTCAAAACGTTGTATACATCCATGGAGTTGTGAAGGTTTAATTTTAGTTTGCGTTGCTAATTATGTATTCTTAGCATGGCTGTATTGCTGGGAAGACTGAAATTTGCAATTTTAGATTGATGGAGGGATTTCATAGCATGATCAATGTTTTTGTCTGAGTTTCTTGGTTCAAAACTATTGATTTAATGGCATTTTACTTACTGGTTTCTGGTGAACACTACTACTAAGCTTGGTTGAGAATACTATTTTCAAGTGTCCAAAAGTGTGTGTGTGTGTCTGTGTGTGTGCGCGCATACATGTGTGTCTTAACATTTTGTCCTTTGTAAAAAGTTGTTTCAAATTGTTATCATGTGTTGCTGTTTGTTTATCAAGAGCAGGTTGCCTTGGGGCTGTGGCAAACTGCAGCCACGCCCAGAGCTTTCTGATAGGATTGTAAAATCACAAAGATGTTAAAGTTATGCTTTAAAAGCAGAGGGGGGAATATGCTACCCCTGTAAATGCATTAATTTGGTCTTACTCACCTTAAATTTTGTTCAGATTTTGTCTCCTGGTGAGCACCAGCTCTGCGTTACTGGAGGCTGCTTGCAGGCCCAACACAGATGCCTTTGGTTTGATGGAGGAACCCAGCCACTCACAAGTAGAGAGGTCCAGACCCCTTGCTAACTGTGGAAAGAGGGTTTGTTTGTGTTTTCCCAGAAACTGAGCTGCAGCCTGTGTGGGTGCCAGCTGGTAATGTAAAGCCCTGGACTCCATTCACTGGAGGAAGCGCCTGCAGTAAGACAACTTCGCGACTTGATCCTGAAAGATCCATCGCCATTAAGGAGACATTGGAGGAGGAGAAGGCCAGACCCCTCCCAACACCGGGTGACATGAGGGATCCTAAGAGATTGGTGCATCAGGCGCAATTGTCCTTGACATTATGATGCATTTGATAAACACTAATAATCCGTGGGAAAAGTTATGCTCTTGTCCCTAGAATTTCCTGATGGATCCTCAAAACTATGGCTCATCTGACCTCAAAAGTGCTGCAACTCCCTTGAACTCAACGCTGCCGCTGGAGAAGATGGAACCCCCAGTGGAGCTGCCTCTAAAAACTGAAAAGCTAAATTTGTTTAATATTCCTCTGGTTCCACTACAGGTCAGGAGTACAGAGAAATTCTCCACCTTCTTAGAATGTTTGAGGAAGACTTTAAGTGTAACTTGTTATTCATAGATTTTAATGACCTTAGACATTAGAAAAGCCATAGAAATTGTGGTGGTATCCAAGGACAACTCTGACACTCTCTTAAAGGGGGTTGCATGTATAGAGCAAGGGGGATCTCAGGGTGGAGCAGGAGGATAAGAGGAGCTCTCTATCCTAGTCCCGGAGACCCCCGGAGGCTTCCCATGTGCTTTCGCTGCAGGAGCAGTGGATCAAGAACCGTATCCCGACTGCCAAGGAGATCACAAGGAAGATGAGTGCCCTTGGAGGCCGAGAACTCTGAGGTCAGTCCTTTCCTATTGGATTTCTCACAAGGGATTGAAGCAGCCCAGTACCCTGCTCATAGGGTCTGGTGACCTGGGAACTTAAGCCAGGAGCCCCGGGAGGCACTCAGAGACAAAAGGATTGTAGGAGGAGCTTCCTCTAGTTCTTAACTAGTTCCAGCCTTGGCTCTCAGCCCTCTCTTACACCAACCATCAGGGTTGCTTGTGAGTCCCATGTAGAGTTAAATTCTTCCTCACTCACTAAGTTGTTGGGGATTTCCCTGCTCACCTACCTAAAACTTTTCTATTCTTCAATTGTTAAATGCAAAACTGTGCTTAACCTCTATAAACTGCAAAATTTAAATTGGGTTAAGAATCTCCCTGAAAAGCTTTTATTAATTTAAAACTGTTAATGCTAAACAAGATGTAACTGTAAAGAACTTTGATGTTATGTTTGAACTCAGCTGCTATGTATGTCAATGTTGGTCTTTACACTGTTCCTGTGCCACTCTGCTTTCGGTTAAATAATATTGTTTCTCCCCATTTTTCTGCTCTCCCAAGAGCATGTTTCCCCTACATACATCATTCAGGCCTAATTTTACAAAACACAGAAGGGGGATTTGTAGGAGGACATTGTGACCCGAAAAGGTCACTGAGCACAGGACTACAGTTGGTTGGATAATATTTGGAGGAGAATAACCAAATGGCTACCTTTTGTATACCTTATTGGATATCATCTGCATATGTATATGAGAACACCTGGTGGAATATACAAGACAAAAGGAGTTCCAAACAAGCATTAATGGTTTTGTTGATAAGCTCAGCACTTCCTCCCTTATCCTATATGGCCCTCAGAGTATAAAGTCTGATGCTACTAATAAACCTCGGCTTTTGACCATCAGTCAGGGGTCCACGCGTGTTATTATCGGCTCCGTGCACCAAGTCCATCGCTGCGGGACAGCGACAGTGAGGTGTCAATGTGCTTGTGCTGGAAGCTAACTCACTTCTAGTTCAGTGCATTGCACTGGTCCCAAATCGAAAATAATACTGACTAGGCATGTTGCAACTCAAAACATCTCCTCAAACCTAACAGCCAATAGGTGCAGGCAAGATCAGCACCAACAACAGCCTAGCTATATAGGACACCTGGTGTCTCCCTAATCCTGGGAACTACTCAAACAGAAAGTGGGGAAGAGGGTATTCAGATAACAGTGCAGCCTCAGCACAGGATAATGGGAAATAGAGTGGTGAGCCAGGAACTGGGGCTACGAAGACCATGGTGGAAATCTAATACAAGAACTCAGGTCTGAAACTTGCTGGAGGGAGTGGCACAAGTGACTGCAAACAAAGAACTGTGCACCAACTGCAATGTGTGAAATTGTACTATAGACCTGTGGGTGACAGAGCTTAGAAACCTGCCCCAGGGAGAAGAATCTGCTACCCAGAAGTACAATGACCAAGAGCCAAAAAAGAGACAGAGGCACAATGAATGCTACTGAAGACTCCCCTACAAAGGAGCAAAACCCTTTGCCAACTTCAGTTCACTGAGGAAGGCATTGAGAAAATGGGGAATACAGAATTCAAAACACTTGTTATAAAGCTTCTTATCAACAAGGAGAGCAACTACAGGAATTTAAGGAATATGTCACACAGGAAATAGCAACACTGAAACCAAATCAAGCAGATTAGTTGGAAATGAATGACACAATAGGACAAATTACAAATTCAGTGGAAAGTCTCCAAAATAGAATGAAGCAAGCAGAAGAAAGATCTCAGAATTGGAGGATATTTTTTGTTACAATGGGGAAACAAAAAGCTGGATGCAGAGCTGGGTCAAGCTAAAATAGGTGTTCAAGAATTAAGAGATATTATTATAAGGCCAAATACAACAGTTCTGGGAGTTTTAGAAGGTGCAGAAAAAGAAGCTGTGTTTACAAATGTATTGAATGAAATAATTAGGGGAAATTTCCCTAATCTAGAGAAAGAATTGGGAAACAACATCCAGGAGGGGCACAGAACTCCCAACAGGGTTGACCAAAAGCAGTCTTCACCGTGACACATGATCATCAAGCTCTCTTCAGCCAAACATAAGAAGAAGATCCTTAAATGTGCATGTGAAAAAATCAACTGACATATAAAGGAATGCCAATTAAACTCACAGAAGACCTCTCACAGGAAACTCTACAGGCAAGAAGAGAATGGAACAACATATTCCAGATTCTAAAAGCAAAAAATTGTTGGCCTAGGATAACGTACCCAGCAAAGCTTTCCTTTGTCTTTGAAAATGAAATAAAATTCTTCCACAGAAAAGAAAAGCTCAAAGAATATGCCTCTTCCACACCCGCCTTACAAAGGATACTTCAAGATGTTCTTTTGAAAGAGAAAAGAGATAGCACCCACCTAATCCAAAGGCAAATGTGAAAAACATTGCAGTAAAATAACAGAAGACTGAACCAATGAGCAACCCATTACTAAAATGACAGGACCAAATTACCACCTATTCATATTAACCCTGAATGTAAATGGCTTAAACTCATCAATCAAGCGTCATAGATTAGTAGACTGGATTAAAAAAACAAAACCCATCTATTTATTGCCTATAGGAGCCATATCTCACCAGCAAAGATTAGCAGAAACTATATTTCGTGGATTTCGATGTTTTTATTTTCATCTCTTCAAAACACTTGCTTCTGATCAAATTCTTCAGTGACTTTTAGATCATACAATAGCATCATTTTCTTCAAAAAGTTTCTTGATTTCTTTTTCGTTTCTCCAGTGACACATTAGTTATTCAGTAGCATGTTGTTTAACATCATGGCTTTGTAAGTTTCTATTTTTTCTTCCTGTTGTTGATTTTGTTGTGTGGCTCTTCATTTAAGGGGATGTACAGTAACTGTTTAATGGAGACTGTCATATCTGGATGTGAGGATACAATGCAGTACATCTCTACTTCCAGACAAAATGGACTCCCAATGAAACTGTTAACTATATCTTGACAATAGGATGCTGGAGTCTCTGCCATTGTCCATGCCTGCAATGATGGACTTATGACTGTGTATGAAGAACTATACTATTGTAATAATATAGGGAAACTCAGTGGGGGATGGAATTAGGGGCAGAGGTGAGGGACATCCCAGAGAATACGCAACTGCATCATAAAAAGATAATAATAATACTTTCAAAAATGAAATTTTAAATAAATCAAGAAAGTCGAAGTGTGCCCAAACAGCACAGTGATCATGCCATGCTGCAAACAGCAGAGTTCAGTTAAGTGTGTTAGCTGTGCAGCTTCCCATCATAGACATAATATGTTTCCCGAATAATTTCATCAACATCAGCCACAATCCCACAGGCTAGCACTAGAAAGAACAGAGACGTATCATGTTGGGAGTTGTCTCCCTTACTTTCCAGAGGAAGAAGTGGAAAATTAGATAAAATGACTTGCCCAAGGTCATATGGCAGAAATAAGCCATTATGAACTAAAGCAACAACAACAAAACAAAACAAAGATTCCTCCCTCCAAAGCTGCATGAGGACCAATGCTCTGGACATGTAAATGGCCTTGCCGAGAGCAGCATCTCTAAGGCCATCCTGATCAATAGGTTTCTTTTCTTTCATGCATGAGGAAAATGGAAATCTCATTGACCGCTGTAACAGCTGTTATACATGCTGCAGATCAAAGCGGCCGATGCGGATCTCCTCAAGTTCATGTGCATTACAAACCCAAACTGTTTTTCTGTCATCCATTTCTGTTGTACACTAGTGATCAATAACAACTTCAAGGAAATGAGTACAGATGAGCAGCAAGTTCACCTAATTATGAACATCAGAGAGCATATTAACTAACTTTCTTATGTAGCTCCACTCTGCTGAAAGGCAGGTAACTACATGAGTGCCCTTAATTTTCATTTTTAATCCCAGCCAAATTCTTTCTCATAATTATGGACAAAATTGCTGAACATACAGAGTGTAATCAGCTCGTGGAACAAGTCTTCCCACAAGAAAGTTATTCACTTGTATGTATTTATTTCATCAAATCTGAAACATCATCAATAAAGATATCTCACATTTTAAGCAGCACTAATACGCTATAATGCGTCATCACCATCCTGATTCAGAAGTATTCACATGTAAACAGTGCAACTTATTGAAATGTATTGTCTCAATCAGTAAGAGTGGCGGAGAAAAACATCAACTCTCTCAAAAATGGAAAATAGACTCCCATGGAGAATGAAAACCCATCCCATCCCATTTTCATTGGTATGTTCCTGGGAACCAGTTAACCTAATCCGCATAGCCAACTCATAACATGAGTAATAAAATCCATTAACTGGCAAGAAAGTTTAGCCCAAAATATTATCTTGCTTTCCCAGTTTCCCAAGGACAGTAGGGATTTGAAGTTAAATAGGCTTGATTCCAAATGAGCTCACTTGTTTTCTTTTTTCTTTTTTTTTTTTAGATTAATTTTATTTTTATTACAAAGTCAGATATACAGAGAGGAGGAGAGATAGAGAGGAAGTGGAGCTGCCGGGATTAGAGCCAGCGACCACATGGGATCCCAGCACATTCAAGGTGAGGACCTTAGCCACTAGGCCACGCCACCAGGCCCAAGCTCACTTGTTTTCTAAGAGTAGGGTCATGTCTCCTGCTTCCAGTTACTTGGGCAGTACTTCTGCCGGCTGAGGGGCAAGCGTGTGTGTGACAAAGGAGGAAGAGGCCAGGACAGACGGTTTCGGAATCCTTGGTGCTTTGTAAAGCAGCACCCATCAGAAATACAGAGCTAACTTAGACAGGATCTGCATTGCCATCTGAAATGTGTAATGCTAAGAAACTATTTGGGATGCTTGAGTGGGTTCCAAATTAGACATGCCCCAATTGTATGCAGTGTTCTCCCTACAAAACACTAATAGTCAATCAGTAAGCACTGGGAAACCAGCTAGAGGCTCAGTCTGCACTAAAATTAACTGATTCTTCCAAAAAGACCAAATCTCCAAAATAATGAATTTTAAGCTATGATTATAAATGAAGAGCACCACGTCAGTTCTTCACGAAAATAAAACAGAATAATCAGAATGTTTTAAGAAATCAGGAAGTAGAATAACGTAGAGATGACAGGAATAGTGTAACAACATACCGGAGCATATAAACAGTGAAGCCATTCATTTTTCACATGACGGCTTATGTGTTCCTGGTTGCTTAGCTGTTTATGGCACTGATACTTAATGACTTTTTAACTCGTAACTCAAAATATTTGCTTGATGGATTTAAATTTTCAGTAGCTGGTAACATTTCCTGTTTATTTCAGAATATTTCAGAATTACTAGATGGAGACTGTTACAATAATAAATCTCACATGGTTGCTTTGGACAAATTTTACAAGCTATGGAGAAAGACTGAAGCCTTGTTGTTTCAGGCAGTGTGCTCTGTGGCATGCTTTTGCTTCCAACCAGGATGGCTTATAAAAAGATCGCTTGTTTAGGTGGGATGATTTGTAATCTCTTTATCCTGACGAATCACATAGTTCCCCAGTGCAGTTGCTATGTAGACTAAGTATTGTTCTTGCTATTTAGTCTTCATTTATTTTGCCAAATCAATATTTTGAGTCTAGCACAATTGTGGATTATACAGAAAACAATGTTCTCCTGATCCTGATAATAACTCAACGAGCACATGTTGCTGTGCTAGCTGGGCAGTGGTGTAGGGATGGCATCTATCTGCATGGATCAGTACACCAGAAAGAAGCACTTCCGTTTCGAAAACCTGCCTTTTCCTACAGTTTTCCAACTATATTTGCTACAAATCCTACATACTATTAAATTCAAGTTTCTCTCACTTTGAAAACAAAGCGTAATTCATTCCAAATAAATTTTTCCACAGTTACCATCACTTAGCATATAAGTGATTTTGGCATTCCTATAGCTAAATTTCTCTAAATAAATAATTTCCATGCCCAACATTTAATGTTTTCAGCATTCCTGTTAAGTGATAGTTTTTAAGTGTGAGAGTTTTTGTTGTAAAAACTTGTGAGAAATGATCTTACACATTTAAGAAATTAACACCCTTAGATTGCAATTATAAGATAATCCCTAATTACTGCTTAACCTCTTGCTTGAAACTCTTTGGCATATATAAATTTATATTTAAAATATCTTGGAGCTTGTGCAATTAATACTACTACCACTTAAGTCTTGCTTTTGAAGCTGCAATGGCCTAAGACGCTCTTGACATGTACAGTTTTCAAAGGATGGAATACAGACGGCCAGCAGACACGTGGTAAAGGCTCAGGCTCACCAGGCGTCAGGGAGAGGCAGATGAAAACCAAGAGGTGGCTACACCTCACTCCAGGCGGAATGGATATCATCCCAAATCAAAATAAATACTGGTGCAGAAGTGGGGGAAAGGTACCCTAACGCATGGTTGGTGAAGATGTAAGCTCACACAGCCCTCACAGAAGGCAGCACGGAAATTCCACAGAAATCTCAAAACAAATCTGCCAAATAACCCAGCCATCCCATGTCTTGGAATTCACCAAAAAAAAAAAAAAAATGAAATCAGCATATAGAAGAGTTATCTGAATCCCTACATTAATAGCAGCTCATTTACAATATCTAAGATATGAAATCATCCTAGATGCCCATCAATTGATGACAGGATAAAGAAAATGCAGAGTATATGTATACAGTGTGGATTAAAAAGAAGAATGGAATCCCATCTATTGCAACAAAATGGATGTTACTGGAAACCATTATGCTTAGTGAAATAAGCTCGTCTCAAAAAGATAAATATCCTGTTTGTTCTGATACCGAATACAGAATACAAATACAGGTAATATCAAATACAGAAGAATGTGTAGGAATGAATGATCATTCTGAAGTGTGATAGCTGTTTTTAACTCTTACCTATGCTCCTGTGGAATTGTAGTTTTACTTGTTGAATTTGTGGTTAGTGGAGAACTCAGACTATGAATATAGAGTGGATTAAAATTATATCTTTGCAAAAACTGCTGAAGAGAAGGAAGGGAGCAAGAGAATGAGGTTCATATGGTCACACACTTTCAACCGTACCTACGGATGCATAAAATTTGTTTTCTTCATATGATATAAATAAAGAGAAAGAAAACAAAAGAAAGGAACATGTTTAAAGGAGAGAAAGCAAAATAGAATGCTAAACTACTATAGTTTTAATGATCTGTGATTGCTTTAGAATTTACCTGCATTATGGGTGAATTGATCTTTTTTCCTTTTAATTATTGTTTATGGTCATTGTCTGCAGTACCATTAAACTGAGGTGTTTTTGCCTCTTTATTTGCTAAACTTCTTATTTAATGAAATATAAGTCTTTTTACTGTAATGTAAGCTTTTTTTGTTTTTTATTGTTTTCATTATTTTCCATGATATGATTTTGTAGGTATAGGGGTTCCCCATTTCTCTGTCCTTTCTTCTTGGCATTTTTCTCCATATTATTACAGTAGTATGGTCCTTTAGTAACAGTCAAAATTTTAACATCCTGCTATTTAGGTTCATCATGGCGCTATAGGTAAAGACAAAGGGAGAACACCTGTTACCACGTTGTCAGGGTGTATCTGACTGTTTCCTGGGAGGCCTCATTTCGTTCAGGAGTGGAGATGCATGCTACTGCACTGCTTCACGTCCTGGCGTGCTAGTTTAAAATATGTTATCTCAAAAGCTAATAATAAAAAACCAGGTGGGGGAAGAAAAGAGGGGGAGGGAGATAGGGGAGAGCCAGAGAGAAGAAACGAATGTCGTTGTGTTCTTAGAATTGTATCTGTATACTACATTGAATGTTGAAAACTACATAAAAATAAAAATTTAAAAATGGCCGCTGCAAATACCCAAGCAGATGACATTTATGTCTTTGATTACAAGTCTTTTTTTTTTTTTTGAAACATAAAGACAACTTATACTATTTAACTGTTTAAGCGTTAAAGAAATTCTCAGCCAGATTAATGATGCTTCAAGTCTGGAAAATTTTAAAGGTGGTCATTGGTATAGTTGAATCTGTGACTGCCAAGACCCAGCTAACTCTGGGTCATGGACAAAGTGATGCTCTATCAAAAGTAATCTGTTCAGGGTGTTCCAGGCAAGGAAGATAAACTCTTTTTAGAATTCTGTTATCAAGGCAGTGAACTCATGTGCAAATCAATCATGGAAAATAAAAATCTCTTCCCTTATGCATTGATGCGCTCACCCAGTTGACTACTTTAATGACTACTTTAATGTTTTTCAAAATAGAAGTCTTAACAGTCTTCTACTAATTGTATTTCTCTGGCAGATTTTCCTATTTTTTAATTTTTAATGCAATTATTGACACTAATGAGTCCAAAGCATTTTTGTGTGTGATCAAGCTGTTTCTAACAAGGACTAACACTTACTTAGTGCTTGCTTTCTGTACACCAAATGCTGCATGAAATTCTTGTGAATCATCTCATTTAATCCTCACAAATCCAAGAAGAAGAAAAGAAAATGCATCTAACTCAACAAAATAGAAAAATGAATGTAGAGATGAAGTAATTTACATGGTGTTAATCAGTTGCTTAAAAAGCACTAATAGCATTGTTCAAATGGAAAAAGAAAAAGCTTCTATAGTTTCCCATGTTTTATGAGTGCTCAGTGTTTTTTCTATACCAAATTATACATCTGATTACAATATATTAGACAAATTACCGAGATACATTCACTGTATCTTCATATTTACACCAGCAGTGTCTAGCAAATACCCCTAAACTTGTGGCTTGTTTTAATGTTATCTCTCTTTTCTTCTCACTACTAAGAGAAGTCTCATCCAATTTTATTACGATTTGTTTTTTTAAGTATTATGAGTGATATTGTTTTTGAACAAAATCTGGACCCAAATTCAGCATTACATGCAATACTATGAAGTTTTTGAACAGGCACACTTTTTGTTGTTGAATTCCCAGTACTGTAACTCAGTATTCCTATGTCCTTGCATTGACATTTCAAGAAGACATTTGTTTCCTGGGCTTTATTTCTGTTTGCTTCTCCTGCTATGTACAAGTCGCTCTACTATCATAGCACATCATTGGAAATTTGATTTTTCTTCCTGTTATACAAGTTTACATTTGAAATTATACTATATCTTTAATATACAGCATAGAAACCCCACCTTCCTCAAAATGTAGAAAAATTAATCGTTTTTCGTCCTCAGTCATTGAAGCTTGGCATAAGTAACATCGTTTGAGATTGAGTCTGCCTGCACAGAATTAGTGAACGTACATCTCTCGTGCTTACAGGATGAAACTTCAGGCCATTGTTTTGGCCTCAAAGCGAAATACAACCCTGCGGATCATTGTGTCCACATTTCAGTAAACAATGCCAACACCTTGGTGGTTTCTCGCCCTTTTGCTTAATACCCTGTCATTGACTGACTGTGTTCACCATTGCCAGAGAATCTGTGTCGGCATGGAAGATTTCTCTCCTAGATACTTTTGAAACCAAATCTGACAGTTATTTTTTTCAGTATTTCCTTTCCATTACATCCCGTATTCAGTCACTTACCATTTTTTCCACTTTTTCATTTTCAGTTCATTAACACCCACTCTTAATAGTGTCCCCTCTTGCGCTGTTGTGGCTCACCTACTCTGTTCCAGCAAGCATTCCATTGTTTAGCAGTCAGCAAAAATTGCATCTGCTGTCCCATGTAGAATTGTAGAATCTCTTTACAATTCGAAGAACACATAGTCACCAGCCTAAAATTGCTAGACGAGAATATGGTAAGAATTTGTCATTTATTTGAAAATCTTTCAATCTTTGCAATTTCATGACTCTATCTTAGCTCTTTCACAGAAAACAGAAATTCCAACTTCCTAAGCATATCACTCTGTCCACTCATCAAAAGCTCTGCAGGTGTCCTACGGGACAAATGACACTCCGCTAAAGAAGTCATAGCAGCTGTCGCTTTGACTGACTGTTGGGAGATAGAGTCCAAATCTTTAATAAGATCTTCAGTTTGCTTGCAATTTGCACACCTGCTTTCTCCGTGAGGCCACAGAACCTGTTGATGAGTCAGTGTGTGAGGGGAGGAGCAGGATCTGCCTCTTGCGTCATGCATTGAGGAGCCGGACTCTGCAGTGAAATGACCGGTGAAGTCCAGTTTAACACAGAGGCTATTGGTGCAGAGGCAGTGTGTGGTGGTTAGGTTGTGAAAAGATACATTCATGCAGAAAGGAAAAAAAAACAACAGAAAAACAAAAGCAGCAGACCTGTCTTCACAGATTCAGAGTGAGAAAAATGAGTGTCTCCTGAATGTGGGGAGGTGCTGTGCCAAGACTTCAGGAAATAAAAGCACGTGTAAATACGCATACAGTTCACATGAGCAGTGATGATGATGATGAAAGCAGCCGATGGTTACCATCGCTCATCCCACACTAAGTGCCTTCGTGTGTGAACTGAAGACGCCTGAAGCAAGCTGGAGGGCGCATACACCAGTTCGCTTAGTTCTTGCCTGAGGTTCCTGGTGGTCATGTCACAGAACCCTTTGAGAGGCCAAAGACGCTCGGACCAGGGCTGGGCTCTAGGGGAAGACCAGGGTGAGGCACGTGTCATGCTGGCCGGAAACCAGCCACGGGAGCTAATTTGGAGGTGAAGGAAATGCAGCCTTGTCGCTGTCCCGCAGCGATGGACTTGGTGCACGGAGCCGATAATAACACGCGTGGACTCTGACTGATGGTCAAAAGCCGTAGTTTATTAGTAGCATCAGACTTTATACACTGAGGTTCATACAGGATTAGGGAGGAAGTATTGAGCACATCAACAAAACCATCAATGCTTTTGTTTGGAACTCTTTTGTCTTGTATATTCCACCAGGTGATCTCATATACATACTGTCCACTCAACTGTTCTTATGCAAATGATATCCAATAAGGTCCAACCAACTGTAATCCTGTGCTCACTGACCTTCTACAGTCACAATGTCCTCCTACAAATCCCCCTTCTGTGTTTTGTAAAATTAGGCCTAAAAGATGTATCTAGGGGAAACATGCTCTTGGAAGAGCAGAAAAATGGGGAGAAACAATATTACATATTATATAATTTCTGCCGAGGTAACATGCTTTTGTGTTTAACTGAAAGCAGAGTGGCACAGGAACAGTGTAAAGACCAACACTGACATACATAGCAGCTGAGTTCAATCATAACATCAAAGTTCTTTACAGTTACATCTTGTTTAGCATTAACAGTTTTAAATTGATAAAAGCTTTTCAGGGAGATTATTAACCCAATTTAAACTTTGCAGTTTGTAGTGATTAAGCACTGTTTTTACGGAACTTTGCATTTAACAATTGAAGAATAGAAAAGTCTTAGGCAGATGAGCAGGGAAATCCCCAACAACTTAGTGAGTGAGGAAGAATTTAACTCTACATGGAGCTCACAAGCAACCCTGATGGTTGGTGTAAGAGAGGGCTGGGAGCCAAGGCTGGAACTAGTTAAGGACTAGAGGAAGCTCCTCCTACAATCCTTTTGTCTCTGAGTGCCTCCCGGGGCTCCTGGCTTAAGTTCCCAGGTCACCAGACCCTATGAGCAGGGTACTGGGCTGCTTCAATCCCTTGTGAGAAATCCAATAGGAAAGGACTGACCTCAGAGTTCTCGGCCTCCAAGGGCACTCATCTTCCTTGTGATCTCCTTGGCAGTCGGGATACGGTTCTCGATGTCCTTGATGAGGCAGATATCCACTGCTCTTGCAGCGAAAGCACATGGGAGGCCTCCGGGGGTCTCCGGGACTTGGATAGAGGGCTCCTCTTATCCTCCTGCTCCACCCTGAGATCCCCCTTGCTCTATACACACAACCTCCTTTAAGAGGGTGTCAGAGTCGTCCTTGGATACCACCACAAATTTCTATGGCTTTTCTAATGTCTAAGGTCATTAAAATCTATAAATAACAAGTTACATTTAAAGTCTTCCTCAAACATTCTAAGAAGGTGGAGAATTTCTCTGCACTCCCACCCTGTAGTGGAACCAGAGGAATATTAAACAAATTTAGCTTTTCAGTTCTTAGAGGCAGCTCCACTGGGGGTTCCCTCTTCTCCAGGGGCAGCGTTGAGTTCAAGGCAGTTGCAGCACTTTAGAGGCCAGATGAGCCATAGTTTTGAGGATCCATCAGGAAATTCTAGGGACAAGAGCATAACCTTTCCCACGGATTATTAGTGTTTATCAAATGCATCATAATGTCAAGGACAGTTGCGCTTGATGCACCAATCTCTTAGGATCCCTCACGTCACCCGGTGTTGGGAGGGGTCTGGCCTCCTCCTCCTCCTCCTCCAATGTCTCCTTGATAGCGATGGATCTTTCAGGATGAAGTCGCGAAGTTGTCTTACTGCAGGCGCTTCCTCCAGTGAATGGAGTCCAGGGCTTTACATTACCAGCTGGCACCCACACAGGCTGCAGCTCAGTTTGTGGGAAAACACAAACAAACCCTCTTCCCACAGTTAGCAAGGGGTCAGGACCTCTCTACTTGTGAGTGGCTGGGTCCCTCCACCAAACCAAAGGTGTCCATGTTGAGCCTGCAAGCAGCCTCCAGTAATGCAGAGTTGGTGCTCACCAGGAGGCAAAATCTGAACAAAATTTAAGGTGAGTAAGGCCAAATTAATGCATTTACAGGGGTAGCATATTCCCCCCTCTGCGTTTAAAGCATAACTAACATCTTTGTGCTTTTACAATCCTATTAGAAAGCTCTGGACGTGGCTGCAGGTTGCCACAGCCCCAAGGCAACCTGCTCTTGATAAACAAACAGCAACACATGATAACAATTTGAAACAACTTTTTACAAAGGACAAAATGTTAAGACACACATGTATGCGCGCACACACACAGACACACACACACACTTTTGGAGACTTGAAAATAGTATTCTCAACCAAGCTTAGTAGTAGTGTTCACCAGAAACCAGTAAGTAAAATGCCATTAAATCAATAGTTTTGAACCAAAAAAACATTGATCATGCTATGAAATCCCTCCATCAATCTAAAATTGCAAATTTCAGTCTTCCCAGCAATACAGCCATGCTAAGAATACATAATTAGCAACGCAAACTAAAATTGAACCTTCACAACTCCATGGATGTATACAACGTTTTGACACAATAAAATTTTACTCCATTTGCTATTTGGCAATAATCTTAGTATAATCCAATAGCCTGGTCAACTGTCTCCACAAAACGGGAAATAGATCCGTTGGCATTCTTGAGGCCTCGTAAGAATACCAAGGGCATCCCTAGGATTTGAAACCTTTGAATTCTTAAATGCTTTTTTAAGGATAGCTAAAAATATCTGAAGCAAGATTTGTTGTTGACATTAGCATAACACATGATAGATTACAATTGGTTATTGATGCGAGATCATCACTCAAATATCTTTAAAACAAATACAAAACCTTGACACATTAAAGGCAGTGAGAGATTTGATAACCAGCCAAAAACACAAGAATTACATTAATACATGCAATTAATACATGCAAACACTTTGTAGACAATGAGTATCACATTAACTTATACCTTGAAATAATCAAATAGTGTTCGAGTTCAATTTTATACCAAATTATTTATGATAAAATTTCACATTTTTATTAAATGTCCCCCCAAAAAACCCTCAGGATTTACAAAAGCCTAGTATCTTCTTTGAATTTCAAGCTCCCAAAAGCTGCAATGGATATACAGATGAAGTCAGTTTGCTAAACATCTACCACAACAAAAGACCTTGAAATTGGTGATTATTGTGAAATCCAGCCATTAAACTGAAGGCCTGTATTCCAGCTTCCTCAGCATTACAAAATATTCCAAAAGACATGTAGTTGCAACTTGGGTACATTAACAAAGGAAACAGCAAACATTCACTTTATAATGATATAATGACATCACCCAAACACTCCTAAAGTAAGAACATCTTTTATTAATTTTAAACAATGAGAACTTAATGAGACAGTGAACATAAAAATTAACTTAATATAAAGACTTGTACTTAAAAATTAGTATACATAATTAAGCAATGCTGTATAGGAAAAAGTGCTATATGAATAACATGCATACACCACAACTGATTGGCATTTCAGCCTCCAGGATTTATACTTTCAGGGTGAGGAGCACAGGTGGGGCAATGAGACAGTGGCAGTTTTAAGTTTGTAGCTTCTCTGCAGATTCCTGTTTTGTAAACCTGTGAATGTTTGGGACCTGGGGCTGACCCCTCCCAGAGTCTTCTGGTCACAGGCATCTGCCATCATGGTCAAATTTGGATTTACATTCTTTTTTCCAGTGTAGGCCTCTTTGGCACTTAGGACATATTCCAGGGGAGTGACTGTTAAAAGTATCCGCATGGTATTTTTGAGTTGAAGGAAGCATTCGGCAATCTTTTCTAAGGTGTCCTGGCTTGCCACAATTAAAACATTTAGCCTTCATTTGTTTTTGAATAGCAAAAGTTTCAAGTGCTGTTAGGCTGGCACTGTGTTTAAATGTCCCTATGTTGCGACAGGCTTTCAGGTAACCCAGAAGAACCTCTTTTTCTTTTATAGGACGAATAACAGCCTGGCAGTCCTCATTCGCATTATCAAAGGCCAGTTGCTTTAACAACAATTTCCTAGTGCCTTCTCCCCTAACTTGTTTTTCTATAGAGTCTGTCAAACGTCTTACAAAATCAGCATAAGATTCTCTGGCTCCTTGAATGACTTTTGTATAACTGCCTGCAAATTCAGACCCAATTTCAGTTTTCTCCCACGCCCACAATGCTACGTCTCGTATATACATGAGCGCAGCTTGAGGTAGCTGTATCTGTTGCTCTGTAGTAACCCACTGTCCATCTCCAACCAACATATCATAAGTCAATTGTCCTCTGCCAGGGAGTTGCTGACCTGATGCTCCTAAGGACAGAGTTTTTCTTTAGCCATATCGCTTCTCCACATTTTCCATTGTAAATATTGAGAAGGAGAAAACCCTATTTTTGCTATTACTTCAAAATCATAAGGAAGCCAGTTTGCTCCCTGGCTCCAGCCATTTAAATATTCCCACACATAAGAAGAAGCAGGTCCGTAGGACACACAAGCCTTTTTAAAAGCTATGATGGCATTAACATCTAGGCTTTCATAGGTAGGTTGATTATTTTCTTGACTAAGAATGATTGGAAAAAGCAATCGGAATTCATGAGGTCTCCGGGGAACATCAGACATTTGGAAACGTTTTTGATCAGATTTAAGAGCAAGACAGCATGGGCTGATATTTAACTGTTGCTTTATCCCAGCCTCATTTGCCTCACTAGAGAAATCCTGTGGTTTAACACTGAAAATGTTCTTTTTCTTAGTTCTGATTTCATTTTCAGTCACATTATGGTAACATCTTCCAAGTTTTCTTTTCCTAATTTCCACATCTGTAGTATAAGGCCTTTTTCTCTTTTAGCTGCATTACAGTGGCATCTCCTCATGGGAGGGTCTCTCACACATTCTTTCTCATCTTCATCTGTAGTAGAAGCCATTTCTTTCCTAGCCACATTACGGTGGCGTCTCCCGTTAGGGAAATCTCTCACGGGCTCCTCTTTGCTGTCCTCCTCATCTGTACTATGAGGCGTTTCTACTTTTGCCATGTTACGGTGGCCTTTCCTGTTAGGTGGGCCTCTTAAGGATTCCCTTTCTCTTTCTTCCTTGTCTGCACTATGAAACACTTCTTTTTTAGCTACATTCTGGGGGTGTCTCCCCTTAGAGGAATTTCTTGCAGATTCCCCTTCTAAAATTACAATAATAGCTCTAATTAAAGCCGATATAATCCAAAAACTAACTTGAATATCTTCTATCCTTCCGGCCTTTTCACCATTTTTCTGAGTAAAATTCTTAAGTCCAGTTTCTAGTGTCCATTCATCTGGAGACCAAGGATTATATTCACTAACAAGCTCTAAATAAGAACGCAATTGCTGCCTAGTTATCTTCGTTCCACTTTTCACTAAAAAATTCTGCATAAGAGAGATAAAAGACTGTGCCCTACACTGGTTCTGGCCCATTGTCCACTCACCACTTTCTGTGGGGGTCTCCGCTGCACTTTCTCTTCTTTCAAGTCCCCGTTCAGGCGCCAGTTGTCACTGTCCCGCAGCGATGGACTTGGTGCACGGAGCCGATAATAACACACACAGACCCTGACTGATGGTCAAAAGCCGTAGTTTATTAGTAGCATCAGACTTTATACACTGAGGTTCATACAGGATTAGGGAGGAAGTATTGAGCACATCAACAAACCATCAATGCTTTTGTTTGGAACTCTTTTGTCTTGTATATTCCACCAGGTGATCTCATATACATACTGTCCACTCAACTGTTCTTATGCAAATGATATCCAATAAGGTCCAACCAACTGTAATCCTGTGCTCACTGAGCTTCTACGGTCACAATGTCCTCCTACAGAAACTGAAGAGTTTTACCATTTCCTCAAGGTAATCTCTGAAAGCAGGCTCCTTGTTTTGGGACAGGGGGCAGAAGGAGCACCAGGCTGAGCCACCGGACGGCTGCGTTTGACATCAGCAGCCTTGCAGAGGTGCTGACCTCTGCCATCTCTTACCCTGACTTCCAGAGTGTGGACACTGGTGCATTCTCATCACAGCACCCAGAGCTGCTGCTACAGCTGGAGGAGGCCATGGTGGCCACTGCAGACCTCAGTACCCGAGGAGGATGGCTGCTAGAGTGCAACTTTTCTGCCCAAGACTCCCCACCTGCCCCCATCGCCTGGTAAGTGTTCCTATGAAACAAGAAGAGCTAATTCCTGGAAACCTGACAGCTTCTTCCTGGACTCCTGCCAGCCCAGGGCTGATTTCTGAGCATCTCAGGCATGAGTCCCCAGGGAGCAAAGGGCCCTACCTGCTGTGAGGTTGCCTGGGGTTTGGAGTGTTGGGCTCAGCTCACAATCAAGCTTCCTAACACACCTGTGAAGGATGCCCCAAGTGCGACCCTTCTGGGAGTTCCGTGGCTTGGGATTCGGGTTTGTGATAAGGGTTTTGTTTCAGGTTCTGGGTTCTGGTTTAGGACAGTGGATTTGGTTCCAATTGAGGTCTGGGTTTGGGTTCTGGTTTCTGGGTTCAGGATAGGGGTTCAGGGTTTGGATTCTGGTTCGGATTAGTGTTTGGTTTTAGGGTCCGGGTTTGGGTTCAGAGTCGGGTTCCGATTAGTGTTTGGTTTTAGTGTTAAGGTTCAGGTTGGGGTTTGTGTTTGGTTTTAGGGTCTATGTTCAGGTTCAGATTCAGGCTGGAATGTTGGCTTGGATGCATACACATCGCTTAGCGGGAAGACTGGCATAGAATTGGAAGAGAAGGCAGGCAGTGCCTTTTTTAAATTTTTTTTTTTGCTTCCTTCGGTTATGCAAACAAGAAACTCATGTATCAGCCTGAGAGACAAGCCACTCACGTTCATGTGTGTTTAGGAGTCTTCTACTGGATGAAAATGAAACCTAAAATGTGATGAGTCTTGTTAAGCCATGGAAACTTCACTTTGATCATTTTGATCAGATGTTTACTCTCCAATAGTGCACCAAGTGGCAAGAAAATAGGAAAAATTTTTGGTGACCCTCCCAAAAGAGCTTCTTGGACTGTGATGGGAAAGCTATTCTAACTACACAGAGAATACAGTAGACTAAACTAGTGAGGACAGAATAGTTTGCCTATATGAGAACTCAAGGCTGTGGGGAATACACTTGTTATCTTACTCCGCTGTTATAACCAGCATTTCCCTAACAACAAACTAATGTCATGGACAGACTTTTCAGAAAACACTTGTCCAGTTAGTGTACAAATTGCCTTTGTTTTAAACAATGGAAATCTCAGAAGATGCATTTAGAAACATGTCTTAAAGCACATTATTAAACACATGCAAACTTTTACCCTCAAATTTGGATCATACGGTATTTTCTATTTAGGGAGAGCATAACTTAAATATCTTTTGTAAGTCCAGATGTGAAAAGAGCATGCCACCTGTTACAGACCACTGCTCACATCACTGCAATTCAGTGAGTGACCCAGACTGGACTAACGGCATCTGGTCACAAGCCTGTCTTTCCCACTAAACTATAAGGTTCTCCAGGGCAGGAAACATACTTTAGCTATTTTGTGTGCACAGTGTTTAACATAGAACTTGCCTTGGATTGTTTGATGCAGGTTCAATAAATACTTGTTTAACTAGACTAAATTACAGGTCTTAAAATTTAATATGTTATTCTGTTGCTTCCACTAACTCAATGTTTATAGACCAAACACAGAAGTCCCACTTCCTACAGCTATCTATAAAAGAAGAAACACACATCTTTATCCTGGTTCCTAAGTTTTGGAGTCAGTCCATTGTAGATAGGATACTCAAAAATGTACTTGACACCACTGAAATAAATGTTGTTCATAACCTTTGCCCATTATCTGCTTCTGTCCAAAGATATAAAATAAGGCAGGTGGCTATTCCCACCATTCTCGAAGCTCTGGGGATGTGTGTCACTCCAAACATTTAATAAACATTCTCTTCACTTAGCTTTCTGCTCACATGTCATCTTCTCAAAGTATCTTCAATCTTCAATTGCTCTTCCACAATATGGTCATTCGGGGCTCTCTAGGAAATGATTCTGCTTTTCTTCCTTCATACATAGCACATAAAAATCTTGTAGTATACAATCCTATACCCTGGTCTCCTCCAGAACATGAACTCCATTTGGGCAACAGCCTTGTCCGTGCTGCTTACTGTTGCTTCCCCTTGATCTACAGTTATAAACATGCAATACACACCTATTGAGTGAATGGATGGATGATGCAAAGGGCTCTTAAAAAAAGATTTATTTGTCATTTGAAAAGGAAAGTTACAGAGGGAGAAGGAGAAATAAGAGGAGGGGGTGAGGGAGAGAGAAATCTTCCATCCTCAAATGTCAGCAATGGTCAGAGGTAGGCCAGGCTGAAGCCAGGAGCTTCATCCAGGTTTCTCACATGGGTTCAGGGGCTGAGGTACTTAGGCTATCCTCTATGGCTTTCCCAGGTCCATTAGCAGAAAGCTGGACAGGAAGTGGAAGAGCTGTGATTCAAACTAGTATCTATTTGGGATGCTGGCATCGCAGGTAGCACCTTAACCTGCTACAACACAGCACTGACCCCTTGGTTTTGTTTTCAAGTATTTCTTTTGAGGGAGATAGAGACGGATAGCCCCTGTCCGCTGTTTCACTCCCCGAATGCCAGCAATGGGCAGGGTTGTGCCACGCCTAAGCCAGACGCTAGGTTCTCAATCCAGGCTGCCATTAATTCCACATTCAGAGCGTGCATTAGAAGGAAACTAGAATGAGGAGTAAGTCCAGGCATCAACCCTATGTGCTCCAGGGTGGGACGAGGGTGTTTACACACCAAGATAAAAGGCCACTCTCCTGTTTTCAAGTATCTTTTTTTTTTTTTAGGTTTTTAGGTTTTTGAATTTTTTTTAATTAAATTTATTCATTAATTACATTGTGTTGTAATTACACAGAATCTGGGATTCTCCCCCCCACCCACCCCCCATGGTGGGTTCCTCCACCCCACTGCATAACCATAGTTCAAGTTTAGTTGAAATTCCCTCCCTGCAAGAATTGGCCAAGCATAGAGTCCAACATCCCATAGTCCAGACAAGTCCATCTACTTATTGGGAAGACCCTCTCTGGTCTGAGGACAGAGTCAGCAGAGCATCTTCCCAGTCAAATAAAAGCACTAATATACCATCTGCAACAATTAACATCAATATGGATTGAAATGACATGATATTGAGCAGTCAACATGCTACAAATAAATGCGATTTCTTAACCACTTTCTGTGACCCCCCATTCACAGTTCAATTTTAGTTTATATATTACAAATGACATAATATCCATAACATAACATGATATGCTTAACATCATATCATATTAAATTAAGGCAAACATGTGGCACCTAACCTTTTGGGATTGGTTCATTTCCCTTAGCATTATGGTTTCCAGTTTGGCCCATTTGGCCACAAAGAACTGCATTTTGTTTTTTTTAATAGCTGAGTAGTATTCCATGGAGTAGATGAACCATAGCTTTCTTATCCAATCCTCTGTTGATGGGCATTTTGGCTGCTTCCATGTTTTTGCAATTACTGATTGTGCTGCTTTGAACATAAGAGTGCATGTTGGTTTCTCATAAAACAAGTGTTCTGGATATATTCCTAGGAGTGCTATAGCTGGGTCATACGGTATGTCGAGTTTGAGTTGTTTGAATATTCTCCATACTGATTTCCATAGAGGCTGTACCAATCTGCAGCCCCACCAGCAGTGGAGTAGGGTTCCTTTTTCCCCGCAATCTCGCCAGCAAGTGTTGTTGGTGTTTTTCATGTGGGCCACACTTACTGGCGTTAGGTGGTACCTCATTGATGTTTTAATTTGGATTTCCCTTATTGCCAGGGAGCTTGAGCATTTTTCCATATGTTTATTTGCCATTTGGGATTGTTTCTTTGTGAAATGTCTGCCCATTTCCCGTGCCCATTTCTTGAGTGGCTTGTTTATTTTGGTGTTTTGGCTGTTTTGTAGCTCTTTGTATATTCTGGAGATCAGCCCTCTATCACCTATGTCGTGCGCGAAGATCTTCTCCCATTCTGTGGGTTGCCTCTTTACTTTATTGATTGTTTCCTTTGCTGTGCAGAAGCGTCTTAGTTTGATGAGGTCCCATTTGTTTATTTTGGTCTCAATTTCTACTGCTTTTGGAGTCTTTTTTAGGAAGTGAGGGCCTACCCCTAAGTGTTGCAGTGTGTTTCCAACATTTTCTTCCAAAGGTTTGAAGGTTTCTGGATGCAGGTTTAGATCTTTTATCCATTTGGATTTGATCTTAATATATGGTGAGAGATGTGGGTCTATCTTTTTGTTTCTACAGGCTATCAACCAGTTGTCCCAACAGCATTTATTGAAAAGACCTTCCCATTTGCCTGGATTATTGTTTGTCCTTTTATTAAAGATTATTTGACTGTATCTGTGTGGGTTCCCTTCTGGTGTTTCTATTCTGCTCCATTGATCTTCCTCTCTATCTTTGTGCCAGTACCAGGCTGTTTTGATAACCACTGCCCTGTAGTTGTCCAGAGGTCCGGGACTGTGATTCCCCCTGCTAACTTCCTGTTCTTCAGGATGGTTCTAGCTATTCGTGGTTTTTTGTGTTTCCAGATGAACCTTTGGATCATTGTTTCCAGTTCCATGAAGAATGTTTTTGGCAATTTGATTGGAATTGCGTTGAATGTATATATTACTTTTGGCAATATAGACATTTTAATGATATTGATTTTACCTATCCAGGAGCATGGGATGTTACTCCATCTTTCTAGATCTTGTTCAATTTCTTTTTTCAGTAGTTTGTAGTTTTCTTCAAATAAGTCTTCTACATTTTTGGTTAGGTTTATTCCCAGATACTTCATGCTTTTTCCTGTTATTTTGAGTGGTATCTTGCTAGTTAGATCTTTTTCCAACTTGGGGCTATTTGCATACACTATGGCTGTTTGATTTTTGTTCATTAATTTTGTACCCTGCCACTCTACCGAACTCTCGTATAAGTTCTAGTAGTCTCTGTGTTGAGCCTTTTGGCTCTTCCATATAAACAATCATGTCATCTGCATATAGTGGGAGCTTGACTTCTTCATTTCCCATTTGGATTCCTTTGATTTCTTTTTATTGTCTTATGGCCTCAGCGAGTACCTCTAGAACTATGTTGAATAGCAGTGGAGAAAGCGGACATCCTTGTCTTGTTCCAGATCTCAGTCGGAAGGGTTCTAGTTTTTCTCCATTCAGTATGATGCTGGCATTGGGTTTTTCATATATTGCTTTGATTATATTGTGAATTTTTCCATCTATGCCTACCTTGGTTAGGGTCTTTAGCAGGAAGTTGTGCTGGATTTTGTCAAAAGCTTTTTCTGCGTCTATTGATACTATCATGTGATTCTTGTTTTTCAGTTTTTGGATGTGGTGTATCACATTTATGGATTTGCGAATGTTGAACCACCCCTGCATTCCAGGGATGAATCCTACTTGATCCGGATGAATGATCTGTCGGATGATTTTTTGAGTTCTATTGGCTAGGATTTTGTTGAGTATCTTAGCATCAATGTTCATCAAAGAGATAGGTCTGTAGTTTTCCTTCTCTGTTAGTTCTCTGTCTGGTTTTGGGATTAAGGTAATGTTGGCTTCATAGAATGAGTTTGGAAGGGTTGCCTCTTTTTCTATTGTTTTGAAGAGTTTGTAGAGGCTTGGGGTCAGTTCTGTTCGGAATGTTTTGTAGAATTCTGGAGTGAAGCCGTCTGGGCCTGGGCTTTTCCTTGTTGGGAGGTCTTTAATCACTGATTCAATCTCTGCTTCAGTTATGGGTTTGTTCAGGTTGTTTGTTGCCTCTGGGCTAAGTTTTGGCAGGTTGTGTGAGTCTAAGAACTTTTCCATTTCTTGGTGGTCTTCTGATTTGTTGGAGTACAGTGCTTTGTAGTAATTTCTAATTATGTTCTTAATGGTTGTAATGTCTGTTGTTATGTTGCCTTTTTCATCTTTGATGCTGTTAATTCTTGCTTTCTCTTGTTTTTTCTTTGTCAGTCGGGCCAGTGGGGTGTCTATCTTGTTTATCTTCTCAAAAAACCAGCTTTTTGATTCATTGATTTTCTGTATGGTTTTTTTTTTGTTTCTGTTTGATTTCCTCCCTTGTTTTGATGATTTCTTGTTTCCTGTTGTGTGTGGGGCTCATCTGCTGCTGCTTTTCCAATTCCTGGAGGTGTGTGGTTAGTTCCTGTATTTGGCGCTTCTCTTGGGCCTTGACATGAGTTCCAATTGCAATGAATTTACCCCGTAGCACTGCTTTGGCATTGTCCCACAAGTTTTGGAATGTTGTGTCAGAGTTTTCATTGGTTTCCATAAATTTTTTGATCTCATCTTTAATTTCTTCCCTGACCCATTGTTCATTCAATAGCATATTGTTCAACCTCCAAGAGTTTCTGTATTTCCTTGGGCTTTTTGAATTGCTGATCCAGTTTCATTCCGTGGTGGTCTGAGAGGGTACATGGTATGATTCCTATGTTTTTGAAGTTATTTAGGTTTGCTTTGTGTCCTATCATGTGGTCGATCCTGGAGAAGGTGCCATGCACTGCTGAAAAAAATGTATAATCTGTGGTCTTAGGATAAAAAGTTCTATAGATGTCTACTAAGTCCAATTGTTCTAATGTTTGTTTGAGCTCTGTTGTTTCTTTGTTGAGTTTTTGTTTTGTTGATCTGTCTATAGTTGTTAGCGGAGTGTTAAGATCGCCCACTATTATTGTGTGTATATCTATGTCTCCCCTTAAGTCTGTACGTAATTGCTTCACGTAGCTAGGTGCATTGGAATTAGGTGCATATATGTTCACGATTGTAATTACTTCCTGATGGATCAGACCCTTCACCATTATATAATGTCCTTCCCTGTCCTTTTTGATGTCTGTCAGCTTGAAGTCTAGGTCATCTGAGATTAGAACAGCTACTCCAGCCTTCTTTTCTCGTCCATTGGCATGAAATGTCTTTTTCCATCCCTTCACTTTAAATTTCTTACAGGCTTTTCTGGTTAGATGTGTCTCTTGTAGGCAACAGATAGTTGGTTGCTGTTTGATGATCCATTCCGTTAATCTATGCCTTTTGATTGGTGAGTTTAGGCCATTTGTGTTCAGAGATAATATTGAGAGAAATTGATTTTGGGCTGCCATGAGTGTGTGTAAGTGTGCAAGTGTGTATTTGCGATTATTAGAGTTTCTGACTGGTTGACTTTCCTTGTATGGGTTTCAGTGGAGGGGGGGGTCTTCCCATTTGCCATCTTTGATTTTGGTTTTCATTTTTTCTTTCTGGGTTTAGCACCTTCCTGAGGAGATTTTCCAGAGCTGGTTTCGTGTTGATGTATTCTTCGAGTTTCTCTTTACTGTTGAAGTATTTGATTTCATTCTCAAATACAAATGAGAGCTTTGCTGGGTACATTATTCTTGGTTGGCAGTTGTTTTGTTTCAGGATTTGATAGGTTTTACCCCATTCTCTCCTTGCTTGGAGCGTTTCTTCTGATAGGTCGGCTGTGATCCTGATTTCCCTTCCCCTGAAAGTAATCTTATCCTTTTTTCTTACTTGTCTTAGAATGGTTTCCTTGTATTCACTTGAAGGTAGCTTGAGGACCACATGTCTGGGAGACGATTTGTTTGGGTCGTATCTACTTCGGGTTCTTTGTCCTTCCTGGATTTGTGCTGGATTTATATTTCCAGTATTCTGGAAGTTCTCCTGTATTATCTCATTGAGCACCCGTTGCAAGCCTGTCTCCTTTTCCACTCCTTCAGGAAGGCCTATTATTCTAATATTTGATTTTTTGAGGTTGTCTTTCATTTCCTGTACGGACCTATTGGCTTTCTCTAGATTTGTCTCCAACTGTTTGATGAGCTGCTGCCTTTCATTCTGATTGTCTTCCAATTCTGATATTCTGTCCTCTGCTGTGTTCATTCTGTTGGTTAGGCTTTCAATTTTGTGCTCTATATCGAGGATTCCCTTTTTGACTTGATTTATTTCTGCAGTGATATGGTTTTTGAATGCCTTAGACTCTTCCCAGCGCTTTTCACTCTCTCTGACGAATTTCATCATTAGCTTCTTAAAGTCCTTATCTGATAGTTCCTCTATGTCTTCATCTTGCATCTCAGATATTGGGATTAGTTTTGGTTGTATTGGGAGGGAATGCTTGATCTTTCCTCTGGGTCATTGCTTTTTCTGATACTTCTCCTCATTGTGTTTTTGCTTCTTGTTGTTTTGAGATTTTAGTCTGAGCCCAGCAGGGCTTACTGCCTGAGTCACCAGCTGCTTCCAGGGTCTGTAGATCACAGCCCTGAGCTGGGTCAGGAGGCTTTGTGGGCCAGCCCTAGTGCCAGGCCCCTTCCCCTGTGGCTCCCTCTCAAAGGCAGTGCCCTACAGATTCACTCTGCCGAGCCGCGCCTGGGCTTTGGGTCACAAGGCTAATACAGCGGGGGTCTCTGCCTCAGTGCTGAGCCGAGACTCTCCTTCAGGGCTTGAGGTTAGCACAGCAAAGGCTCCTGCTGCTCGGAGCCTGAAATCCCCAACCCCGGGCTGTGCTGGGTTGGAAATCTCCGTGGCCTCAGTGCCAAACTCGGAAGTGCTGCTCCACTGAGGGCTGCAACACCGCAGGCAGGTCTTTCTGAGCGAGCTCCTGCTGGGAAAACCTGTCTGGCCAATTCAGCTGAGCCCAAGCTGCTCTGGCCTCTCTAGCTGAGCCCAGCTGGGGACTCCGCCCTGAAGAAGCCACTTCCTCAGCTGCACTCTCTCAAGGGTGGAAGCGGATCTCTGAGAGGCACAGAGCCCTTGAGGTGAGACATGCCCCCACTAGTCTGCTCCTCTGCCCAGGACGTGAGGCCCTGTCGAGCGTTGCCCAGCCTCTGGGGCTCAGGGCGAGTCCAGCAACAAGATCCACGGACTCTCCCGCAGCCAGTCCACAGCTGGGAGCTGAACCCCAGTCCCACAGCGCGGCTCCTGTTCCCTCTGCACTCTCCCACAGCCGCTGAGCAGCGGGTAGGCAAGCCTCTGGGAAATCTCCCCTGCTTGTCCTCCACTTATGCAGGGATGATGCACCCAATGATCAGTCCAGTAGCCTCCTCTGGGGGCTCCTGCCTTCCAGGGGACTGGTGCCCCTGTCAGTGGGTGTGGGCGCCTATCCTTCCAGCCGCCTCTGTTTTCCCTGGGGCGGTTGAGCCTCTGCCGCCTTCCCCCTGCCTGGGATCGTGACTCACCAGGTTTCTCGCAGCGTGCTGTATTTTCTTTCCTACTTTTTGCGGCTGTTCCTTCACGCTGTGTAGATCTTCTTGCTTTAGTGAACTCCAGTGACCTTCTCGCTCTTCTCCCTACAATTTCGCGCCTCCTGGCCTGTTTCTCTGCTGGATCGGCTCCCCTCCTTCTCTACTCCACCCTACACCAGCTCTCTGCAGTCAGCCATCTTTTTTCCTAGCCGATTTAAAAATTTTTAAATGAGATGCTTTTTAAAACCCAACTAAAAACTTCAAACTTCAAACTGACTATAAAAGAAATGTTATAAAATTACTTTATATTTAGTTTTTTTGTTAACCTCTTAATTTGTCTCACCCATAAATTCAGGTTTTTTTATAAATTGTATACTTACAGGAAAAAAAAACATAATAAATGTGAGATTCAGAACAAGTCAGTTTCAAGCCTAAAATCATGCAATATTCCCCTTACTAAATAAGCCTAGTATGAGAAGCAATTTTCTCTTGCCATAATATCGGTGTATCACACACACACACAGACACACACACACGCACACACACCATTTTAAGTACACCTTCCACTTCCAGTCCAGTTTCCTATTAATGTACCAGGGAGTCAACAGATGAAAGTTCAAATTCTTGGGTTCTGGCCAACCACTTAGGAGACCTGGATCAATTCCTGGTCTTCCGTCTGGTCCAACCCCAGCTGACATGGGCATTTGGGGACTGAATCAGTAATAAAAGATCTCTCAATACCCATCTCTTCTTTTGTCTGTCAGTGTTCATTTTCAGTAAATGAATAAATACAGAAATCCTTCACAATTTAAAAATCACATCTTTCTTCATGAATGTATTTATTACTTGTGCTGTAGTTCAGGGGGGAACAAGCATAACATTTGGAAGAACTATCAAGGAAGGAAACTTGTTGTAAGGAACATGAGATCTGTCTATATTACTTTTAAATTTCCTGTAAATCTCTAACAATTTCAAAATAAAATATTTTCTAAGATGTATTTCTTTGAATGGCCGAGTTATAGAGAGTGAGGGAGAGTAACGGAGAACCAGAGACAGAGACCAAACTTTCTTCTGCTGCTTCACATCCCTAACACATCAACAGCCAGGGTTGGGACAAACAGCATCCAGGAACGCAGAGCTCTTTCCTGGTCTCCCTTGTGGGCAGCAGGGACACAGGTGCTTCCATCTTCCATTTCCCACTGTCTTTCTAGCTACTTTAGCGGGAAGCTGGAAAGGAAGTATGGCAGGCAGGACTCAAACAAGTTTTCATACTGATGCCAGCATTACAGGTGGCACCTTGAAACACTGTGCCACAATGCCAGCTCCTAGATATCACTAAAAGAAAAACAACAAAGTCATCAGAACTGATTTGAAAACACAGTGAATGGCTTCAGCTAACCCAGTTTTTGGCAGGTCGACTGCAATGGGTAATGGTAAAAATTACTGTGATGATCCAAAGTAGTGTAACGATTTAACTTAATAAAAATGTTGAGCTATGAATTAGAGCTTTATGTAGCACTCATATTTTGAGCATGTCACCTACCCATTTGTTTAGCCTACAATAGGGAGAAAAACAAGCACTGAAATGATTATGGTATTAATTTTTTTTAACTGCTGTAAGGAAGACATGTATCAGCTGTGAGGAGAACAGTAGGGAAGGAGACTACAAGTCTCTCTTAGGAGTTGAAGGGATGGGTTGAAGGTGTTCCAGCTGAAGGTAAATGTAAAGGGAGACAATGACACTGTGTTGCAGACATGCCAAAGCACAGTGTATCAAAAACAAGGACTGCAGGTGAACAACCCAAAGAAGTAGCCATCATTTTATCAAAAGATGAATCCTGACTTAATACCTAAGGGAGTACTGTTTTCTGAGTCACTCTTCATGTCTTGTTCCACACTGTCATCATCGGTAATATCTTCTCCAAGGATGGCAGAGCAATTTTCCGTCTTTAGAAAGTGTTCAGAGATTTAAAAAAAAAAAAAGACAGAAGGTAATAACTTACACTGGTGCCTTTATTATTTTTCTTTTCTCTTAAGATTGATTTACTTCTTTATTTCAAAGTCAACAGAGAGGAGAAGACAAACACTCTTCCATTTATGGGTTTGCTACTCAAATTATCACAACATTCTGAAGCCAGGAGCCAGGACCCCCATCTGGGTCTCCCACATGGGTGGCAAAGGTCCAAGTAATTGGGCCATCTTTCTGTTGCTTTTCCAAGTACACTGCACCAAGGAGCTATGAGATGCTCATGTATGTGGTAGCTTCACCTACAGTACCACAACACCAGCCCAAATATATTTCTTGTGGATGTACAATTACACTTTTCAAATAAATCTACCTAGAGTAGGTATTTGGCACAATAGTTAAGAAGCCCATTGAGATGCCCATATTCTCATCTGAATGCCTGGGTTCCCATCCTCACTACATCTCCTGATTCCAACTTCTTCTTAGTTCTCCTCCATGACCATATTCACCCCTAAACGCCGCACCAACAGGTGGTGCAAGTAGAAGCATCCCTGCCACCTTGATTGGACATTCAGATGGAGTTCCTGGCTGCTGGCTACAACAAAGTCCAGGCAAGGCTGTTGTGGCTATTAAGTTCTATAAGATAAAACCAAAACTAGTGATTCTTAATGAAACATCTTATAATAGTTCATTCTTGCTAAATCCATATTTTAAAATGGCAAAATGTTGTATGAGATGATTATCTGCTACAAATAAAAGTGATCATTAACATAAAGTATATATTTTATATAATGACCAATCTGTGATATAAAGATTACAAATTTTAATGTATTAAAAAGAAAACATAAGTGAGGAGTTCAACTGAGATAAAATACATTCTTAAGAAGTATTCAAATTAGAACATGAGACGTTTCCCAGCATTGGGTAGTTTTTTCTTGGATTGCAGAAAACTTTTCTAGCACTGTAACAAAAATATCACATGACTGTGTCGTATATTTCTCTGGAAAGCCCCACTTAAATCTATTCTGCTCTACAATTTCCATCCTTCAGTTGCCTCACACTTTTAAGAGTTTGAGGCACCAAACGAAAAGGTCTACAGCTTTGCACACAGTGCTAGGATTTTCTGTTTAACATGTATTTCAAGGTCTGTCAATCTTTGAGCTTAGAGAAAAAGTTAAACAATACATTTCTCACATGGCATCCACAAAAGGAAGGGTTCAAGGACAAGCCTTCTAACTCACAAATGCAAAAATCCACATATGTTCAAGTCTCTTATGCACAATAGTGCGTTATTCACAAACAGTCCATAAATGCCTACATTTTAACTCAGTTCTATTCTGCTAATGATACTTAGTAACTCTGTTATGGAAACAGTGATAGCATTATATATTTAGAGAATAAGCCTAAGAAGAAGAATCTGTCAGACACAATACATTTTTTTTCAAGTAGATCTGATGCACAGTTTGTTGAATCTATAGCTGTGGAAATTGTGGGTGCAGAGGGCAAGCTATATGATAGTAAGAATACTGTCAAGATTCCAGCCTAGCAATTTAATTCATAATTTGCCATTGCAATGATTTGCTTCAGTTTATTTTGTTTGGAAAATAAAGTTTTTAGGTTTCTAAGATACAATTCTATCCAACTCAGTCACACACATCAGTAGAGTCATTTACCTCAATTTGATTTTCATTGTCATTGATAGGTTGGTCTGTCAGTATTGTAGTGCATATAAATGTCATTTTCTCTTTAAGTCCATTCAGCTCTTGTTTTGATATTTTAGCTTCTCCAATAAGCTAAAATCACAACAAAAAATGCAATTCATCATACATGTTTGTAAACAGATGCATTTACAAGGCTGGTATGTCAATAACAGACATCAAAAAGACAGGAAAGATGACTCCTATTGCAAAGAATTTTCAAATTGGGGTAGTATAAAATAATAGGCTTAAGTATTCTTTAACTCATTTACATATGTATATAAAATCAAAAGTTTTCTGAGACAAAAACACAGATACTTTATAAAGCTCATGTAAAATGACTAGGGATAAGTTTGTCACTAAAAATTCTTTAAAATCCATGCAAATTTTTAATAGTATGAATTTTTTTCTATAAAATGGTTGGAAACACATCTCTCTCCATTTCCCTCTATCCCTCTGCCATTCTGTTACTTTGCCTATCCTAGAAAGAAAATCCTTTACTTAAAAGTAACAAACTTAGGCTGAAAAAAAAGACTATGTAGATAAGTAAAAAAAGGTATAAATTCATGAAAGAAATTTTCCATATACATATGAAAGAAACATCTACTTACACTTCATAACTTTACCATCAAACAATAAACATCAAATTTCTCTGTCAAACTGGCCCTTCATTGGAGAATATCCTACACAATCACACCCCCAAAAATCCTTTTCTGTAAAATTACAAAAGAATCAGATGATGGCTAACAGGCAAAATAAAATGAATACTGGGGCCCGTGCTGTGGCACAGCCAGTCAGGCCTCCACTTGAAAGACCTGCATCCCCTGGGGGTATCCAATCAAGTACTGGTGGCTCCACTTCTGATCCAGCTCCCTGCTTATATCCTGGGAAAGCAGTCTGGGATGGCTTAAATTCTTGGGCCCTTGAATCCATACAGGAGACCCAGAAGAAGCTCCAGCTATTGCAGCCATTTGGGGAGTCAACCAGAGAGGAGAAGGTCTCTCTTTCTCTATAACACTACATGGCTCTCTTGTAAACATGCCTTTCAAATAAAAGTAAGTCCTAAAAAACTGAAATTAAATGGCCTGGTGTGATAGCCTAGTAGTTAAAGTCCTTGTTTTGCATGCGCCTGGATCCCATATGCGCACTGGTTCTAATCCTGGCAGGCTTGCCTTCCATCCAGCTCCCTGCTTGTGGCCTAGAAAAGCAGTCAAGGATGGCCCAAAGCCTTGGGAACCTGCACCTGTGTGGGAGACCTAGAAGAGGTTCCTGGCTCCTGGCTCCTGGCTTCGGATCAGCTCAGCTCCAGCTATTGCGGCCACTTGGGGAGTGAATCAATGGATGGAGGATCTTCTTGTCTCCCTTCCTCTCAAAGTATCTGACTTTGCAATAAAAATAATAAAAAATTGAAACCAAGGAAAAATCATCAAATTTAGTGACTAGAAGCTATCTAATACACTGCTAAAAAGTGATGTAAACATGCAGTAATAAAAGGTTAGTGAATGATCATTATTACAATAATTTGTTTCAGGAACACTGATAATTAAAACTACATAAAAGTAGTTGTAACAAGTAATGCCATCTAAGTCATTTTTTTAATATAAAAGTGTACTTTTGATTCTATCAGAAGCTTAACACTGGGTTGACCATCACTTGCTCTTGACATTAAGATGACAAAAGATTGCTGCTTTTTGTTATTTTAGAGGCATAGTGTTTAATAGGTAAAATAGGAAATGCATCAAAGATGACTGTAAAAACAAAACGTGGAAAGTGACAGAAAAATAGTAATAAACTCAGCAGACCTCAGAAGCTAAGACATAAAAATGGGAAGGCCTAAAGGCAGATTAATTTGGTAACACTCCGCAAAAATTAAATAGTCTGAAGGCAAAAAAAAAAAGCCAGCAAGAGCATCAGAGAAAAAAAAAAGAAGGAGGAGGGAGGAGGAGGGAGGAGGGGGGAGGAAGGAGGGAGGAGGGGGGAAGGGGTGGGGGGAGGGGGGAGGAGGAAGGGGGAGGGGAGGAAGGAGGAGGAGGAGGAGGAAGAAAAAGAAGAAGAATTGGATTGAGCCTCTCATGTAACAAGGCGCCACTCGACATCCACATCCAGTATCTCTGATAATGAAGCGGCTCAAGTCTCTGTCCACCCAGTTTCCTCTTTCCAATAAATACGACCCTGAAGAGTCAGTAGGTGATGGTTTGTGAAGGTGGATCCCTGCTGCCTACATGGCAGACCAAGAGTGAGCTCCCAGTTCTGAGTGTTGGCCTGGCTCAGCCCTAAAATTACAACTATCTGGGGAGTAACCCAGACGATAAGAACTTTCTCTATCTCCACCTCTCAAATAAACACATTTTATAAGATTTACATCTCTTGAAAACAGTGTATATAGGAAACAAAATAATTATGATAAAGAAAATGTTGGGTGAGACAGAAAATGTAATCCTATTACAAGACCCAGATATAGCACTTACAGAATTATGATAATGCAATTATTGATCATATGTAAAGTTTCCCACTGAAAAACTATCAAGTTACTGGGAAAAAAATACATGTGAATGAGTGTATCTTACCTATATAAATGGGGAAGAAAAGGATAAATATAAAGTCCTCATTTTATCTACCTCCAGAATCACGTGTGCCATTAAACCTCAGATAAGGTTTGGATGTAACTGCTATCTGCTGTGATTGCCAAGGTATAAAATATGCTGGTTTACTTTCACTCCCAGGAAAGAGTAGCAGAAGAATATACACTTGTGTACCCCTCCCTAAAATATACACTTGCAAGTGGGTAAAGAAAGTGTCCTACTCTGATAATAACAAGAAAAAAATATCTACTCTAGGTCTTAATACGTTGTTGGTCACAAGTATGCCCAAAGTGCTTCTAATGACATAGCTGAAAGCTAGAGTCTCTATAGAGTACAAACCTGTTTCAAGCTTTCGTGAAGCTGCAAATTTTCAAACAATACCTTAATTAAATCCAAAAGTGTTTGAAAGCTCTTGGTTGTTCTTATAGCCTAAGTATAAAACATAGTAAGTCAGTAACAATTAACATAACACAATAGATCATCTTCATGGACTCCCTAGAATATCCACGTGGACAACAGCTAAAGCATCCTAAAGCATGGAAACAACATGCCAACAGAGGCAGCCCAGCATAGCAGGAAGAAACAACCTAGAATCAGAGTATAGTTCTGCCACCAATTTGCCACGTGACCTTGGACAAATGACATAACCTGTTATCAATGTCCATGTATTGCATAGCAAATTTTGTGAACAATGTATTCTGTATCTCATCCACTAAAAGCTAACTTTATGAGAGTTTTTCTGCCTTAATATGTTAAACACCAAGCATCTTCAACAGGACTCAGTATATAGCAACAGCTTTTCAAATATGTGTACAGTGTTACAATAAACTTTCATCAAGTGCCTTATGTGTGTGTGTGTGTGTGTGTGTAAACCTCTGAAACCCTAACATCAAATAGTATTCCTGAATAATAAAAGCAACAATCAAATTTAACTTATTTGCAAAAGCAACAGACCTACAAGTGTTAAGACAAATTCAACTTACTGCAGCAATTTGTGATTGGAGGAATTTTCTTTCATCATCCAGGGTCTGGATGCTTTGTTTTGCCTGTAAAGAAAGTATCAGTTAGTAGAGAAGTATTTACTAAAGCCCTCCAATTTTCAAGATGCCACATCTCAACTTTGATACTTCACAACACTTAAGGTACATAATGTACATTACACCTTATACACATCATGATTTTAACTGCTCATATTTACAATGTCCTAACCAAAATTTTTAATGAATAAAAACTATACAGTGTGTATGTGATCATTCAACATAAATGATTTATATGGCCTAAGTCAGTAGTGAATGTAGAAAGTTTTGTTAGAAAATATGCAAAAAAAAAAAAACCCTACTTCACATATGGCATCTAAGGAAGGGGGAAAACAGAGGATCTGGAAAATGGTGCTCTCCATTTTTTGACCTCTATATTCCTTACCTTTTTGTATAGTACATGTTATACTTTGGCCAATAACATTACATTTTGAAACCCCATTAGCATTTTATAATATTTTCATTAAATACAAAAAGTCTTACTAATGCATTTTGTTCAAAATGTTCAGATTTCTCTTTTTCTAATTGTTTTTCTAAAAAAGAAAACGTCATCCTGTATGTTGAATTTGCAACTCTCCAGCTTTTCATGCGTTTCCTAAAAGAAAAGTCAACTTTGTGAGACATATGTGGGAATTTGTAGTTAGGGAAATCAGGTGACTACATCCAAACACATGGAGTATAAGTTAAGTCTAGTTCATAGATCCTAATGATTGTCAGAACAAAGTGCCAACAAGCAGGTGCCAACAAGCTTCTTCACAGAGAATAAACAGTTCAGGCTTTCAGGCCACACAATCTCTATCACAGTTATTCACACATACTATGTTAATGAGAAACAAAGATAATTCTAACTGAATGAGCAGCATTGTGCCGTACAACTTTTTTTTTTTTTTTTAACAAAAAACAGGTGGGGTGAGAGAGGAAATCCTTGAGCCTACGGAACTATATCATGAAAAATCAAACAGAAAAAAGATACTGGTGGAGAATCCACTGTGTAGAGTTTGCCAACCTTTGCTTTAAAGCATTATAAAACAAAAAAGGTGAAATAACCTAATTCATTATAATGTAATAACATCAAAATTAAATAAAATCAAGATTTCTTCATGATATTTGATATTGAATTAAAATAATTGTGCAATTAAAAATTTTAAATAATTAATTATTCCTACTGAATTTCAAATAATGTAATAAATATGCCTCTGCCATTTGTGAGACTTCAACAAACTTCTTTAAAGTTGACAAAAACAAAATCAAAAGTTTCAAATGTAAAGCAAGCAAAAATAAATTTTTTTTAAAAAAAGCTCTATTGTGCTGCTGAAAAAAAAGTTATTTTTCCTATCTCTCTAAATTTGGCTATTTTTATAGCAATTCTCTGACCTGAATCAGAAATACTCTACTTGTTCTACTGGTTTAATTTTCTTTCTAGATTCAACTAATAAATTTGTGAAAATTCTCACACAGTTTGTATTCAATTATGACTACTACCCCTGAAAATAAATGCTATGTCTTCTTAATTAGTAAAATAAGAAAAAGACATTCCAAAATATCCAATTAGCTAATTTTTCTGATATGTTACATAACTGAAATGCCTTCACAAGAGGCTGGCATATTCCATTATTTCAGTTTGTCTACACATATACTCCAGGTTGAGTAAATGTGTTTGCTATTGAGTTTTTCCTGTTCTGTTAGCAAACCAAATGCCTTCTAAAATTCTTCTGTCAAACTACTAGTCAATTACTGCTAGGATGGTGTTTTAAAGGGTCAGCAAGTATAAGAGGTTATCAATATGCTTTTGATATTATTAGGTAACACAGGAAGAAAGCATTGATAGATATATCATATTTGCAATACAATTTATACCATCCTTTGCACTGCACAAGGAAATTAATGACAAACATATGTTCTGATGATGAAAGACATCAGTGATTGAAACTGCCACATGGAATTGAACTCCTACACCTAATTAAAGTGACTACCACCTTCTAACTTCACATCGGTGGAAGCAGACCTCTTCTATACTGCGTTATTACTCCCTGCTTTTCACATCCCGATCTTTAAGTGGTAGTGGCATATTCTAGTCACTTAACTTAATCCATCTTAATTGAACTAAAGTGTAGTATATTTTCCTTACAAGGAGTTGAATCACACCAGGCTCAGGAAAGCTGAATCATGAGAATACTCCTCATTCAGTAACCTCAGGTTGGTAACTTGAGACCAGCCATGGGGGAACATTCTTTTTTCCTCAGAACTCAGCAAATGATTTTTGGACAGGCAGTTCTGAAACACTTAGCAGCATATCAATATTTATAATGCAAATCCCTGATCTGATTCTGAATAATTCCCAGTGTTCTGAGGATTACAGAAAGGTAAATACCATTACACAGTTTAGGTAATTTATTGCTGACAACTATTCCTGAAATTGTTTGAATGAACCCTTCGTCCCCTTGTGGAGTAAACTGGGTCCAAAAAAGGAAAGGTCACTTCAGGAATTTTCCAGGAAGGAAGAACAAACAGCTTCTAGTGAGCTCTACCGTGAACTGAATATGCCTCAGTCAAAACATGCTACCTAGCAATGACCTATTTCTAATATTTAACCATTTTTAAGTTATAAAAGCTAAATTATTCTTTCACACTTCTTTATAATTTACTTTACTGACGATATATTATCTATAAAGTCTATGTTAGTCATCAGCAACAATATTTGCCCCAGCTTTGAAAAGGAGGCCATTTGGTTTCTTTACCTTCAAAGCTTGTGCTTTATTGGACTCCTCAACGCTGGAATGTTTCAAAGATGGCTGTAAATTCTCATTCTGAAACAAACCAACACCGTGAGCACAAACTATAAATTATTCTAGTAAACATTTACTTATTTGTTTGGAAGGCAGGGCTTCACTCAAAGTGAACTTATGAGAACACCTGTTTGCAAGAGCCAGATTAGAAAACCATAACTGAAATACACATAATGAAAAAAGGACTCCCTTATAAAATGTAGGAAATTTATTAAAAGGAAAATATGAATATGCTTTTTTAAATGTCAAAAAGCAAGTCCATAAAAAGAAAATTCAAGTGGTTCAAAGATATATAAACAAACTCATTAGGACAACACAGGGTAAAACCAGAATGAGACAATGTCACTCCTAACACAGTGGCTAAAATTAGTAAGAACTGTTAAATGTTGACGTGAAGAACAACATAATGCTGTATTACACTCCAAATAAACTATTTACACAAAACTATGAACATAATAATTAGTTTTCTGGCTCTTATTTTTTATTTTCAAAACTGTCTTACCTCTTTATCCGCAAAGCTATGTTTGTCAAGCAGTTCACGTTTTTCTTGTATTGTTCCAGAAACTTCTACAGCAAGCTTTTTGTTTTTCACTAAAAACATATAGAAAACTGTAAGTTTTCAGATTATACACAAAAATTATGAGATCTAAAAATAGAACAATAAAAAAAAGCTTACCTGTAAAACCACAATTCTTAACCTGAAACAAATTTTGAACAAAAGATGTTAAAGCAAATATACATTTAGGTAAATCCAAGTTAACTTCTGCCAATGTAAATGTTACAAATGCTCTATTTCCACTGAGAAAATCTACATGTGAAAGTCTTCCTTTCAAATTCATAAATTAAGTAGTATATAAACAGCTCTGAAATAGCTTTTTGTAAAGATTCCTGTTTCATTTCACTGATTTATTTTCCCGAAACAAATCTGGCACTAAAAGAAATATTTTCAGAAAACTATTATCACATTCCCTAATGCTAACATTCAAAATAAATATGATAGATATCATCAACTGGACACATCTGAACTGATTGTAAAGAAAACAGTAAAGCAAACCTTACTTTTCTTTGATCTTTATCGAATAATAAAGTTAAAAAATCCATTTTCAACAGCCCCATTAGGGATGAGGAAGAAAATAAAAGAAAACTTAATTCAGCTATAAAACATGCATACAAATAAAATTAAACAATGAAAAATAGGGTATAATAGAATGCTACAATGGTAAATTAGTGAACCAAGACATTATTTTGAGAAACTCCCTCAAGCTTAAAGGAAAAAAATCAGCCCAACTGCTTAATCCTCTGCCTGCCAGCACTTAGTATCCCATAAGGGTGCCAGATCTCATCCTGGATGCTCAACTTCCCATCCAGCTCTATGTTTGTGGCCTGGGAAAGAACTGAAGGATGGTCCAAAGGCTTGGCACCTGTACCCATGTGGGAAACCTAGAAGAAGAGCTTGGATTCTGGCTTCTGATCAACTCCATTCCCACCATGGGTACACTTCGGGGAGTGAACTAGCAGATGGAAGATCGTCCTCTTCTCTCCTTGTCTCTGTAAATCTGCCTTTCCAATAAAAATAAATAAATCTTCAAAATTAAAAAAAATGAAAAAGAAAAAGAAAAGCAATACCTGAAAAACATTAGTTCAAAAAGAGAAAATAATTTTTAAAATGAAGAAAAAATTTCTCCATGTTTACAAAAAGACAATCCTAACTTTGAGTCTGCAGAAGTCTAAAAGATAGAGAAAAGGAATTTTATGGCTAGACGCATTATATTCAAAGCAGAATAACAAGTTAAAAGACCCTTAGAGAGCCCTTATGATACCATAGTATGTTATGCTATCATCTGTGATAGCAGCATCTCATATGGACACTGGTTGCTCTATTTCAAAACCAGCTCCTTGTGAATGCACCCAGGAAAGCGGTAAGAGGTGGCCCATGTTATTGGGCCCATGCACCCACTTAGGACACTGGAAAAAGCTCCTGGCTCCTGTCATCTTATGGCCTGGCTCAGCCTCACTGGTTGTAGCCAAAATTTTGGGAGTGAACCAGAAGATGAAAAAATAACTCCCCTCCCTCAGTCTTCATCTCCCCCTCCAACTATGCCTTTCAAATAAATCTTTCTTTCACCATACCTTTTAAAACTATTTTCTGTAATGTTTATGTTAATGATGAAGAGATCACAGACACATTTGGGGATACATGTGTAGCATAAGGAAAGTGAGAAAAAGAGAAGCTTGTGTTTTTATCTATGTTCATAAGGAGAGAGTGCACTCCTTCCTGTTGCAAGGCTGTCTTGACCCAGGAAAGGAAGTGGCTGCATGATGTCACCCTCAAGTTCCACAGGAAAGGAGCATATCTTGGAAACGGGATCAGTTTCTCCAAGAGATCAGCAGCTCCATTTACAGTCCAATTCCATGACTGACTTGGGAAGCAGCAAATGGTTGCTCAAGAATTTGAATTCCTGGCACATATGGGGGAAGACACAGATGCAATTTCTGGGCTGCATTCTGACCCAGGCTTTAGTTATTACAGCCACTTGAAGGATGAACCAGTCATTACAAGATTAATTGCTTGTTCCCTCTATTTCTCTTGCTACATTTCAAATAAATGTGGTTTTTTGTTTGTTTTTGGTAAGTGGAAGAAGTTAATAAACTAAGCTTGAAGAAACTAAGTACATCAATTATCAGTAACCATAATAAACTTCTGAACTTGACCTACTGATGGAAAACAGTCTGGTAAGATGGTCACAATCCAAAGGAGAGGGCTTGGGTTCAATCTCCAGCTCTACCTCCTGTCTCCATGGTCCTGCAAATACAAACCAAC